>NC_080437.1:30620907-30920907 GCF_028018845.1 Melospiza georgiana | reverse complement strand
GTGTTTGTTCACCTGACACCAGGTTTGCTGTTAACCTGCTGTAAGGTGAAATCTCAACATGCCTCTTGGTTTTGCTTGTGGCTTGGCTAAAAATTGTTCTATTCCTCTTTTGAGCTGTCTCATGTGCTTGTTTTTCTATCCAGTACAGCAAAATAGCTCCTGGGCTGATATTTTAGAGGAGGGCAGTAAGTGCCCCTGAAACATTTCCCAAGAGTGGGTCTATGTGAGCAAAAGCAAGCTTGAGAGCTGTCACAGTCAGAGAGGTGTTTACCCTCAGGTTGTCTTAATTTTACCAGTTCTGATCATTGGTGAAAGTTGTCTTCAATAACTTTACTTAATTTTCAAAGGATGTTTACTACAAATCTCCACATCTGAAAGATGAGACTTTTTGATTATAAATATTTAACCTAGAAACATTATTTAGCAATGTCAAGATAAACTGAGAAAATTGATGTTTTTCTGACAGCTTGTGTCTGTATCATCTAAGGAGTTGTATAACACATCACAATCACAAATAAGATACTTGGGATGAAAGCTTAGAAATTGTTCTTGTAAAATGTGTATAGAAAGTTTAGGGGGGATTTAAAATCTAACAGCTCTTTTGAATGAGTAAGGCTTGTTTGAATTTTTATATTCCAAAATATTTATCTGCTTCCAGCTACTGTGAGATAAGTTATGAACAACTTGATTGCTGTTCTATAGCCTAAAGTTTATAGTCTGGGTTGTTTTGTTTTGTTTTTTTCAAGTACTAATATCTGTCTGAAAAGCTTTATAGCCTTCTGGAATAGGGTATCATGCATGAAGAACTACTCTGTTATAAATGTTACAACAATCATAGATAAGAGGATCCCAGTTTAGTGAAATACAAATATAAGCAGTAGTAAACTGACTTTAATCTACAGTAGCACTCTCTTAAACCAACAAGAGCTTCACTTTGTGATGTTTAGGATTTAAGTGGAAGACTCTGGTTGCTGTTCCTAAAATAAAACAAAAGCCCTTTATGGGAAAATGCCAGTTGAACGCTTTATTTAAAAACAAACCAACCACTCCCCTCCCAAAAAAAAAAGAAAAAGAAAAAAGAACAGCACTGTAGGAAAAAAGTCAACCCAAAAAAACTCCCTAGCTAAAAATTCTGTTATATTTTACATTTTTGGAGTTCTTCCACTAGAGGGTGGCAGTGTCTTTCCTTTGGTGTAAGGCTGTGCCTGTGCAATCTGTTTTCTCTGGACTTCTGTGTATACACATTGGTAATAATCATGTATAGATGAAGAATAGGGAATTTAATGTGATATCTGGGATGTATGTAATGGTATTACAATTCTTACCATAGACTTTTCTATTTCAGGTTACTGGTGTTTGGATCCTATGAAAGAGAAACAAACGTTCATTGCACACTGGAGCTGAGCAATAATGTTTGGGAAGAAAAATCAAGAAGTTCTATTAAAACGGTAAAAAAAAAAAGGGTGTCATCTTTGCATATTGCACTTTGTCTTCTGCACTTGATATATGGTCTAGAAAGTGTCTTTAGGTAATCAAATGGGTGACAGACCAGAAAAAACCAAACCCAAACAATAGCAGACCAGTTATTTACTTTTTAGTCCACTGACAAATTACCACGTATGGATAACATCGTGCTCAGTTCTCACAGCTGTGCTTGAAACTGTACCTGGTTTGAATATTCTGCCAGCTGTCCAGCTGCATTAAAACAAATAGTGGAAAAATATTTTATAGTCCTGTTATATTTGGGTGGGGCAGTGTTTAGAAAGCAGTGAGTTGAGTTATATTTGGGGTATATTTGGGTGGGGCAGTGTTTAGAAAGCAGTGAGTAAGATTCACCTGTCTTTGCCTGGCCAGTGTTGTAAAGTTGTGTTTTACTAATTATTGCACTTGATAACAGGAATTTAGCAGCATACAGCCTGCAGATTGCCTGCCTTTTTTTTTTCTTTTTTGTGAGGGTGAGATTGACCTTTTTCTATTTCTTCAAAGAAGAGGTGTGATGTATGAAACAGCCTTTCAGTTTTATATTAGAGGGGTATTGTGTTAGTAATCAAATTAAATTGGGCTTGTGCTGAGCATTAAGTAGTGTGCTTATTGAAGAAAACCCCTCAAAGCTTTAACAAGACTGTGTGTTAACAGTTGGTTTCATGCAAAGAAATCACTGGAACAAAAATCCTTGCCCTGAATTTTACCCTCTGCTGAGTGCCACTAACTTAAGCCTTTGCCTTTGTTACCTCTGACTGGAGTTGTGTTTGGAGACCAGCATTATTTTCCACTGGAGCAGCAAGAATGCAGAATTTCAACATCTTATTCAGTTTTCCACCATTGAATTCCACTTTGCATTGGGTCTAAAATCCTTGTAACAAATGTTGTGATCCTTGTTTTTCAGCCTATGTATATTATGTTTTGCCAAAAGGGGAGTATGGCTGAGCAGCAGCTGTGTCTGCAAACATGCACAGATCTGCAGGGTTGGTGCTCTGGCAGTGAAGGTGGCAATGCATTGATTTACCAGTGCACTCCTCTAGACAAATTAGCATGTTGATTATTTTTACAGCACATTCTTTTACACAGAGGAAAGGAAAAACGCTCTGCAGACACTGTGGCACTGATGTGTTTGTGACAGCAGATGGCAGTAGGAGTAAAGGAGTGAGGGTGGAACGGCTTCTTTTAAAACTATGCAAAAGTACTCCCGCGGAGGCTCTCAAAATCTCATCTACTGTGTCAGTATCTAAAGTGAAATGGCAGATTTTTAAATGAAATGGCAGCTTTTAAAAATGTCCTAAGTTTTTGGAAATCTGGCCCTCAATGTACAGAGGGTTTTCTGTGCATCTGTGGTACTGTCCTTCCTTCAGTGGGTTCAAACACTGCCAGAGCAGAGACTCCTCAGTTTGGGTTGCTGCATCTTGAGCTCAGCTGGCACTGGAGAATTCACTGTGCCCAAGCACCTTGAACTTGAGGATTCTGGAATGGTTTAAAGCTCCTGCTTTTGAAATCTCAGTATGGGACAATATTGAAACTGAAAGTTCGCAACTTGCAGAACTATTTTTTATTCAACAGATGTAGCAAAATCATGTAAGTATCTTTTTTTTTAGGAAATCTGGTTAAATTTGCAAGCTAAGTTACAAAATGTTAAGACATCTCACTGAGTGGTAAGAGTATTTTCAAAGATCCTCAACAAAATAGGAAGTGTTGCTTACACATTTAGCACTGGAACTTAGTTATTTTCAGAAATATTTACTGTTTGAGTAGTTAAATAGTAAGTGTTATTTTTCCAAATAAAAAGTTTGCTTCTAGCCTTAATTGTGATTATTAGCACTATTGCAATATTGACTATGAAGCAGCTGATGGCAATACTTTAAATCTTTTTAATATTAAATCTTTATTGTAATGATCAAATTTGCAATACTTACTCAAGATGAAGTTAGAATGAATAACAATTTCAAAAACTACAAAAGAGAAATAGCAGAAAAGTTAAAGGTACATTCTGCTTTAAAAGCTCTAATTTATACAAGCCTCACAAAGGCATGACAATACATCCCCTGATTCAGACTATGTTCTGCAATATTCCTGAGGAAAATTCTCATAACTTTCTATACTTCCTGACATTTTCATTCTTTTTATTGTGTTAGTAGTAGTGATAAAAGATTAGACAGGTTTAATACTTTGTAATGAATTTTGGCAAGACTTTAATCTGATCCCAGAATTTATGGAACGTTAGTAGATGTCACAATTGATTTTGAAAAAAGATGCTGTGTTATTGAATATATCTGGAGCATTATTGAAGTGTCTGTTACAATACAAAGGTGTCTCAGGCTTATGTTTGTCAAATCTGAAACAGGAGTAAGACTTCAGACAGTGATTTGGCACACTCCCATGTGAAACATGTAAACATCTTTAAATACCTTAATTAGCAGTACATGCTGCTGGAATTAAGGTTAATGAGTGCATTGCTATGTAAAAGTGATGTATGGTGAGGATGCAGTAATTAGCATTAGCAGCATAGGACTGGCAGACAGGTGTTCTGTGGTTAAATAATGAGATATCTCTGAATAATGAAATACATGGTTGTAGATATGAAGTGGAGGCTGTGTCATAACTGTGGATGGGTGTGTCCACTGGACTGCAAGTCAGCAGTACCAGGTTGATTTCTACAAACAAAAAGAATTGTTCTATTTTTCTTGGAGCACATCTGTTCAGTGAACCCTGTGCCCTTTCTACCCTTGGTGAGACTCTTTACAGTACCAGCACTTCCTGTGTACTGTTGTGAAAGAACAGCATGATTTTTCAGCAAAAATCAGAATTTCTTTATTTATAAAAGGAAAATAGTCTGCTTTCTGTACAACTGGCATAAGGATGGACATGGAGATGAAGTATGAGTAGCAGAGACCAGAGGTAGCTTTGTAAGTACCCTGTGCATTGACTGCTCTGTATTTGCTGGTGCTTTTCTCTGGATCCACCTCTGTAGAGAGGAATGACTCAAGAGTGCAGTTGTATTGAAGGGAGAATCTTGTCTCTTATGAACTGCTCTGCAAATCTTTGTAGTCATGTTTCTTTTATCTACATACTGATTTTTCTGATAAGGATTAAGTAGTTTTCTAGAAATTGTAGAAACTATTGCAAGGAGTTTGGTATCTTCTGATAATCTTATACATATGTAAACTGTAAATGGTTTGTGCTTTTTATTGGTTGTAAGAATCCAAAGTAATGTGGAGAGGTTCTCCACTGCATACCAAAAATATCTGTTCCAAATTTTCTCTTAAGGTCTTTTTTTATAGAAATTCAGGAGCACAAGGGAACCATTATTGATCATGAAATAAGTTACATTACCCAAGAAAAATTTGAGGGAGCACCTTTAAACTCTGGTGTCAACTATGTTGTCTGAGGTGGTACTGCAGGAATAGCCATGGGTTCCTATTTCTCCACAATTTCTTATTTCTACAGGCAGTAAGTCTTGGAGCTTTTTTTATTGTTGGTAGGGTTTTTCATTATGATTTTTTTGAAATCCCTTCTATAAATATTAACTTTGGCAATACTGAAACTGGATTTCATATTCTGCAAAGTAAAAATTTCCATCTAAAATGCCGCGTCTGGTAGCCCATAGGATTCACTCTGGCAGCAGTTGTCTCAGAAGCACAAAAATATCTCCTGAAGTAATCTAATAATAGAAAGAATTAAAGAATTAAGATTAGCATCCCAATGCTTTTTTATAAATACTGCTTGGTGTTTTCTCCAGTTCATTCTGAACATTGTGATCAGCACTGGAGTAACTCAAGGGGAGGACCTATAACACCACCTTTCAATATTGCACTATAAAAAAAAGAGCAATATTTCTCAGCTTTTCATAAAACTAAATTTCCTTTATCAGGGATTAAGGGCAACTTCAAGGTATTCCAGTACTATAACACATGAATCTAAAATGAAAAATAATGTAAATCAAATCCAGCACCTTCTGAAATGAGTTGCCTGAAGGTACTAAACTATAATGTCAAAATTTAAAGCAACTGTGAAATGTTAATTTGTGAATACATGGAGTTAAATGCCTCACAGTTGGCATTTCACTGTGCTTATTTAACAGCCTGCCATTTCAGTATTTAATCCTATCAAAAGAAAGAAGGAGGATTAAAGCAAGAAAAGCTTTTTGAAAATGTCACTTTTTATGAAAATTCATGATCTTGTAAAACTTGGTAATATTTGTAAATACAATGGGGAATAGTTCTGAGATTTGTGCCTTACATAATATTCTGTAATCTGTCTTTCAAATAAACTTGAAGGCCATCAGGATTTTTTCAGTCTCATCCTAAACATTTAAGTCTTTTGACTTGGGGCTTCAGAAAGCTTTGCTGTGATTTAATGAACAACCTTTTGTGAAAATGCACTGTAGTTCTTTATTACTTAGTAACTGTTCAATATGAACATTTAAAAAACCCCACCAAAACCCCACTGCCAGAGGGGTTTATTTCAGTGTAAATTCAGAAAATTCCTTAGAGCCCAATGCCATTATTTCAGTCCCAGCCTGACCTGGAAGTTGTTACCTGCTCATCAGAAGCTGTGCTGTGCTGCATCCTGGCCATGAGCACCCTTGCTGGGGCAGGCACAAAGTAGAGCTTGCTCCACTCTGGCATTTGGCAGCAGACAGTCCTAAATGCAGAATGTGCATCCAAGGCTGGGGCTTCCCTTCCCTGCTCCTTTTTCTCCCTATGTCCAGATCTAATCCTGAGTAAGCCTGAAGCTTCATGCAGCTTTTGTCCATGAGCAGAGAAAGTCTCACTAAGGACAATTCACCCAACATACCCAACTAAAAGGCTGGAGCCTCTTCCATGACTCTGATAAATCAGGAGGTCACTGCCACATTTTCAGAGGTCAACACCTTGCAAAATATCAGCTTGGAAAACCTCAGCTGGACAGACAGCATCACCATCTGCAATACAACTTTGCTACAAAATCTAAGGGAGATTTCAACTGGAATTAGGTGGCTTCAAATCGAACTCATTTCACTATCCAAGATGAGTAGCTGGCTGCAGAACTCCTAAATCCAAGGAGCATGGATCAGCCTTACTGGCAACTGAGAGTAAGAGCTGGATATGGGGAAGTGCAAGAACACAGAGAGCACTAACAGACATTGACTGCTTGCAACAAATCTGACTTGTTGAGTCTCAAATTGAAAATAGTAGATGAAAAGATTAATGGATAAAATAAGTTGAATGAGAAGCTGTGCTGAGCAGTGCTTAGTGCTCTCTGTGTGCTTGCACTTCCCCATGCCCAGCTCTTACTCTCAGTTGCCAGTAAGGCTGATCCATGCTCCTTGGATTTAGGAGTTCTGCAACCAGCTACTCATCTTGGATAGTGAAATGAGTTTGATTGGAAGCCACCTAATTCCAGTTGAAATCTCCCTTAGATTTTGTAGCCAAGTTGTATTGCAGATGGTGATGCTGTCTATCCAGCTGAGGTTTTCCAAGCTGATATTTTGCAAGGTGTTGACCTTTGAAAATGTGGCAGTGACCTGATTTATCAGTCATGGAAGAGGCTCCAGCCTTTTAGTTGGGTATGTTGGGTGAATTGTCCTTAGTGAGACTTTCTCTATGACTGTTCATGGACAAAAGCTGCATGAAACTTCAGGATTAGTCCTGTTCTCTTTTTTACAGAGCTGATCTGAAAAGAAACCCATTTTTGCTGTGCTTTTACTCATGGAATAGCCAACTTGTAGTACAGATTCTGAGTTACCTTTCAGTTGACTATTTTATGTATCATCCTTGATGCATAGGTACCCAGTTTGACTGTCAGTTGTAAGCTTTTCTTGTCATATTTTAATGTACTGGTTCATTTTTAAAGATATGTAACTATTTACAATAAATTATACCTTTTCCTTAGAAATGCTTGTAAAAGTGATGACTGTTTCAGAGTGTCACCAGATGTGGTGCTGGTGACTCCATTTTTTCCCTTATTCTTGTTGCCTGTTCTGTAACAGGTCCAAATACTGAATGCAGTAGAGAGTTTTAAGTAGGTTTTACAGCAGCTGTCTTTCTCATTTGCAAAGAAATTGATTTACAGTGATAGCTGATCTTGCTAAATAAATAGATGGCTGATGCATGAAAGCTAACTTTGTTTGTGTAAACAGCATGGCTTATTGTAAGAGAGATAACACTGTTTTATTGACCAGAGTACACAAAGTGGTTCCTGGCTAACTCAGTATTTCTGGAATGGCTTTTTCAATTATTCTGTTACATCCTATTGCAAAATTGCATGGCCAGATGAGCTGGCAGCTTGGAGGCTGCCTCACATGACTGAAGTGGAAGGGGAGGGACTTACTTAAACACAGATATCTGCAGCCAGCTTTGGAAAAATTAGCTGGTTCTGTTCTCATTGGTTTGTAGTTTTTTTTTTTTCCTCTTCAGCTTTTTAGTTTACTTTAAAAATATATTTTCTCTGATAACTTTATAATAGTTAGCCTTTTCCTAATGTAGGGATTTTTTTTCAGATTAAGAGGCTGGGATCTGTTCTTACTAAGGAGATAGTAACTGGATTGGAGCTAATTTACTCATGTGTATGGATTTTAGTGATATTGCAATGTTTCCTAGCAAATCAAGACCTCTTTAAGTTGAGCAGGCTGACAGCTATTTTCCTTCCATTGGTGAACAGTTATGTCTCCAATAATGAAGAAGGGGAGTCTGTGCTTGAATGTGTAATTACTGAACAGAAACATTTTCTAGAGAGAAAGCCTGGGAGTGGGTAAAAAGTTGTGAAAAAGGGGCCCATGGCTATGAGTAAAAATCTTGTTAAGAAATAGCAAGGTATTGGCACTTGGTGCTCACAAACCCTCCTAAAACCAGTTATCTCCCAACATCTGTGTGAGATGTGTGCAGGTTTGACATGACAGAGTTGCAGAGTTGTTCTTTTCTGACTGCAGGTTGCTCAGTAAGAACCTGTCTGAGCATTACTGCCACAAGCAGTTCATCATCTGCAAGTTCATCTTGCAGTTAAGGAAGAGAAAATGACGTTGGAGTTTCTGCAGATTGTCAAAGGATAGGCAAGTGCTTGTAGTTGTCACAGAATAGCTGATGTTTAACTTCTGCCCTTCAGGAATCTGATATTGTCCTTGCTTCTGAGTATAAATATTTCACCTGTTTATAGACTTGGAGTGCATTAGTAACTGCTGGGAAGAGCATACAAGAAATCTCAGCTGCTTGGTTCTAATTCTTATTTTTTTGTTTACACTGGCTGAATTAACAATGACGTTAGCTTAAACAAAAGCATCATCAGGCTGCATACCAGGAAGAAATTCAGAATGGAGATTTTTTTAAACTATCCTTAATTAATAACTATAAAATAATTATTTATATTAATTATTTAACTAATAAGCGTACCATTTTTAATGTACGTATCTGGTGCCCTTCAATGGGATAGAAATGAATTTCCATACACCACAAATAGTTGATGTCTAGTAATTTTATATTTTATGGTTCAAGTGTCAAAATACAGGCATAAAATGTACTGTGTGACTGCAAAGAAAGCCTTTAATTTTGTGGGAGGAATTCCTTATTCTGAGTACAGTCTAATATATTGTAACTATTTTTATGAAGTCAAATGCTTTTAGTAGTTCAGATTCTTGAACTCAAGGTAATGCAGTGTTATTACATGTGTCACATCTTGCCTTCCTAGAATGTAATTCTTTAACTAAACCTTATCTCAAAACAACTGTTTATCTTTTTTTCTTTCTTTCTCCCTCTTCAATCACAAGCTGAACCAGAAATTACATGCTTGTCTCAGTCTTACAAGTCTCTCCTAGGTCTGGTGGAGCTCAACACTTGGAGGCCACACAGAGTGAATGAGAACAGTGGTATATTTATACTGTTGTTATAATTTTCAGTGGTTACTGCATTACCAGTTGCTATGGCTGTTCTGTCTGTAGAATAGCAGGAGTGGAATCTCACTTTGTAGGCAAAAGTGAATAATAAGATAACTATCAGTGCAAGATAAGTGATTTTTCTTAAAAAATGTTTCCATAATTAAAAAAAAAATTATAAGCAAAAATTTCCCCAGAGAAGTGCAGTGCATGTTCTCCCAGAGCTCTGTAATGATGGCAGAGAGCAATAAGAGAATAATGTGAGTGGGCAGTGCAGCAATTGTCCTGGAAAAGCCTTGAGGATCAAACCTGGAATTGCCAATTCCCGTCACACAAATGAAATGACTAAAAGGTCACCTGGTGTATTAAGGTTAGAGGGAGCAGAGTGAGGCTCTGCAAGGGCCACCTGCAGATCAGGAGTGATCAGGAGTAAATAATCATTAGAAAATTGAGCATTTCCCTTAATGCAATCTGGTAAAAGGCTGTATCTGTCAGACTTTGGGTGAGATAAACAGAATTTAGGAACTATGAGTGTCTTCACTGATACTTTAACCAAAAGTCAGTATATTCAAATCTATACTTCTGTCATCTCTTTCCATTTTTAGATGCTTAGTTTGGAACAAATATCATGTCTGTGCACCCTCAGATCCATTTGATATTAATCGAAGCTTTAGATTTTCCTTGGCTGAAGGAAAGAAAGAAGCTTAATTCCTTAGAAAATTGAGGCAGATATGCAGAAATACTTTTGTGTGTTTTGTTTGTTGGGTTTTTTTTAATTATAAAACCCATCTAAAAGCATGTATACTATAAATATGCACATGCACTTTTTAAGTATAAGTTGTGCATATAAGTACATGCTCATATATATATGTACAATGGAAAACATCAGTTGCTCTACTTCATTTGAATTGATATGGAAGTCTCATGCATAACAAGTTGACCATGCATTAAAAAAAAATGTTGATACTTGTAAATACAATAAGCAACCCTTGAGAAACTGGAATTGACTCACCCGAAGTTCTTCAGCAGAGTCAAGAAATAACAAAGTTGATGTTTAGAGAGCAATTGCAAAAATCAGTTTCTAGGTTCCACAGTAGGTAAATCACACATCTGTGGGAATAGATCAGGAATAGCCTGTACAGCAGCTTGTGAACTAAAAACAATCACTTTACATAATAATGTAAGCTACATGTGAAGGGAGCATAGGATTACAGTGTCCAGAACTTCTAGTGCAAGCAAACATGTGGCTCATCTCCATTGTAAATCTCCCCCCTTCAAAGCAGTGAATTCCACTGGTTTCAATCAGATGCACATTTACACATTTCATTGGACTGGTTAAGTGTACAACAAGTAACTTGCTTAAGTCACAAACTGCTGTTCAGTCCCATGGTATTTCTGTGAAATGTGGAGTCCAGTTCTGTTTGAGCTGTACACTCTGTTCTTGGGGACTATGAACCACACCAATATGACAGTTAGTCTATTTCTGGATTCAAGACTTGTGTGTAGGCTCTAGATCAACTTCTCTCTATGGACATGTACATAAAAATAAATGAAAGAAATTTGCAATATTTAGCTAGTGTGGAATCTTTAAAGTGCCTGATAAATGTATGTTATTTACAGGTTTGAGAAACTCCCGGGAATTATGTGGTTGTATCACCAGAAACACTCAGCAGAAAAATTGGCTTGATTCCAAGCATTTCTTTATAATTATACATAGTCCAAAAGAAGATGAAAAATGGTATCTGGACAAGGTATCTGTTTGAGTGGAGTCAGTAATTTAGAATGGAAAGGACCTCTGGAAGTAATCTGGTCCCAGCTCCAACAAGGTCAGTGCCAAGCTGGCTCAGACCTTCTTCCTGCTCATTGATAAAAGAGTCTTTTTTCTTGAAATTCTATTTTCACTTTTGGTAAATAGTACATGACAGACTATGCTGTTACACAGGGAGGGGAGGGCAGCAGAGCTATCTCGTTCCAACTAGTTAAATAAAAATAATTCAAAAAATACTAATTTAGTCTTCAGACTAGCCTAAGAATATATCTGTAGGGATGACTTCAGATGGAATAAACTTTCTTTGCATAGTAGACAGTCCAGGCTGGAGGCAGTTTTAGCCTAAAAACTCTTAATTAAATCGCATCAAGATTACATCTGAGGTACAGACCTGCTGGAGAGAGAAAGTAATATTAAATGTCTTCATTCTGGCTACAATGGATGTTTAGCCAAAACATGGGAACATCTATGATGGATTTTTACTCCTTGCAAAACAATATTTGAGAAAATAATTCATTCTTTTAAACAATTTTTTTGCCAATCTCGATAAACATTTTTATTTCCGCTGGAGTTGTTGAAGCTTTCGCTATTGGAAGAGAATGTGAAATAGGGAGTATTCTAAAAATGTTTGTAATAACTCAGAGCAAACTCTTGGCTGCTGTTGTGAGCAGAGGCATTCAGATTCTTGCCAACTGATGTGTAGAAGTGGATGAGGAACCAAAAGTCTTGGTTGCATATGATTGAGGTAACCAAGAGTTGTAATTAATTCCCGAGCTTAAAATTAGCTGCTAGGAGGAGCAGATTTTATGAGAGGTCATTAAAGCAATATTCCCTCATATCTAGTAATTGCAATGAAAATAAAAGAGATTTTCCAGAAAATTAAGAACCTGATTCTCACTAAGAAGAAAAAAAATTACTTCTGCAGAGATTAGTTTTGTTTCTGAATTTGTTTTAACAGATGGAAGTAGTAACTTATAAAGACACTGGAAATGTGTCCTGGACACAGCACACACTTTTCTGCACATTCAGAAATAATTTAGTGGAGCAAAGGGTTCTTTTTTGATTTTGCCAAATCCTCAACCTGGTGTATAACTCTTCAAATGCTGAGGTAGATGTTTTAAATCTGCAATAGAAAAGACTCAAGGAATGCTGCTGTGGCTGCAGGAAGAACAATGTAGGCAAAGATGCTGTGTGGGTCTTGACAGATTTTTGTCCTGGGACTCCTTTTCAGCAAAGCAGTGGTAGAATGGGAGAGGTACAAGCAAATTCCTTTCTCTTTCTTCTCTTCTGTTCATATCAGAAATAAATCTTTGATATTGAACTTTGGCACTCTTTCTTATTTTTTATTTTTGCATTTTACTGGGAAGTAACTTTACCAACCAGCTTCTGAAAGAGATTCTTCTTCCTTATGAAAGCTAGATTATTTTTTTCTTGCAATGTGCTCTCCTGATGATTGGTGTCTAGCAGTTCTACAGATTTACTAGGTAAGTTTCAAGTGTTCTGTATTAACAAATGCAAACTGCAAGAGTATAAATTTCTACTATCAATGGAACAGATTGAAATTTTTTTAAAGTGGAATTTCACTTAAGACAGCAGCATAAACCCAGAATAGCAGAGCAGTGGTTAATTTGTCATTACTGAAAAGTTAAAATTTTGCAAATAAGTCATGAACTTGAAGTGTACAGTCATCTCTTTATGAATCTGTATGTATCATGCATTTCTACATAGCATTTCTTAAGGAAGGAATAGCAGTTGAGAGTGCTGAATGAGCAGGCAGCCAGTAACTATCAGTTGGTCAGAAATGCTTTAAAGCGACACCTTCTGTAAGAGAGTGAGTGTGACTGATATGAAAATGTGCACTGTAGATGCAGACAAGCTTTTTTTGAGTTTCTATCACTTCACCTCTTCCCCAGCATACCTTTAGTTCTATTTTTTGAGTATTGCTCCCATTTGTCTTGAGTACTCTGTAATGTGAATGTTGGCAAGGAAATCTAGGGAATCTATACACTAGAATCTATCTAGTGTATAGATTTTTTAAAATTGTTTATTGTTAGTAGTCTAATTTTTTTGTTATTTGAGAATTTCAAAAATCATATTTTAGCCACGCTGCTTTAAGGTTGGTAAGTCAACTGAGTGTCACTGAAATCTACAGGCATAACTTTGATATCCATTTTAAAGTGCCTCATTGCTCATTGGAAAAGTCTCATCTTTGTATTAATTTAGCTATGTCTCCTTTTTTGATATTTCTGAGTGTCTGTATACCTGTAGAATTTTTATTTTATTTTTAAGAAGGCACAGTTATTTGTAAAATAGAGCTGGAACTTGTGTTGGAAAAAAGTTGTTTACCCAGGCAGAGACTTAAACCAAGAAGGTGGCCTAGCTTGGCTCTAGTCCTTGTTAGTGTTGTTGGCCCTGTGTCCTCAGAGCTTTGCTACTTGTATGAGTTTTTTTAAATTGTATTTATTTCTCATGCATTGTATGGTGTTGACAAATTCTTTGTTCAATTTTCAATTAAATGAGTGAGTTGTGAATTCTTTGGGGAAGGTGATTGGCCGCAGTCCCAAGCCAGCTGGGTTTGTGGTGGTGGAGGAGAGAAGGAAAGCGAAATAAAAAGATGTTGGGTTATGAAACTGGGTGAGTGCTTTGCAGAGAGCTGCAGCAAGCCCAGGTGGAAAGCTCAGTGTTTCTGTGGGGTGGGTTGGCTCTCAGGTCCCCCCACTCATTGGCACCTCCCCAGCAGGGCAGCCTGGCTGCCATGGTCCTGCTGCCATGGGCATCCAGGGTGCTGCTGTGGGACCACCCTGTCCCTCTCCACTCACCTTGGGCATGGCTGATGCTGCCACCATTGCCACTTGTCCCTGTCAGGGCTGGGTTTGCCCCTGTGCCCACAGCTCTGACAGCTGCTATGGAAGAGAGCCTGCAAAAAACCCAGATATTCTCCATGGTAGCAGGCACTTCACTCCCTGTGTAATAAAACCATAGCTCTTTCAAAAATTATTAATTCGATAATTTCAATAATTATTAACAGCTCACTAGTTGATGTTATCATAATATTGAGATTGTGATCCTTGCATACCATTTTTAACTTTGGTCTGCTTTCTATGCAAAATACTTTTTCAACTTAGAAATGTGTCCTTGTATGAACATGACAAAGAATCAATGATGTTTCTGCTGAAAGCATCTAAATTACAGTTAATTTTGATGTTTGTCTGACTTAACAGGATAGATTTACCTGAGGCTGAATTACTTTGTAATGTTCTTGATCAAATGGTATGAAAGTCACAGGCTGGATTTTTGGGCTTCAGGAGTTCATGGAGAAGAGCAGGTTGTGCATGATGAATGCATGTGTTTATTCATTATGATTTTCTTTGGGTAGAAAGAAAATAATTTTTTTACTCTTAAGTAAAAATAAAGCATTGATAGTTTCGCTTTCTTTGCTCCCAAGTTGTCTTTTTTTCCCCTTTTTCATTAGAAAAAGGCAATTCCCTTCTTAATATATTGTAATGTATGCATGGATGTCTCTACTGAAATGTAACACTGTACACAAATAATTGAAAATTATCAATTTTAAGTTTAATCCATTGGTTTCTTGTAGTTAATGTGAGTTAATTAAGTTTTATTAATCGGAGGTCATGGGAATGGGAAAAGTAGAAGTGTATTGCTGTCATAGTGCAGCCATGGATTTACAAACTGCAACTTAATTCCCTGTCCAGATCTGTTGGATTTTTTTTCCATCTCCAATCTCCTTTCCCTTCCCATCTCTACCTCACCCAATCTTTTTATTCTTTTTTTTCCTCCCCAAACCCTGATTGAATATAATTTTTCTGGTAGTTTTTTTTAGAATGTCATAGAGGTTATAAAAAATTTTGAGCTCTAGTGGGAGTAAAGTGGCTGTATAACATTGAGAGCGAGCTGATGATTAAATTTGTAATTTTGTATCCTGAAGCTTTGCTATTGGGAATTTTGTAGGATTTCCTTTTCTTTTTTACTGTGAAGTATTTCATCATTCATCACATTGCACATTGGTTTTTTCTATGGAGTCGTAATGTCTTAAGCCTGTAGGTTTTAAATGAAATATTTTTACAAGTACCACTTGAAAAGAGAAACCTCAGACTTTGGAATACTTAGTGTTGAATGTGCCGTTTATGAACGATGCCCTTACTGTGGTGATCAAACAAGTATAGTACCATGGTCTGAACCAAGTATTCAAATAACTTCACAAGTTTTCATCAACTTCTTGGATGCAATTTTCTTTTTTTTTATTATAAGGGTCATTGAAGTTATTAAGTAAGCTGAATTATTCCTATCTTCTTCAATATGAGCTTTTTTTAAACTTAGATTTATTTCTCAAGCCTTGTATGGTATTGACTAATCCTTTGTTCAATTTTCAATTTAATGAGTCAGTTCTGAATTCTGTGGAAGAGGTAATTGGTCACAGTCCCAAGCAAGCTGGGTTTCTGGTGACAGAAGAGAGAAGGGGAAAAGGGAAGTAGAAAGATGTTGCTTTATGAAATCCTGTGGGTATTTTTCATATATATTTCACCAACTATCAATAAAATATGTTGCTAATTTAAAAATAATAGAGCATAAAACCAGAGTGTATGAAGTTATAGTGAGTGCTGAAGTAAAAGAAGTTTTTAAGCTTGACATAATTTCCTATTCATTCTTTCACTTACCTTACAAAAGGGAGATGAGGAAATGGTATCTATTATTTCCCTGAGCCAGAAAATACTGAAAAAAAAAAGGTCAAAAGGAATGAACTTTTACTTCCACTCTGGGTAGTGTTCTGCTTCTCTTGTAACTTTTTTTGGGTTTACTCTTAATAAGCTGTTCCTGGAAGAATATTTCTTTTTATCTCTTTTACGCTTTAGTGTTAGAGAGGTCTAAATTTGGTTTCTGGAGAAGACGTAGTTGCACAAATTGTTTTCTTGTCATTCATCTAGCTGACTATAGGGAAAGGAAATCCTACTTTTTATTAGGCCCTTATGGTCATGTTGGTTGTGTGGAGAGCATTGCAGACAAAGATCCCTTCTGTGAAAAGTTCAGATGTTTGGATTTTCGTGAAGCGTTTTTAGAAGCTCGGTTGCAAAGCTGGCGGGTATGTGCGTTCCAATTTACAGCTAACATTCTGTTTCTAAGGCATTCTTTGAGTGTATTGGGAACTGATCTTTATGTGTATTAAAAAATAATCTGGATTATTTTTCAAGTGCAGAGGCAATAGAGCTGGCTATTGATTTTTTTTTTTCAAAGTGAATTGTCAGTATTTGCGTTGATGTAAAGATATTTTCAGCTTGATAGTTGTGACAATTTTTATAAGTGGTGATCGTCGGTAACAGAATGAAAATCTAGTTTCTAGGTGTGCTGTTGTCTTGGTGCTGCTAATTAGATGTGACATTGAGCTGCTGTTTCACTGCCTGCCAGGGACGTGTGCCCTATAACCATAAATAAATTGATTTGATGTGATGTGTTCAACAAAATAACCAGAAATAGATGTATGGTCGTGGAAACCTTTACTGGTTGTATATTTGTGTGTTTATACTGCAGTGTTTTGTCCAGAATTTAATTGAAAACAACTCAGTGTGGCTTGGCTGCCTTTCTAGGTACAGAAAAAATTAATATATACAAAACCTTGGCCTTCTTGCAGCAATTATTCGGAATAAGTTAAATATAAATCCTCATTTCTTCTGGCCATGGTAACACAGAATTTCAGAAAAGTGTTGGTCTGGATTTTCTGGGCAAAGGGTGGGGCTAGGGCTTGTATGCAGCAGGAACTTCATTTTGATACAGATGGGTCTTCTATTTAATCTCTGAAGAGCTGTTAAGATCACGAATCATTTCACTACATCTGCTTCAGTTCCTTTGGGCTTAGCTCGTTCGGTGGGAATGTGGGAGTCTGAACACTCTGTGGGTCACACAGGGTATTATTCAGGCTTGGGCTTTGCTTTAATAGCCATCTAGCCATTAAAGTTGATGAGAAATGTACCACTTGCCAAGAAAATAGTGTTTCTGCTGAAAAAACAAACTATTCTTTTAAGTTCTATGATATTTCAAATTGTATGATTATGGAGCTTCAAGGTGCACGTGAGGTCCCTATTCCTTTGGCTGTGTTATTGGTGAGAGTGTAATTTGTATTACCTGCAATCTTAATGCTTTGTTGGTGAGAGTGTAGCTTTTCTGTCAGAAAACTTCTGACAGAAAGTAACTTCTAAGCTTTTAAAATGTGACTTTTAAGCCCATTATTGAAATCAAAGAGTTACTACTTTTTAGTGCATATAAATTATATTGTGTATCTTATTTCCATGGAGACTAGCATCTGTAATGCATATTACTGTAATCACAGTGGATAATAACATTTCATATTTTTAGTTCTGATGGCAATATCCATGTCAGTATTCAGATATTTAATGCTGCTGGGTCTGATAGTGAAAATTGCCCAGCAGTTTCTCTGTGTGGAGAAAACTCTTCACTGTGTCTGTTAGTTCCATTATAAAGAACTTCACCTCATAGTCCAATATTTTGAGTTTATTGCAGGAAGATTAATAGTAGCTGTCATATCACCATTAATTAGATACTTCCAAGATACATATAAATAATTACTATTTTAGAGGGTTTACTTTTAATGCATAGACTTGAATGTTTTCAGTTTTTTTGCTTCCATCTCACAGGTTCTCATCAGTCTCCTTTATCTGTAATTTGCAATGCAGTGATTGGTAAAGTTTTTATTGTTTTGATGTCACACATGGTATTATTAATGAACTTAGTAACATTATTTCAGTATTTCTTATTAGACTACCTGAGTTTTGCACAAAATATTTATATGATGACCAAGTACTGGTTAACCAATATTGGAGGAAGCCTTTTTCCTATCAAAGGCTTATATGGCTGTATAACATTAGAGAAACAAAAGTTGATCTTTGTCATTTCTTCAGAGCCAAAGGAAATCATCAAAGTTGAATTTAATAAAGACTAAAAGGATGTCAGTGAGTAAGAGCACTTAAAGACGAGCTATGTTGGTGTTTGTGCTAAATTGCTCTGCAAAGAAGAGCTCCACCTAAGACTGAAGGCCTTTATTTTACCTGCTTTTGACACTTCAAAGTTAAATGCAGGTTTTCTGCTGCCTTGTCTTTATCTCCTCCATTCAAGTCCTGTAATTGCTGTAAGAATGCCCCAGCAATTCATGGTAATTGCCAAACAGTTTGCTTTTTACATGTCGTGTAACCTGCCTCACCATGCAATTGGAAGGTGCAATTTTTTAGGAGTAGCTTAGCCAAAGAGTACCTGCAATGTGTCAGAAGTATTTGGGAAAATAAGGTACAGCTCCTTGTTCTGTTCAGTAACAAGCCTGTTCTGGATTTTGCTGATGTTTAAAGTTTTCAGTGCTCATCAGGCAGACATGCAGATGTTTCATTTTCCTACGATGAATTGTCACATTTCTTTTCAGACAAGTAGTTTATGATGGTGAAGTTAGACATGTGCATAACATTTGCCATATTGTGGTGTTAATGAATTGCTATTTTAAATATGATCTTGGCCCAATATGTAACTCGTTTCAGAATGAAATTATCATCATACTTTTAAACTTATATTTTTTGGGTTTTAGAAGTTAAATGAGTCCCACTGCTTTGCTATTTAGGATGACTAGTAAGAAAATATGGACCTTTGTCCATAAGTACACTTCTTCCTAAAAGTAAAACAAACCAAATAGAAAAATGCAGTGTTCATCTGAGATCATTGTATCTGCCCGTGCACAGACAGTTCACAAGGCTGCAAAGATTAATAGCAAAAGGTAGAACATCCCACTTCCTTTTTTCGCTGTTTTATAGTCATCAAAAACTTGGTTTTCCTAATATTCCACAAAACATTGGTGCCTGTTCATTCAGTAACACTCAAGGAGACACCAAGGTGTAACCAGTCCTATAAAGCTGCTCCAGCTGATGGGGTATGGAATGCAAATATATGGCCAAAATGCAGAAATTAAAAAATGGGCAGTGTTGAATCAAAGGAAAGAAGCTGAAGAACTTATTTTCTGATATTGCACTGGATATTTTCTGATATTTGTACTAGACAAATTGATTGTGAATAATTAATCTCAAGATGATTTTGAGTGTTGGCCGATTCCTTTGTTTCACTGATGAAAATTGTTTTCAGGACAAAGTGTGTTGTTCAGAGGTTTTGGAGAGAAAGGTGAGCAGTGTGAAAAGTGAACTTTTTTAGGGGGTTAAGCAAGTGGAAGTCTGCTCAGGACAGCTGTGAGTACAGAAAAACTCTCCTCACTCATGGGGTTTCAACACACAGTCAGAGCTGCAGTGGAGGAAAGCAGAACACCAGGTTAAGCAAAAACCCAATTAATTAAAACTGTCTAAAATTTGAATATGTCTAAAATTTGGTCAGCTTGGTCCAGAAACCCACTACAAACACTCCAGTGAATGTTGGGTACAAGTAAGGAATGGTTTAGCTATCAAATAAGAGGCACAGAACAGAAAGAGAAATTACAAAAATATGGTTGAAATTTTATTTTTGTTTGGTGATATCTCCTTGTGGTAAAAGTCCATTTTAGTAGCTTTTTCAAACTTATTTTGGTTTTGCATGTTACGTTTTTAATAGTGTTATCAAATTACTTCTTTCAGGCAAAATCGGCATAAGAATATCTTTATAGTAGTTGCTCAGCTATGACTGTAAAAGAAATTGTGCAAAAACTATAATTGGGATTGTTCAACAGGAATTTTCTTATAAGCAGCAGATAGTTTCCTTTTGATTTCTTTTTTGTAGTTCTATTCTCTCTCACACACACACACACACACACACATATATATATATATATTTAAATGTTTAAGTGTACTAATAAATTTAGTTATTTCACCCCCCTTTCACCTACCATTCTGTATATCTAGAAGAAATGCGTATTCATTCAACGTATTTGTCTGATATGTTTTGTCAAAATATTAAAAAAATGGAGAGAACAAATCAAATTGTTTATTAAAATTAACTGAATCAATGTAAATCTGAGAATGGTAGAAAAATACATTTAAATTTCCACTTGAATGATACTAAAGATGTGTATATCTTTGGCATGGAGGAAGGATCACTTAGCAAGGAAGAGTATGTTAGTTACTGTTCTAGAAGTCTTGATACAAATTGTGGAACAGTAGCAATTTTAGATGTAGGATTTATGGAAAAAAATTGAAGCAGATTTTTATTCAAGAAGTCTTTTGTTAATTATTTGAAAAAAAATTATTTCACAAATCAGTAAATTAATTTCCAAGTTTGTAAATGTGTTTTCTAGTATATTTTGGTTTCTAGAAGGACATATTGCTTCTAGCTATAGTGTATACTGATGTTTTAAGTAGCCAGTGTATTATCTTTTACATTACATTACCATCAGTCTTCTTCTAATGAGTGATTTGTAATTAATGCCTCTTTCTAGTGGGGAGGAAAAGAACTTAAGTGAATTTTCTATATAGATTTAATTTGATTGCAGGGATTATTTCCTTCCTTTCACTGTTGTACTGTATGGTGTAGTTATTCAGTAAGTATTACTACAGCTTTTTATTATATTTAAACCTTCTGTCAGTGTGTTTCAACATTTCTGAAGCCACTAAAGGAAATTCCCAGGTTAAATCTGGAGATGGAGGCACATCCACATGTGTGCATCATTGCACCTGTGCACGTGTAAGACACAACAGTGAGTACAGTGCAGAACTGAGAATTAAGGGATACTTTATTGATACTGAGCTATTTAAACATCCCAAGAACAGGGGTAGCTCTTGAATGCTCAGAAAGCATTTCTCTTTCTGTAACTGGGAGCTTTCTCAGTGCCTGGGAAATGAAAGTGTTTCTGTCATCGTGGATTCCTTAGTCCAGGTTTACATCGGAACATTTCTGATGTTACCGTGCCTGTGGACAGGAGGGCTGGAAAAGACTTGTGCCACACTGCCACAAGCTCTCCTTTTAGGCTTCAGGGCTGTGACACAAGGAGAAGAAAAACACCTACTCCTGTTCTAAACCATAGATTGAAATCCTCTCAGAACATTACAAGAAAATTATTTTATTTCCTTTGCGTCCAGGGTTTCTAAGGAGCAAATCGCGAGTTTGGCGATACGCATTTTCTTTCAGTGCCTCCTCTCCCCTGTAAATAATCTCTCAGCCTCTTTGCTGTGCAGGTCGTACATAATAACTGTATTCAGTAATAGGCTTGAAAAAAGCAATAATATTAAAGTCAAAGTTTTAAGGATGTTTGCCAAAAACGTTTTTTCAATAATACAAAGAACTGAATCTTCTGAAGAGAAGAAACTGCTTCCCAGTTTTTACTTTAATGTTTTGGGGGGTTTGACATGAAATATTCCTTCCTCTCCTGTCGGCGTGCAGGGTTGTCTGGGAGAATGTAATACTTTACAGACATTCTCACGTTTTCCTCAGAAGGCATTGGACTATACCTTGCAAGAATACCTAAGATATCACCTTTAACAACGCCGATGGTTTGACCAAAAAGAAATATTTTTATCCACAGTACAGCACTGACATGGGTTCAATTTCTGCTACATGGAGTGTTACACACACCTAATGGGGAATACGAACAATTTGGAAAAACAGTATTCTTCTAGTTGATGTAAAGTCAGTAAAAAAAGATTTCTTATTTGTGATTGGGTGATCAAGCTTTTTTAGCAATTATTCAAAAGAATGCTTACTAAATTCTAGTAAAGGTTTATGATGTTAATGCTTACAAATAGTTAAGCAAATCTAGACTATTGCACATTATTTTACAGTGTACAATTAAGCTTACAAAAACAACTATTTATTTTTTAATTCCTGAAAATAAGCAGTTAAGTTTAAAAGCAAAGGTCTGCTGCTCCAGTTATCCTGCCAGGGCTTAATTTTGTCATTTTCTATTTTTCTATGCACCTAATAATTTTTAAAGTTTAGCTGAACAGTGTTGCAATGCTGGTAAGAAATTGTCATACACGCTTTCCTAGATGTTGTAATCTCTGTATTTATTAATGGACATTATTTATTATGTCTTGTCTGAGAAATTCTGAATGGAAGTGCTGTATCTAAAGTTAACTAGATTCTACTTATGAGACTACAGTATTACTGTTGGCATTCTAACCTCTGAATCAAATAATAATCTAACTTCATACATAGTTCTGGAATAAATAGTAAATGAGATGGCATCACATTTGCCTGTTGCCTGTAAAAGGGATGTTTATCATCCCATTGTATTTGTAAATTATTCCAGACTGATAATTTCATGAAGCATTTGCAGATTAAAACTACATCATGTTTTGACATTCATGTAAAGATTTGACCATTTAAACAATACCAGCAAGCTGTAAACCTCTGATTAATCTCTGTGGAGTTCAGTACTGGTATATTTGAAAAGGTTTGGAAAAATTTCTTTTCACTGACATTCAACTGCTGGGCTTTCAGAACAGCAGGGCTGAGGCAAGGAAAGGCTGTGAGACTCAAGGGGATTTTCTCCTTCATTGTGTTTCCAGAGCACCCATCCAGTATTGAACTGAAAGTGGCAGTGAAACTGTGCTGTGGAATTGATGCTTGTGGACTTTGTGCTGTAAAAGCCAAGTGTTCACAGCTCTACATCAAATTGTTCTATTAATTCTCAAGTTAATTGGCATCTTGTGGTCTCTCATTTTATTGTTGGATTTGGGGATATTTTAAATAATAAAACAGTAAGGAAATTACTACCTTTTTTTCTCTATCTAGGACAGTCATTCCTGTTTTGTTGCATCTTAATCTCAACAAGTATTTCATAAATAGTCTGGGGATTGCTTGCCTTTTTTTTTTTTTTAAGATACATTTTCTAAGCTCTGTGATACAATTTAGCTCTAACTATTTCAATATAAAATACATTGAATGTATGCTTGTCACTGACAGTGAAGTACTAATGTCTGCTTTGTCTTGCTCCTTATTTAAATAACTACTAAGGTTTGCAGGAACTAGTAAAACGAAGCTATTAATTAGAGCAAATTAAAATAAACTTGCTTTAATATGATATAGCTAATTGGTTAAAATTTCCCTTTCTCCTGGGTGCAGCTGTTAGTTTTTCTCCCTTGCAGCAAGGTTTCTTGATAATAAATGTCCTTTCATTATTAGCAATTTTCTTCCAACCTCTGTGTCATTTAGCTGATTTTCATCCTCCTTGTGTTCAGTGTTCCAATAAGTCTTTGGCTCTTCACATTTATTATCAAGTCTTAATTTGAGTGGGAGACAGAAAGTAGCTGTGCTGGGTATACAAAGATGTTTGGGTTTGTGAGTGAACTTGTTGGGGTGGGGGATGTTTGAGAGCTCCAAATGGTCTTCACCTGCATTCATCTTAGCCTGAGATGGCGTGGTGTTTCTTGCAGGTGCCAGAAAGAATAATCAAGAAAACCATTCATCTGTTTTGGGTTGATAAATAAAACCACTTCATGAGAAAGCTTGTGACTGTGCCAAAGTTAATAAAAAAGTTGAGATGAACTTTGCTTGTTATGTTCAAAGGCGCTCTCCTTCCAAAAACAGCTTTCCATCAGATACTGCTGGAATATGGGAAGTCTCCTTGCCATCAGTGAGTCATACATGTTGTAATCTGCAGGCTGTGTCCCTGCATGGGAGCCAAATGTTCAGAGATACCTACATATCTTGGGTCCCAGCTGTCCCTCATTTCTTTCATGTGGTCTCTCCCTGGAGGAGGAGGGAAGGGTGAAATGCTGGGGATCACCTCAGGAGTTTCTCGTCTTTGCACTCCAGAATATTTTCACTGTTAAATCATCTACTGTGGAGTTCTGCTCAAAGGAGTTCTTGGATTCAAAGGAAACTCAAGAGCATCAGAGTCTGTACTGACAAGCACTTTAAAAAAGAGCTTTTGGTAACTTTTTTATTCATTTTTGCTGCCTAATTATGCCCTTTCTCCATATCTGCTCATCATGCACTTTGCCATGATTGCAAGTACCAACAGTTTAGAGATCATTGCTGCCTTTCTTTAAACAGTCAGATGTTGCAACACCAGCTCTTTCTCCAGACATTCTCTTTGAGACAAGACTTTCTGGAGAAATCTTACCACTTTGGGCCATTTTTTGAAGAGATGAGAAAATACCAACTGTAAAAGGAAGGAGTAGGTTGGCCTGAGGTAACTCCTGTGATGGGGTTGTGATGGCCACCTTTCGTCAGCAGGTGGGTGTTTTACTCCTCTGCTCAGAGACTGCGTGGACAAGAGTTGAGAACAAACTCACAGCAATGTCTCTTCTGCTGCCATGCAAAGCTAACAGGGTGTCCATCCTGGCTGGGCCTTGGCTCTCAAACCTCTTGTCTTGCTAAAGAGCTCCAGTCCTGGGCTGTGAGCTACAGAACTAATGTAAGACTTCAGAAGAAACTATATACAGTCAAAATAAATGACTTCCTAAAGGAGTATAATTAAATGGCCAGAATAACAGGGTGTTCAAAGGGAAACCATCTTGAGGTTTTTGTTGGGGTTTTTTTTTTCCTTTCACTGTTCTAAGCATCCATTTCTTTCCTGGAATTCTCTCACTAAACAGCTTTCTACTTCAGTGCACTAACAGAAATTAGGGGGAAAAGTGGTTATAATTTGTTTTTCAGCCCTTTGTAATTTTCATGTTTGTCAGCATTCCTTAAATGCGAGTTTACTTCCTGATCTTCATTATGATAGTTCCTCTTCTATTCAAACACAATGATTTGGAAGTATTTTTTTGAGCTTAATCACTTAGAGTGAGACTTACAAAGGAACCATCATAGGAAAACTGAGATTTGATTACTTTGACTCCGAGCAAAGCTCAGAAATAATGGTTTCCTCATTGTTTGATAAGAATGTGCAGTTATATTATTGTGATCTTTGGATGTTGTTTTTGTTGCAGCTTTGCGTGCTGCCAAAGCAAATTCGTGTCATTTGTGTTTTTGACAGTTAAAATATTCAATTAATGTTGTTTGAAATTGCAGTAATTGTTCATGTTGTTTCCATACAGCAGATTGCAACATTTGTGAAGTGCTAGCTTAAAGCTATATTGCATATAAATAAAGGGCTAAAGCAGAAGAGCAATTCTTTTTAAAAAAAAATAGTTTGCCTTCTTCCACAGACATTTCTAATACTTCTTTGTTTCTTAATGCTTAGTATTTTATTGTTTAGTTTTTTTTAATTTAATTATGTAGCAGTAGTTTTGGTGTAAATGAGGATGGCATTTAAACAAACAAATGAACAAAAATCAACTGGAAAGCTCCATCAGGGCTGTTTTTGTAGGCAACTATTTACTTGTTTCATTCTGGAATAACCTTTAAGTCTTGGAACTGCAATTAAACTTACATTGGTCTTGTTATTCTTACATACATTACTGGGGATTTACAATAGAAGTTGGAGAAAAAAGAGTAGGTGCCTGTGGGAAATGCAGAAAATAGTGACAAAGCTTTGAAAGTTAATACAAGTCTGCTTCTTCAAACTCAATAAACTGCTGAGCAGTTCAGCATTTTTATTTCTGCAAGGAACTGAACTACAATTAAAAAGAACCAAGATGCAGTGCTATTAAGATTATGGCAAGGGAGTGACAGCCATGCAGCCAAGGAGAGAGAGCCATGGACTGAGTAAAGGAGCACATCCTCCAAAGAGGAGCCTCAGCTCCAGGCAGTTCAAACATCCACAACTGAACAGCAACAAAGTAAATGCAGAAGGCTGGAGGAGAAGAGTGTCTACCTGAACTCAGTAAATTGAAACCAAATACAAAATTTCCTGTGGAGGCTTCTGCGCTGTCGGCCTCTCTCTTCTTGGGAATCAAAAAAAACAAATTAAATTTCTATCCTTGAAGCTGAAACATATGAGTTCTCCTTTCAAATAGAATATCTGTTGATGGAATGATGGTAGACAGTCATTTGGAATAGTCTAAAAGGAATGTGCTTTAGGGGAAAAAATGATATTGTTAAATTCATTAAGGGCTGCTTTTATTAGGAAAAAAGTTGCCAAAGATCTCAGCCACTGAGGTCTGTAAATAATTGATCCCTACCTAGGGGTGTCATGCAAAAGTCAGCTACAGGGATTGCACCTCAGATGTCCTTTTTTTTTTCATTTGTTTGTTTTTAAAAAGGTATTTGAAGTTATTTAAGTTAAAATTTAAATTCTATTTATTTCGCAAGATAAGTATGAGAAAAGGGTTTCCCTGTTTGAAGAAACTTTTTAAGCTATTGTTAATTTAGATTTGTTCTAAATATACTCAAGCAATCTATGAGTACATAAGAGTTTTGTCACTGCAAACACTCTTTTGCACAGACTATTGGAAAGCTGCTCACAGTGTTAGGTTTTGTGACACAAATGGGCTACATTCAGAGTGATACATAGGGTTGATGGTGCAGTGCTCCTAATAAAATGGATAATGAGGTTGTGTTTAATAGTAGTATTTCATTTAGGACTGGGACTTTCTTTGAATACCTCCAAAGGGGTAAAAGTAGTTGGCAGACAATCAATTAGATGAAGTCAATGGATGTCCTAATGCACTTTTAAATAATAATTTGTTTTTAATAATAAAATGGTATAATTTAATTTAATTTTTATTTAAATTATTGGTAGTAGCCTTGAATCCTTGCAGTCAGCTTTACTGAGATCCTTTTCACTTCTTTCTCTGCAGGCAGAACTTGTGAAGGGGAATCTGCAGAGCGTTGGGCTCACGCTGCGCCTTGTGCAGTCCAAGGAGGAGGATGCAGGGCACGTTGTCATCGAAACTGTGACTCCAAACTCACCTGCTGCAGCTGCTGATCTACAGAGAGGAGACAGACTGCTGGCAATTGGCAGTGAGTGATATGTCAGCTTTCACAATGAGGGTCCTCCTGTCCTGCATGCAGTTCAGCCAATCTCCCGTTCTTAACAGCTACAGTTGTGCTTGGCACTCAAAAGCTAACATTAATGTATTTATGGTCACTTAAGGTCTTTGTTTGCTTGATTTATTTCCTTGCACATTTATTTACTCCTTCTTAGGTAAAAGGCAAAAGAAGCTTGAATAAACATTTGGCAACAACATTAAAAACAGAACAAACAAACAACAAAGCAAAACGACAAAAAAGCAAGCCAAAACATTAATGTGACTGGGCTAGCAGGAAGTTTAACCTTTTACAGAGGTTTTACAGACCACAGTTTAAAATCTACAATGAGTTCTGTTGCTTAGGTACTGCCTAAATAAATCTCCATTGCAATACTCCAGTAATTTAAAAGGGTTTTCAGTTCCTTTGAATAGATTGCTGATGATTGCTTTAGAACAAAGGAGGAGTCATTTTTATGTGATCCTCTGCATGACTGTATTTGCATGCTCATTAAGATATTTTAACTTGCATGTAATTTGGAGATACATCAAATGGCTCTGAAAGTTCTGCCCACTCCAGCCACACTGATAATGTAGCATTATGCCCATATTTCATTAATATATTGCTTTTTTATTTTAGCCTGCTTCTGTTATAATTATTACTGTGTTTAAAGATACCCATCTTTTCTGAGCTCTTTGTTGAATGTCGAATGTCTACTGCTGAAAAGTCCAAACTTACAGTAAGAGCAAGGTTAAAACTGTTACCATATCAAATCAACATTACTGTGTAAGATTACAGTATTATTACGAGCAGCAAACTGGAGTGTTTATGTAATTATTTTTTCAAACTCCACATTTATAGGAATAAAATCGAGAGAATCCATCTGTTACATTTCAGTTAAACTCTTCTGTCATAATTGACTTCCTTTGTTACTGAGCAGCAATGTGTTTGTTGACTATTTTTGGTCACTTAGATTATTATCATAATTAGAACTTAATAATGTTTGTCTTTTTTTTTAATAGGTGTTAAAATCACATCAACTGTCCAAGTGTTGAAGCTGATTAGACAAGCTGGGGAGAGAGTTTTAGTCTTTTATGAAAGGCCTGTTGGGTATAATCAGCATGGCTCAGCATTGCAGGATGGATTTGGACAATTGGAGGACACAGCTTTCTTGTCACAGGCAGAAGATGACCAGAACAGTTTAACAGCTGATACTGATAGCAGAGATTTTGATTCAGAGTTTGAAGACTTAGCTTGTGATGCACCTGACCAAAAAGAAGATCTGCCAACATCTCAGAGTCCCAAACGGTCGGTAGTAATTCTTGCTGCTGCTAAACCTCTTGGAACTATATCACCCATCCTGAATCGAAAACTGCATTTAGGAAATTACCAGGCAGCATCCAAAACGCAACAAAAAGATGGGGCTAAAGTGGCAACACCTAAAACTCTTGAGGTTTCAGATGCACCACAGCCGTCAGGTAAACAGTCACAAGGATCTAGTACTAAGCCTCCTGTGCCACCTAGGCCCCAAATTAAGCCTCCTTTGTCTACTAATGATAACCAAAGTGTGTTAGAAACTGGAAATGTATGTCCTGATAAACCAGAGAGGCCACCTCCCCCTGCAAATAATGGAGAAAAATCTACAGAGAAGCTAATTAAAATTAGTGATCAGATAGAAGATCCGGCAGTATCAAAAGTAGTAACAGCACCAAAGCAAGATACATTAAAAGATGGACTTACAGAAAATGCACGTGGCAGCAAAGATAGTGATGATCAAAGAACGTGGGAGTCACCAGAAATTCCTTATAAAGCCCGTCAGGGCCGATGGCCGGTGGCGAGAACATCCTCCTGTCTATTTGAAGTAGAAAAATACCACAAGTACCTTAATGTTGCACTGTGGTGCAGAGACCCTTTCAAAGCAGGTGGTTTTATCTGCTTAGGGTATGCAAGCATAAAACTTGAAGAAATTGCTTTAGATTGTCTAGCTACGTCCTCGATGGAATTTGTTAGAAAATTTCAGCTGCTTGCTCCTACACCTAAGGCAGCAGTCACCAGAACAGCATTGAGGAGTTTGACATCCCATAAAGGTTTCAATGAAAAGTTTTGTTACGGTGACATAACTTTACAATTCAAATATTTAAAAGAAGGTGAAATTGATGAAAGCGCATTTCTGGAAAAAGAGAAAGAATTTCACTTAGAAGAAGAAGCTCACGCCCTTCAGAAAGAGGATCATTTCTCGGGACAAGTTGTCACAGAGAATAGGCATAGCTTTCAAGATACTCAGTTTCAGAATCCAACTTGGTGCGATTACTGCAAAAAAAAAGTGTGGACTAAAGCAGCTTCGCAGTGCATGTTCTGTGCTTACGTTTGCCATAAAAAATGTCAAGAGAAATGTTTAACTGAGACACCCTTTTGTGTAGGAGCCGAAAGGCGGCTCGATCGAACTGGGGGCAGCGGCAGAGCCGAGGGCCAGGAGGCTCCTGCAGCCTCCTCCTCTCGGCTGGACTCAGAGGCCAAGTCCGCTACCAGAACCACAGGGCTGACCAGGCACATCATCAACACGAGCACGCGGCTGCTGAACCTCCGGCAGGTGCCCAAAGCCCGGCTGGCCGAGCAGGGCCCCGACGTGGCCGAGCCTTCCCCCAAGCACACCCCGAACACGTCGGACAACGAGAGCAGCGACACGGAGCTGAGCGGGCCCAGCAGCCCCTCCAAGCGCGTCGTGGGCGCCGGCATCAAGCTGGTGCGCAAGGAGGGTGGCCTCGACGACAGCGTCTTCATCGCCGTCAAGGAGATCGGCCGGGACCTCTACAGGAGTCTGCCCACAGAGGAGCGCTTTCAGAAGTTGGAGTTTATGTTGGATAAGCTGCAGAATGAAATAGACCAAGAGCTGGAAAACAATAATTCGCTGGTTAAAGAGGAAAAAGAGACGAGCGACGTGAGGAAAAAAGCCCTGATATCTGCTGCACTGGCCAAGTCGGGTGAGAGACTGCAGGCCCTCACGCTGCTGATGATCCACTACAGGGCAGGCATTGAGGATCTAGAGTCCCTGGAGAACATGCTCTTAGAGAAGCAATCCAAAAAACTGACTAAAGATTTTGAGGAATCCAGTATAGCAGAAGAAGTGGATAGCGAAGATGGCAGTCTGACAGAGGCTCCAACATTGAACATCATATCAGAAGAAGAACCTGTTGATCCACCTCAATCAGTAGACTGATATTTACATATTTAGTCTTTGAAGGAAAGGACTAAAAGAATACTTTGCACTTAAATCCAAACACACACAAATTAAATTAAAACACTGGTATAATGTGCGTGTCCTGCTTCTCCACAGTTAATTGCTAATAGTGGTTCTTCTCCAGCTACAGCACCATCATTTTGTTAAAGTAGCTGGTTAAAACTACACTTTGGGGTTTATATTGGAAATTTATTTTTAATAACTTATTTTTATTTTTTTCTAATTATGTAACCTTACCATTTCACATCAATGTGTGTGGTTTCCCTAATGCATTACTTGACCCCACTTCCCTTCTCTGTATTTTTTGTTTTGTTCTGTTTTTTTAGGTAGTGTTTTCAATGGGAAACAGGCAGGGTTTTCAAGATGTTTAGTATCCATTGTATGATGAAAACATTATAAGCTTGTTGCATGCCTAAGCTGATGACTCAGAAGTCACCAAGGGGCCAGGCTTTTAAGTGTTAATCACAGTTTTATTGTATGTCTTCTAGGTAATTGTGTATTTTTTGCCAAACATATCATGAAAGCAAACAAAAAGTCTTTCATTTTGTCTGTTATTAGTACTTACTGAAGTTACCATTGCATATCATTTGTTTTCCATGTTTTTGTTAAATGCAAGAACTTTTTGTAGTTTGTATTTAACATGAAATATAGTAATGCTATGCTAAAGAAAATCCTCCTTAGAACTTGGGACTATTGTTAGATATCAAAGTATAAACTGGTATCTCATAATAATTTAATTGGGAATATTTTCAAGGTAAGAGTCTTGTTGCCTTCCAGAATGAAATCATATGTTTGTGATGTTGTATTATCTGATAGCCTGATAAAGGAAAGTTGTTCTTCACAAGAGTTGGAGGTTTCATTGCCTTCTGTGTAAAGCATGTAATCATGGTGTAAGTAATATAAAGAAATTAATATTTTGCTGCAGACTATCATTTTGGAAAGCTTAAGGTGCAAAATACAAAGTAACTAATGTTCTCTCAACACTTGAGTAATCATAGCATGGTAAGTTGCATTCAGCTTCTCAGACAAAAGATGCAGTCTGAGCAGAAGGATCACCTTTGTCAGCAAAATGTCTTATAGTGTATATAACATGTTTTATTTGAGTCAATTTGTGAGTCCAGTAGAGATGAGGAAGAAATTCAGCCAGCTGCTTTTGAAAAGAACTGTCTGGTCTTGTGCTATGTGTAAAATGTGGATCTTAGCATCACCTGGCTAAGGCCATCATTCTTATTTATTTCCTGTAGACATTGTTTCATCATCTGTGTATAGAAATTTTGTATAAAATATCATCTTTATTTTAGGTACTGTGCTAGGTACTTGTATCATTATCACTGGTATTGCTGGTAGTAGAAAAATAAAGCCTTCGTGGGAGTTACATTTGAGATGGTAAAAATAACTCCTTTAGTTTTTGAGGTCACCTGTAATGTACCTCTCCTTTAAATTTGCTTCTTGGTTTAGTTTGTGATGGGCAAAATGAAGAAGCAGTGGTTTTCATCATGGGACAGTGTGCTTGTGCTTCTAAGCAAAATGGTTACTGCCAGTCATGCAACTACTTGCACTTTTTAGTGAGTTCTGGGCAGTTGATACTACTTAGTTGATGTATGGAAAACTATCCATGCTAAAACAGCATGTGACACACTTCTGAAATTAAGCTTCAGCAAATAATCGCACAAAATGAGCTTCCCTTCTTGTCTGAAAGTTATTTAACCTGTACTTGCTTGAGATGCATATTAAGACTTCCCCACTCCATTTTCTCAGCAGCTTACCATTGGTGGTGATCTGCATTCAATGCCATCAGAGTTTGCTCTTACAGACTACTACAGAGGTTTTCAAATATATCCAAGTGCTTCATTTAAGCCCTGGTGCACATGAAGGAGCTGTGAAAACAATGCAAATACTGATTTCAAAATACACATTCATGGTTTCAAATTGACTCCTGTAACACAGTGGGTAAGAAAAGCTGGGAATCGTTTTCCTCACATAAGTGTTGCTAATGATGATGATTGTAAGAGGTAAATTAAATGTGGTGCAATATTTTTAAATATACTGAATGGAAAAAGGGCAAAATAGTTGTATTTTAGTGGTAAGAAGGAAAACATGAATTCCTATCTGGCATTATTTACAATAAGCAGTGAATCTCCAGGGGGAAATTGTAATACTACATTCCTGATGTAATCTTTGCTTCATGCTTGACTGTAAATAGCTGAAAATAAAGAATACCACAGAAAACAAGAATATCTTGACTTAATGATATCTGAATAGGTGGCAGCTACACACATTTGCAGAAGACCTGCCTAATATGATTTTGTTGGCTATTATTTTATCATGAAAATAAGCTTTAATAAAATAGTTTTGCTAAATTATCAACTTTCTTGCATTGTGTCAATGTTTTTTAAGCACTTCTATTGCAGTAGCTTATCATCTAAAGCCACCACTTAAAGGAGGGATCTTCAGGGGGAGAAGCACGTTTTGCATTATATAAAACTACTGATAACTGGATTATTTGGGGCGAGAAATTTGAAACAAAGCATCTGTGGAAGTTTACAGCTGCAGAGGAGGATTAAATAGTGGGAGTAAATGAATAAAGTATCTTTATCTATCACACCTGAATTGACACAGATCAAAATATACAAAATAGGAAAAATCCACATTTTTCCAGGACAGAAAAAATCCTAAACAACTGCTAAGTTTTTATTTGGGAGTGGGGGGAAAGGTGGCATAGAGATTACAAAAATGAGTGTCTATGTGGATTTTAATTAATCTTCCTCTTCTGGTGGAGCAGGAATGGAGCAAGAGAAGGGGAGCCACTGCCTTGATCTGCTCAGCAAATCCTGGGAAGATGCTGCTCCCTCAAGCCAGCAGAAACTGGCACCAGCTGTAGAAAAGGAATGTGATCCATTTCTCTCCCCTTGGGTCTCCTCCTCAAACTCCTGTTGCACATTAAAGCAAACTCCTCCTTAGTTTTGATGTGCTCAAAAATTCAACGCAAAGCCATGAAGAAAGCCTTTTTGTGCTTTTTAAAAAAATGTGAGTTGCTATGTTTGAATCACATATTAGTGAATTTAAGAAATACACTGGTTGATCAGCTGGCAAAAGGATGAACACATCCTATAATAATTCAGAATTCTTGCATTGGTATTTCAGTCTCAGATTTGATCAGATTAGCAATTTGATGTTGACCAAAAGACTTCATTGAAGACTTCAGTAAGTAGAATAACATCTCTTGGAACAAAGTTTCAGTGTTCAAATCACAGTAAAATCTGAGCCTGATGTAAATAGCCACTGATCTGCACAATTATTACTTACTTGGTGTTAGTGGAGAATTCATCATGTGACAGAATCTTGGTTTCTGAAGGAGCTCTGAGAAATGCCAGCTTTCCCCACACTGGTAAAGCACACTGCATAAGGCAAATCCTGAGAGGGGTTGTTCTTTTTTAATCCTTTTTTCACTTTATTACAGTAGGTCATGAACTTCTGTCAGATAACTTTATTTTGATGCGTTCTGAATGCATAATTATTGACAGAGCAATACTTGAAGTTTGATCCACTATATTTTTCATATTTTTTGACCATAGTATATACGCTTTACAAAACTATATGTAAACATAGTATCTATGCTGTAGTACATAAAACATCTGCAATTACATGAGAGAAGGCACATCAAGATTTTCATTTTACAAATGAAATGATACACCATGGCTGAGAAGGACATGGGGATTGTTTTTAAAATGCTTTCTTTCCAAGTCTTGTTTTTTCTAAGTGCAGGCAGGGACTGCCTAATACAATACTTCACCTGTATTGGGCTGTTTCCCCAAATGTTATGAGAGATTGGCAACAAACTGGCTGTTTCTTCCATTTTTTGAAGCCAAAAGTGTATTTAAAAAAATAACTGTACATTGGATTTTTAGATATATATGTAAATGCATGTAGAAGTTGTTTGAACTGCTCCAGGTAGCAGCTCACTTTCAGTACATGCTAAGAGTGAATACTGTAATACTGCAGCTGTTCCTAACCACTCACTGAAGATGCAATTAAAATAAAGTTGAAATATGTTAAAAGATCCAAAAGATAGAAATACAAAAAGTATCCTCATGCTGTTATATTCCCTGCTAAGGGACAGGAACAGTGCATGTTCACACCCACTTGTTTGCCTGGTGCTGAGTGTTTGGGGGCTTCACATTGCACAACTGCTTGATTAAAACTTTGTTAGATACTAATAATAGCAATACACTCATCTGTTTAACAACATGGTTTCCTCAACATTGGTGGTTCAGGGAGAACTCAGTATTTAAACTGACAGAGAAGTTGTGCCTCTTATTTAGTTTTTTGTATATATTATTAGGACCTGAAGTTGATGGAAAAAAGTGATAGTGCTGCCCACACTCTGAATTCCAGCTTCTCTCAATGCACTTACGAGGGTGTCACTTAAAAGGATGTAAATTGGATGGGTTCTCTTTGAGGGTTGCTTTTTAAAATTTCCAATTAAATAAGACTCAAGTTTGACAGTAACCTATGACTTCAAATAAAATATGAAATACTGCCGATGAGGTGGCTTTAAAAACCAAATTGTTAAAATTCACATTTTATACAGATTTATGCTACACATTTAATAAAAAATAGAGTGTAATATTCAATAAAATTAAATACACAAAGAGTAACACTATACAAATGGTCTATAAAAGCTCTTTCCCCCCATAAGGCGGTTTGCAGTCTGCTTTATAGTCACCAATAAATAATATACCTTTGGTTTTTCTGACCATTTCACTATTAAATGTACAGTACAGCTAAAACCTATTTCTGGATGAGATGTTTCACATGAACCACAGCATTTTGTACACCTAATTATGTTATATGGCTTTTCTGTTATTCATCACTTTCATATTCCTCCTCTTCTTCACCTATGGGGTAGGATTGGATGTTGTTCTGGGTGTACATTTTTGTTTTCACAGGACAGTTGTGATCCATGAGTATTGCCTGGAAGAGAACAGAGTGTGAGTATTTCTGCTTAGCATCCAGCTGACGCTGGGGCTGCATGCACCACTCAGGGATTCACCTCTCCTCCCTTGAGGCAGAGCCCAAACTGATTGCAATTAGGGTAAATTGAGTCCTCAGGTCTGTGTGAGGGGGGATTTTGGTGCTAAAGACCTGGAAAATTTCTATTTCCAGTATTTCAGCCCAGGTATTACTGAAACACCTCTACTTGCTCTGCAGAGACAGTAGTTTACCCCTCCCAGAGTTAATTTCCATCTATTAAAACCTGAATGAATGGTCAAGAGCAGTCCTACTGCTTCAAGCCAATTCTCTTTTACTGCCTTTGTCCCCTCTTTCCGTGGAGATCCAGAACAGCAAAACTGAGGATGATGCCAGGAGTGATGGTCCCAATAACATGCTTTGACACAGCAAGCTAAAAGTGGTAATCATGGTAAGGGCCAGATAAAATACTAAATTCTCTGGGCTGAAATTTTCCAAGGAGTTTTGGAGCAACTGTGTACTGTTCTTCATGCTGAGTGTAATTAAGCTTGGGAGTCATTAATTATGCAAAGACCACAATTTTGGGACCCTCCTTCTGACTCTCCTCCAACCTGAAAGAACTGGTACATCATTTTAAAGCCGTGAGCCACTTGGGAACAGGAGCTATTTTGCATTTAAAGGTATATTAGAGGTGGCAGATGCTGGAAGGTGTTGGAGCCATGGAGAGAGATCCTGTCCCTTCAGGGTTGTGATGTTACAAATCAAACAGTCAGGGACCATGGAAGTACCTGATAAATTTTATATTGCCAAGAAACAGCAGCTGAGTTTTTGTTCCTTTCTGTTCCTCAGCCTTATTTAATGTACAAAAACCAAAACAAACGAAACCAGTGCATTCAGCAAAGGTCATGACAAGGGATTAACTGGGATTCTGCAGTCCAAACATGAGCCAAACAGAAGCTCTCTGGCCTCACACACACCATTATTGCAGCAAGATTCAATTTTCCACCTTCTGCCAGCACAAAGTGAGCAGCACCAGCATCAGGTGCTGTCCTTACCTTGCAGAGAGGTGCCACTGCAGAATAAAACCATTGCCATGCAAAATTAGTTTATTTTCACCCAAATAAACAACCAGCAACTACATTTTGGGCCCAGATCAGCCTTTTTCAGGAAGAGTAAGGATGGAGTGCTGAGTGGGCTCAACCTACAGATGGTGACTCTGTTCTTACACACCCTACAGTGTCTGGGGAGCACTGAGTGCTCCAGATCATTAGGTCTTTGGCAATTTATGTTAAAAAACAGAAAAGAGAGAAGCCCTGTGGTACATACTGGACAAGAGAAACCACTGGTTTGTAGGGATCCATGAACTGTATGAAGGGAGGAGAATAGGGAAAAAAGATGATTCAAAACACACTGTGGTATATTTCTCTATTTTTTTTCCCCAGAGGACTGTGGGAAAAAACAGTTTGAGGCACACCAAGGAATAATTTGGTCAATTGGCCAAATAGAGTTCTGGATCCTCAATGAAAAGAGAAATTAATTCTCTACTGACTCTACCCCAGCATATGCTGGTGCAGAGGAATGTCTGTAGGACCCTGTTTCATAGAAATCAAATTTGTGACTTTGTAACATCTAATTAACAAAGGGTTTCCCTTTGGACATAGAAGGAAGGGGGAGTTCATTTCAAAGTTAATGCTTGAGAGTGAAATACACTGAGCTGGTCCTGTTTTGAGGAACTTAGAGGCAAAGATGCAAATGTAAGTTATCATTTGATTCACTGAAAAAACCCAAAATTTATAAAAAAGAAACCAAGTTACACTTACCATTTTCTCCTCTTTGGCAGGTGGACTTCGAAGGAAAAAGCACAGGGGAGCAAAGATGATATCCACAATTCCTATAATTGTCATGAGCCATGGGAATCCAATGGCCTTGGCAATGGCACCACCAGCAGAGGGACCTTGCACAGAGAAAAACCCTTTTCTGCAGATTGCTCTGACACAAAATTTGCAGCAGCATATTTTGTATAAAAGTAATTCTGTATACTAACCCCCTATCTCACAAACAGATTTGAGGAATGTAAAGACGTGTTTGTAATTCTAAACATAAATATAATTATGATTAAACATAATTATATGTAATTATATAAAATATATATAAATATACAAAATTATATAAATTTTATAAATAATAAAATTAATATAATTTTATATATTTTATATATAAATATTATATATTATTATATAAATAATATATAATTATAAATAATATATATTATATAAATATTATATATCTATATATAAAATTATATATAATATAAAATATATTATATACATAAGTTTTATATATAATAGTTATTATATATAAATTTATATAAATATATATTTTTATATATAAAATTTATATAATATATAATATATATTATATATTGTATTATATATGTAAAATATATATTCTATTAATGTATATGTTATATAATATCTATTTTTATATATATTTATATATAATTATATAAAATATAAATTAAAATATAATATGATTAAACATAATTAGATGTAATTATATAATATATATAAATATATAAAATGATATAGATTTTATATATAATAAAATTTATATAATTTTATATATTTTGTATATAAATATTATATATATTATATAAATAATATATAATTATAAATAATATATATTATATACATATTATATATCTATATATAAAATTATATATAATATATAATATATTATAGATATAAGTTTTATATATAATAGTTATTATATATAAATTTATATAAATATATTATATATTATATATGTAAAATATATATTCTATTAATATATATGTTATATAATATATATTTTTATATATATTTATATATAATTATATAAAATATAAATTAAAATATAATATGATTAAACATAATTAGATGTAATTATATAATATATATAAATATATAAAATTATATAAATTTTATATATAATAAATTCTATATAATTTTATATTTTTATATAAAAATATTATATATATTATTATATAAATAATAATATTTATAAATAATATATATTATATACATATTATATATTATTATATATTTTTATATAATTTTATATATATATAATACCATATATCATATTTCTAAGTTTTATATATAATAAAGTTATTATATTTAAATTTATATAAATATATATTATATATATATAACTTATGTAATATATAATATATATTGTATATTATAATATATATGTAAAACATATATTCTATTAATATATATGTTATATAATATATATAATATATATATTTATATATTTATATATAATTATATAAAATATTAATTAAAATATAATATGATTAAACATAATCATAAACCACTCCTGGCTCCATGGCTCACATTCCCTGGGGAGATTAGAGATGTTCCTGAGGGCATCTCTGTCATGCTCTCCAGGGGATCAGGGGAGACTGATTCCCCCACACACCCTTGGAGCACAGCTGTGGTAGTAAAGTATCCCAAGGCCTCTTTCCTCAGCATATCCCATTTGTGTTCAGCGCCCTCAGACACCTTTAGGCCTCTCACAGCTCATGAAATGAGCAGCAGGGGAGGGGAATGATGCCAAACACAATCCCCCCACTCTGATTCCCTGCAGAAAATAAGAACCTCCCCTCATAAAAGCTGCAGGCAGCACTGGGATTCACAGCTGGCATTGTAGCAGACTCCCCTTTTCTTAGCTGGACTTACCAATGGCAAAACCCATGCAGAAGGCAACGTCAGCTATGGCATACACACTGCCATAGACCGACACGTGGCGCAGATCCACCAGGTAGCCCATGATTGGCATCATGGAGGAGTCCACCATCCCTGCAAAACACATCCCAGGAAAATGCTGCCTTTTCTTCCCATCCTTTAACCCTTTGGGGTGAATGACGTGCCAAGAAGGGGTGCAAAAGCAGCTAAAAGGATGCTCGTTCATAACAAATCATAAGCAAGATTTGTGTAAAATAGTCTGTGTTAGCTTTGCTTTTTATGGTCTTTGCTGTGCCCAGAGTCATGTATGGACATTATACAGGTGTACACAGCAATATTTGTGTAAAATAGTCTGTGTTAGCTTTGCTTTTTGTGGTCTTTGCTGTGCCCAGAGTCATGTGTGGACATTATACAGGTGTACACAGCAATATTTGTGTAAAATAGTCTGTGTTAGCTTTGCTTTTTGTGGTCTTTGCTGTGTCTGGGGTCACGTGTGGACATGTATAGAGGTGGCACCTGCTAAAGGATGGGAGAGATGTGAGTTTAGGATGTATCCACACTTCCCACCAAATGTCTGAGCAAAGCTCCCACCTCACGTTCCCTGCCAAGGAATTAGGGCAAGGTTATCTGGTGTGAACTTGCCTTGGCTGAAGGCCTAAAAGGCAACATTATCCCCCAGTCAACCAAAATGATTGACAGTGTTTTTATCATGTCTTCTGATACACACCCTCATTTCTAGCAAGAAACAGCACAGACAGCTCACAAAACTGCTGAGACACCTGAAGTCTGAATTTGTTCCTGTAACTTCTTTCCTCACTGCACATCCCTGGTGTGGAGATGCCCCAGGACATTTGCTGAGCACCAAGCACTGAAAACAAGGCAGGGTCCCCAGTGCACAGCCCAGTGTAAGGAAAGTCACACATGTCACTTGAAGAATACATGTGTGTGAGCCTGGGAATTCCCCTTTATGTACAATTTAAGCCTTTTATTCCAGTGGAAATGTCTACATAAATCCTTTTCCTCTGCAGGAAAGGCTGAGGGTTTGGGGCAGTGCACAGCTGCATTTCTAAAAGCAACATTTACATTCACGGACAGGTTGAAAGGTCTGTTTAGGTGGATGGAGCAGTTCTGGACAGGCCTGGGGCTCCAGCTGGTCTAAAGCAGCCTGGTCCAAACTCCCTAAGACTGTCCCTTAATTCCTTCTTGCTCTGCCTGCCAGTTTGGGCCACAGCTCAGGCTGCAGCACTGTTAGATCAGAATGGCAACAAAACTGATTTTCTGTGTAACTTCATAACAAATCATTTTTACAGAAATAACAGAACTTATGTAAAGAACTCATGTAAGAACTCATTGCAAATGTTCTTACCTATGGCAAATCCAACTCCAAAAGTTGGTGCTATGAGCCCATAAATGTTTTTAGCAAATGGTACCTACAAAGGAAATTTCAGGCAGTTAATTACACCATACTGCACATGGTGGTTAGCACCTTTTTCTGAGATAAATTCTCCAAGTAGTTATGCCCCATTTTGTACAGATCTGGGAGTCTGATCCTTGTTCTGAGCTGTCATTTCAGACAACTGTGCCATTAAACCACTGACACACTTACTATTATAAACTGCTGAGTGACAGCTCAACAGAGCAGCATGCTCCTCTCAGAGTCACCATTTCTAAAAATAATTGAAGCACTGAAACGGGAAAGCACTCAAAACTCTGATCTGGAACTTATTAGCCACACATTGTTTAATAACATGTCATAGAACTCTCATGGGAAAAGCACATATTTGAAGATGAGCACCCCAACATTCACATGATTTAAAAGATGTGTGATTGTCTACTTACACATAAAATACTTATTCCCACGATTAGCATCCCGAGCAAAGCACAAAGCCACCTACCAAAGAAGAAACATCACTCAGAGATGGTGATAATGAGATGTTAGAGCTGATCCTGAATGTTTCAAAGCCACGTCTGAAGCGTTGAGTTAAACAGCAAAAGTAGCAATGTGTTCAAAAAAAACCACCAATTTTGCTCCCATAGAACAAGCTTTAATAATTTCCACTATCAATAAACTGCCCTGGGAAATGCTGGAAATGGTACATGAAGAGACTGGGAGGTGATTAGTATTTTTAAATTAAGCATACCTTCCAATTTTGTGTGCAAGTATCCCAAAAAGATTGGTCCCAATGAGATAAGAGATGCTGGCTGGAAGAAAAGCGACGCCTGAAAAATATGAATGAGAGGTTTTATCAGCAAGGCTTTCAGGGAAGTGTTAGAAGAAACTAATAAATGCCAGACACTGCAATTTTCATCTGGACACATCTAATGGAGCCCAAAGAATCAAATATCCGGTTTGTTGCAGCCTCCCCGTGAAATCTCAGGACATCATCTGTGAAATGCAGCAGCAACCTGATGCCTTGGGGAAAAAAAAAAAAAAAAAAAAAAGAGTTTTTCAGCATTAGATACAAGAACTGCTCTGGGAGAGGGGACGGAACAACAAAGAGCAGAAAGTTTATGTGTGGCTGCAGTGAGCTTTGGGATGGGTCACGGAGAGCAGCCCAGGGCTGTGGAGCAGGGGCTCAGCACACGCAGCCAGCCCAGGGGCTCGGGGTGGGTGGATCCCCTGCAGGAGGGGACAGCAGGGCTCTGCAAGTGACAGTGCCCCTCTGAGCCTGGCAGAGCCACTGAGCTCCCTGCCACAGGCAGGTCTGCCTTGCTGTGACACTGCCCTTGGCCAAGCACGTATCGACGATGCAAGGATAAAAAACCCTCTAAAAATAGTATTAGAATTATTAAGCCAACATCTTAATATTTTTTTAAAATTACTTTAAAAAATAAGTAGAAAAACTTTAAAATATAAGCAGTAAAACTTTAAAAAATTTTAAGTAAAATAAAACTTTAAAAACTTCAAAAAAATGAGTAATAAAACTTTAAAAAATAAGTAATAAAACTTCTAAAAATAAGTAATACAACTTTAAAAATTATTTTTAAAATATTGCTTTAGGTAAAATAACAAATTTTGAAACTGTAATAGCTTGCAGATGAGGACACCTGAGTAAATTCTGTCTCTCTCATTTCCCACCTCCACTTGGAAAAACACAATGTTGGCACCAGCAATGCTTTTCCATCCCTGAGGTTGCCACAGCAGTGGCTGTATCTAGAGCAGATGCAGTTGTCTGGTGACACCTCTGGTTTAAAATCCAGTTATTACAGTCTGTACTGGAGGATTCCACCTCTCCTTGCACAGAATCCCAGGGCAGGACCCAGCCAGAGATGCAGAAATCAGCTGTGGTGTCAGGGTACACAGTCCCAGCCCTGCCTCTCGTGTGTGTGCTCCTCATCTTCCACCAGGGCAACAGAGCTTTTCTCATTTCCTGCCTATCCATCTTCCTTCCCATCTCTCTGATATATTCATAAGAAAAAAAAACAACAAGGGGTAATTTTTAGCACAGCAATATCCTGTGATTAAAAACCTTGTGGGTTTTACAGTGGTGGTGCTGGGGAAATATTTAATTTCAGCCTGTGTAACCACAGCTACTTCAGTACTGCTTGGAGCTGTCTGGTTATACCAAATGGTCACACAGAGCAGACCTTGACAGCTGTAAAAGAGAAATTGTACTGCAAAGGCTTGTTCAATAAGACTGGAACAGGTTGGTCTGTAAGCTGTGGTATACTGAGGCAGAACTATCATTTTCTAAATGGGCTCTATGCACAGAAATATTCATTGGGCAAATCAAGGTACTTTATACCTTCTTCAGTTCATGCTTCAAACAGCTGGCTTCCAACTGCATAAGATAATAGTTTGCTTAAAAGCCTGCAGTTTAATTTACAATTTAAGAGGCTTAAAATTTTTAATTAATGCTGTCAAACCAGACAAAGTGAAATGGAGTAAATTACTTGTATCATTAAGGGGTTACATTAGTCTTAATTTAAAATAGATATTTTTCTTCTAGTGACCTCTGTTCAATGAAGAATTCGTAAATCTCATTTCTATTGCAGCAGTAATATGAAACTGGTGAGGGAGGTAGATAGGCAATATTTATTTTTCCTTTTTGAGGTTCAAAATACCCAAGTTTGCATGTTCATTCTGCTGTATTGCAGGCTAGAAGTTATAGCCAGGTTCAGCATTAAGAGCTCATAAGAGGTTCACTCATTAAGAACTGCATCTGTGGCCACTCTAAATCTCAATTGCATTAATTAGAACTAAGATTTGTGCTTTGTATAGGGTGTAATGTGCACATTAACACACAGCAGGGATATCAGCTGAACATCATTTTCATGAAGGATTTTTTGTTTTCTTTCAAACTATACAGTGATATTAAAAAATACCCTCATGACCAAACCATTAAATTAATCGGAGATAGATGAAGGCTGAGCATTGCCCACTTAAGAAGATTCACATAAACTTCTCACACATAGTTCATCACTCACTAGAATTTAATCCACTTTCCGGTGGTTTTTTTCCTGCTCTTGCTCACGTCAAAGAGAAATTAACTGTCCTACTTTCTTCTGGAGGGCAACATTCCATGGCTGCCCAGGGATTTGGTTTCCCATGGCTGTGTCCCTGCTAAAACCCAGGACAAGGTCCAAGGTGGGGCTCCCCAGTGCTTTCTGTGGAAAGGGATGATTAAGCAACCACTAAAGAAGCCAGATATGTAAATTCCAAGGGAAAGTGCTCCTCATGTCCACGTTTTAAGCAGCACTCCATCTTTCCCCCACGTGTGTGAGGAGGAGGCTGTGCTGCCATGACCCTGCTGCACATCCCTGTGCCTGCCTGCCTGTGCAATTCAAACCAGGGACTGAGGAGGGGTTCCCTGCAGGGAAAAAACCAGAGGGTTTTGCTGTGCAAGGCTCCTGTGCAGCTCAACAGGCACACTGCAGCTGCCCTGGCCAACATCCACAGCCAGAGCAGCGCTGGGATTCCCAATGGAGAGGGGTCAGCACCACTCCTGAGGCTGCCTGCAACTGTTTTTCCTTGGAAAAATAGTTCAAATAGTTCAGTAGTTTAGTGTAGCCCATTCCAAGAGCCTCTATTGCAACAACACCACCCCGCTGTGTAATATTTTTCTTACCTACCAGTGTTTGTAAATTGTGCAGGTTTAGCACAGGCACTTTACAGATTGTAAAAAAAAAAAAAATAATTAAAAATTACCCCCCCGAAGCAAATAATCTTTAACAGGACCAGAACTCAATAGAAAAAATATAGAGATGCAAACAATATACTGTACTTTACCAAGCTGCCATTTTTTTGAGCACATGGTCTCCATCATCCAGATGGGTAAAGCTGGTTCAAGCATAGCAATAGCCATGTTTGCAAAACAGATCGAGCCTTGAAGAAAGAAGGAGGAGGGAAAAAAATAGCACTAATTAATTATTTTGGCTATAAACAAAACACCATGCAAAGAATGGATGGCTTTACATAAAATATTTCACTTTTTACTGGTTTTACGTAAAATATTTTACGTAAAGTATTTTCACTTTTTACAGGTTTTACGTAAAATATTTTCACTTTTTACTGGTTTTACGTAAAATATTTCACTTTTAGGGCTTATTTCACAGCCCTATTTGTCATGTGTCGGATGGTGATTAACATTAAATAGAACACAGTGTAAAACCACTGAAGGCTAACTTTTTATATGTTTCTATTCTCCTAGAAATTCTACAATAAAGGTTAAGCTGTTTCATAATGTGAAAGTTTGCAGCGAGCTTGATGACATTTGGAAAGTTCACGAGGTCTGTTGTACAAATGATTAGCTAAAACCACAACCACCTGGTTTTACGCGTTCTCCCGGGGCCATAGCAGAGCCCTGCTGTGCAAGAGGCTCTGACCCTGTGCCTCTGCCACCCGAGAGCTCATCCTGCCCCACACGGCAGCATGGGGAGGGCTTGATCCTGGAAATACCAAGGTGCAGACACAGGGATGGCTGCTCCCAAAAATGGGGTTTTATCTGGAGATCCTACAGGCAGCAGTGGGGCAGCGAACGCGGCTTTGAGCTTGCGCGGCCCTGCGAATTTCAAATCTCTTTTGAGCTTGCACAGCCCTGCGAATTTCAAATCTCTTTTGAATCCCGGGAGCCTCAATAACCCAGCACGAAGGATAACAAGGGTGGAAGTGCTGATTCAGCCCGGCTGCCCCCTCAGCTCTGCCCCACCCCAGCGCCTGCAGAGCCGGAATCCAGTTTGGGTTTGGGTGGTGCTCATCTCTCCCAGTGCTGCTCTTCAGCTCCAGAGCAGGGATTAGGAAACCCCACGGTATTTCTTGGGATTCAAGATGCCTTTCACACTTACTCAAAAGACCCTCAGGCACTCAAGGCTTAATGCAGGGCAACAGGACATGTCCCCTCTGCTAATCCCTTTAAAATGGCTCTTGGGAATCACTGCTGCAAGTGGCAACCTCAGACTTGTGTTCCCTTTCTTCCTAATATTTACAATCTCTGAATTTCAGGAAAATATTCTAGACTCTTCCAGTCCTTTACTATACACATTCTACCTTTAAAAAAAAAAAATCTATATTTTTCAGAGGTCAGAGAGGCATTATTTGTCTCGGAGGGAGTTCCTCATCACAAGGTTCAAAACCAAATGAGCACTGATGTCATTCTTTGCTCAAAGCTGTCAGAATACATTAGACTATTCCTAAAATGACCTTGCTGGCTAGCTGGCTCTCTCCCTTCCCCGGGCAAGGAGCAACAGCTCAGCACTGCTTTGCCCTAAGGACAAAAGCCAACCTTTCCACCTGGGTGCAAGCTCCCAGAGTGGCTCTGCAAGGAGCCCCAGTTAAACTCCTTGGGGCTCTCCCAAGCCACAACCAGCCAGGCTCAAACAGCTTCCCTGATGCTGGGAAAAACATTTCAGGCTGCACAAAGGGCAGCCAGAGGAAGCAGGACCGTTCTAACTGAGACAGCTTAAATAGCAAAGGATTTGCTATTTAATTAAATATTCTATTTAATTGAATATTCTATTTAATTGAATATTCTATTCAGTTTACTCTATGCTGAACAGAGCTCACAAAGGAAGGAGAAACAGGTGTGCCTGCACTTGGTTCTGGCACCTGCTTCTCTTTAGGCCAAGAAGCAGCACCAGAGCTTGCCAAAGCACTCAGGGATATGGTGACAAAGGTGCTTCAGACCTAGAATGTGCCCCAGGAGAAAAGTGAGAGCCTGAGCTGTGCTCTGCAATCTCAGGGCAAGAGCCTGCTACCTCAGCAAAGCTTCCCCAAAAGAAAATAAATTAATTTTTTCCTCAGTCTTGCCTGGAGCTGACCTTACTTTAAAGTGCCATGAGTCAAGGGCATGAATCCTACATCTTTTCCTCCTTGAATGGGATTAAATGTCCTGTGCTGTCCAGAAGGTGGGAAATTGCAGCCTTCCAGCTGAACCCCATCTCCAGAGCCCAGAACCCCCCAGGTTTTGGCAGAGTGCCACAGACATCAGTGACATTTCCCTGTGGAAGAGCAGGACCCAGTGCAGAGCTGTCCCACACCTTCCCAAGGTGTGCTCATGGTGATGTCTGCCTCAGCTCTTGTTTTTAAATCATTTAAACCAACTTGTCTGTCCAAGCAGCTCTGTGAGGCAGCAGCACTGACTTTCCTGTAATCCCTGTCAGTGAGGCTGGGCTTCAGGAATGACACTGACTTCACTCCCACCAGCAGGGACAAAACGTGTCAGGGACATTTCTTCTGCCTGGTCAGGGTACTGATGGCACAGGTTGTGAAGCATCACCTCTGACACAGACCTGGGCATTTGACAGAACCAAATTTGGTCTGCAAGGGAAATAAAGCAAGGAGAAGAGGCTGAGGTCAGAGAGCATCAGCATCATCTGTACTGTCACAGCACTGGGCAGCCTCTTTCCTGGGAGGCAGAGACCCCAAGTGCTCCCCTTAATCCCACTGAAAATCCATGGGGATTTCTCATATTTTATATACTTTGCTGTAGGAGAAGTTACTGAGTCAGCTGAATGACAAATCTGATCTCTTATCACAAGAACTGTCTTTGCTATACTTTTATTCAGTGGTTTTTTTCATGCTGCAAGAATTTCTCAAGCAAAAGGGTTTGTATAATTTCAGTCACAGCTCAGCCAAGTCACAGAAACAAGGTTATGATAATTCCCTAAGATCAGCAATAAACAGAAAACTTCCAGAAATGTCTGGAAGAATTGCTGTTAGACAAGCAAGTTAGGATGATGTAACAGAACTGTGAAAATAATTATCTGTTTCCTGGTGTTTTGTCAACATTAGAAAGGGCCAGGCTTAATTACAGACTTCAGAATAAACATTCAGCAATGTGCAATGCAAAAAGGCAAACTTCTCTTGAGACGGAAAGGCTCATCAGAAAAAAGATACATATAATACCAAACAGCATTCACCACTCCAGCAGACCTTTTCTGAAATACAACAATTCCCACTCAAGAGACCAAACTCACTCCCTCTTCAAACAGGAACAAAGTTCAGTGCTGTTCCCTGTGCCTGCCTGTGCTGTGCTGGCAATCCCTCGCTCTAAAGCCTTGCCCCAAGTCACTTTCCTCACAGGAACTTTCCTGGCCACATCTCATTGCCCCAGCAGGCACCTGGAGGTCATCAGTGGCCTCTCAGTTGGAAATACACATTTATTTCAATTTTTCTGCCTATTGTGCTTCTGCTGGTTCATTCATCCTGTATTACCAACACATTCTTATTAGAACTTTGCATAAAGTAAACCAGCAAATGACAATGCTGTTAAAGCAGCTCAGCCCAAGGCATGCCAAGAGGGTAGGAATGACACCCATGGCTGGTTTAAAGAAGGAAAAAGAGGTCTGGTACCTGCTGCAATAATGATGTATGGGTCCTTCAGAAGTGTCAGCAAAGGTGTCCCCTTCTGACTCTGCGAAACAAAAGCTTGGGATTAGGAAAGGCAAAGTGACACCCATTGCTGCAGTGTTTTACCTTAATACTCACTTCTGCCTGTGTTCTGGAGGGCTGCAGGACAAGTAACTGAACAGCTGTGGAAAGAAAGGCAAGCTGTGACTCTCCTGCAGGAGGGGGTGGATGGCAGGAGCAGGAATGGGCTGTGCCTCAGGGCGACACTGACGCAGGGACCTACTGACCTCCATCAAACAGAGCCAGGGCTGCCAGCACCAGGAAGGGAGAGCTCTTCCCCACAAACTCATACATGACACTCCCAAAAGGGGGGCCCACTGCCAAGGAAAGGAAAGGACACACTTGTGAAAACTCTGACAGAACAAAACCCCTGCGAGCGTTCAGGCATCCTGCTACGGGCACGCAGCGACCAAAAATCCACTTTGAAAATCCCCACAAAGATCATTGATCATGGCAATAACCATATTCTCCATTCCCCAAAAACACTGTGCAGTGTAAACAAAACCCAAACACCTCAGAGATTACTGCTTGACATGTAATTCCCTGTGTGAATCCACACAGGGAATGCCTGCTGTGGGAAAAGCTGCTCCTCACGTGCACCATGAACCCAGTCTGGAGACTGCACAATGCCACAACACCCAGGGACACCTTTCTGCTGTTTCCAGAGCTCCCAACAACAAGCTTTGGGATGGCTGGGGGATGGTTTCTTCTGCCAGCAGAGCCTCCAGCTCACTGACCTAGTACTCCCATAGCCAGGCCTCCAAGGGCAATTCCCATCGCGTTGCCTCTCTCTTCATCATCCGTGTAAACAGTGGCAAGCAATCCCATCCCTACAATTAAAAATAAATAAATAAATATTTTTAAATTATTTTTAATAAATAAATAAATAGACATTATAAAATAAATAAATAAAAAAATAAATGAAGAGACATAAGAAAAAAGCACAGCACAAAATTAGGCATCTGTGCGCTACATTTTATGGTCATAATTTGCCACACCTCCTAAACATTATAGAGGACTTACCAAGTGTTTGGGGGTTTTTTTGTATGTGTATATATATACACATATACTCCCTTCCCACAGAATTAACTTCCAAGCAAAAATGGTTCTGGCAGCACTCATGGTCCCCAAGACCACACTCTATTGTGCAGCATTAGTCAGGTAATTTAGTGATGCCCTTATTTGTTAGATTCTTTATTCTTCTCTTTGTCGCAGAGCTTTTTGATGATGCTTTCCAATGAGCAGAATCAAAGCCTCAGACAAGTATTCACCATCATTTATTCATACTCAGAGTGCACAAAGGTCTGGTGACCACTTAGGTCCAATTGTGGACAGTGCTCTGGGCATGAGGTATTATGCAGAGCTGATTGCTTTGTAAATGAGTATTTCAAGTTCAGCACAAAAAAATTAAAGGATCCTTTTGACCTTTATCTTCACATGCCTTATTTCTGCACTTGATGATGAGCCTTCATTTCACAAAAGGAAACATGAAGCCTAATTTGCTTGTCTTTTTGTGGAGCACTCAGACACTGCAGACGTAAATGCTGCAGGAGAGTCCTTATAGAAATTAATAATTCTGTTTTCAAATCAAGATTTACATAGGACTCAGTAAATAAGTTCTGCAGCTACACAGAGGAGGAAAACAATAAATTGCATGGTTGATCACTCAGTAAACACCATCCATCACCAAAAGAGCAGAGGTCCTGAGTGGATCACCACGTTTATTGAAATGAGTGGATGACATCAAATTGTTTGGAGAGCTGCATTAGAATTCACAACGAATGTGGGATTTGGGGAAATATTCTGGAAGAAAAGAGGGAGGGGGAAATGCAAAGACCATAACACAAAGTTCTAGGACACAGATGTATATCTGTGTGCTCTGTCACACATGGACAGGAATAACTGCACACACAAATGCAGGGGAGGGAATGACTGCCAGCAATGGCTCACAAAACTTCCTTTGCTGTGAGATGCAGGGTGAGACTCTCACTGCTGAGGGCCCTGTAAGGAGCCAGAGCTTCTCTCAGAGCTGGGTCCGGCTCTGGTGCAGCACAGGGAGAAATCTGGGGCTGCTTGGAGGCCATGCAGAGAATGGCAATGAGAGTGAGCAAGGACTCAGAATAACATCTGTGAGGGACAACACAGGACTCCCAATTCAAAACCAGAGAGGATAAAACTGATGTGAGAGGTGATAACAAAAAGAGAGCCAGGAATATAAAGAAAGGAAACTGATCTTTGCCTTCTCTGCAGGATGGCAAGCAGAAATCAGCTCACATGGCAGCAAAGAGCCTTTAGATGAGACATCAGGAACAAAAAACCTTCCTGGCCATAAAGGTGCTTAAGCACTGAGCTGGATGCTGAGGGCAGTTCTGGAGGCTTCTGAGGTCAGGCCTGTCAAGTGTGCATGAGGAATGACAGATATTAAGTTGATCCTGCCTTCAGGAAGGGGTGGACTAGATGGTCCCTTGGCCTTTTCTGCTCTTTTGTGTTCATTGGCTGAGAAAAAAGAAAATCTTGTGCTCACCTAAGAGCCCACAGCTGAAGGTGCCCCCTTGCACAGGGACTGAGTTACAGCTGAACAATAATTTTGATTCTGGCATGTCTTCCCTTGGGAAAGCTTCACTTGCAGCCCTGACTGATGTCAGTTCCTGCCATTCCAGGAAATTTTTCCAAGATTGGAATATTCAGCATGAACAAAACGTATTTTCCCCAGCCTCAGCCTCAAGAATGCTCAAATAATTTGGGCTGAAAACCCATACTACATTCTACCTACTCATTTAAAAATGAGACACGTTTTTTGGAACTCTGGTACCTTAACTGGCAGCCAGCATGGTAAACCCTTGAAAACAACATTTTATAACAGAAATTTCCGTAACAGACAGAGCTGCTGTTCTAACTGCAATAAGTACCAACACAAGTTCCCAGTGACCTTTAAAATGGCTAAAAATGAATTTAAAATGTTGAAGACACAGGTGCAGAAATCCCAGGGAGAGTGCAGTTCATTTAGTGCTCTACCTCACTGCAACCCAAATACCAAGGAAGTCTTAAAAGGCATTTGCTTTTGAGCTACTTCATATGAAAGAGACAGAAAAACAAAAAAAGAAATTGATTCAACTGAATATTTTGTATTAATTATATATTTTGTATATAGAGAGTATATACTCTATAGGCATATATAGTATAACTGTAAATAGATATTATTATATTTATATAATTATATTTTGTTTATAGAGAGTATATTAATTATAAATATAATAATTTCAATTAATTATTGAATGTGTCAGCACATTCAATAATTAATACAACATATTATATTATTAATATACAAAATATATAATAAATATATTGTGTATATTAATTATATAATATGTTGTATTAATTATTGAATGTGCTGACAAAATTCAATTTAAAAAAAGACTGAAAGTGATCTGCATTTTCCTCTATCATCTCTTACCTGCCACAGAAGAACAAGAGGAACCCACTCCTTGCAGGGACCTGGCAATAAATAGCAGTGCATAGCTTCCAGAGAAGGCAAACACTGCAGGAAAAAAAGACATAAAAAACAGAGGTAATTTTTAAAATTAGGTTAACTATAACTAGGTTAAAAAGTTAGATTTCTTGAAACTATCACAAAAACTTCCTACAATTCAGTCAAGTGTTTACAGTGGCTTGTGCCACTTTCAATGCTAACTGCATTATTTCCCCTTATTGCATTTGGATGTGTCAGTGTTGAATGGCTCCCAGGTGTCAAAGCCTCCAGGTGACACAGAATGCAGGAGCCCAAGCAGTTTTAACTAATTACTCTGGATTTGATTACCTCTGCTCTGGTTCAGCTGCACACAGGAGGAGTAATGAGAGTTTTCTTTGCAGCCTCAGCTCTCCGTGCTGCTGCAAGCACCAGTGCTGCCTCCAGTGAGGGGGTGGAGGGAGGTTTTCCCCTGGTGCTGCCAGATGTGTGGAGCGCAGCTGGCTGGAGGTGCAGGGAAGGCAGATCCCCCCATTCAAAACCTTCAGCAAGTTCCTCCTCCTGCCTCTAGCAGAGACATTTGCCACTCTTTATTTCCCCAGGAGATTCAGCCCCAGGGTTCACCCTCAGCCACTCCCTGCCCTGGGTGCTGCACTCAGCCTGGCTAAATTCTCCACCCACAGCACTGGAAAACAGGAGTTTCTCAGAAACCCAACCACATCCCTGCTTGCAGAGCCCATGTTGTCGGTGTCATTGACTCTACAGTGAGTTTACAAAGCTTTTTTTTCAGCTCCCATCTCTTGGCCACCTAAGGGATTTTGCTGGGCAGGTTGTAGCTGCAGGAAGGTGTCATGCACCAACCAAGCATGGGATTCATGTGCACTCCTCCCACCTGCCCTGTGGTTGTGCCTCTTGGGGCTTTTCACCACATTTTACAAAAATCCCTACTGTGTGGACACGTAAAAATAAAGGGGAAAAGGATTTCAGCAGATCAGCAGCTCTCTCCTCTGCCATGAGTTAGGCTCCCTACTCTTATCTACATCCCAACCAGAATTTATCTAACATGTTCCTAAAACACAGAGGTGTCAGTGGCTCTAAGACCAGGTCATCTTCTCTAGTACTTCAGTCCCCTTGATGATACAGCTTTAAGATCACAGACTCACAGAATGTTTTGGGTTAGAGGAGACCTGGCTCAGTCCCCTGCCATGGCCAGGGACACTGTCCCCTATCCCAGGCTGCTCCAGCCCTGTCCCACCTGGCCTTGAGCACTTCCAGGGATGTCCCATCCCATCCCCATCCCCTCTGGGAACCCTCTCATTATTCTTTCTTTTATGTACAGAGGACCTGGAAAACTGTTTATCCCCTTCTTTTTTTTTTGTCACAGGCTCTAATACATCTCACACTTGCCTTCTGAGGCAAAACCAGTTCTTTCACTGATCCTCACAGGCTTCTAATGAACCCTGATGTTCTCTGTACTCTTTCTGCCTGGGCCCCGGGTTTAAATGTCAAATGCCAAACATAAACCAGCAGCTGAAGCCTTATCAATGCCATTAGAGCAGGGAAATTATCTCAGCTGACTGGCAGGCTGTGCTGCTGTTTGCACATCCCACAGAGATGTTTAGCCACACTGTGATCCTGTTGACTCATACCCTACTCATGAGCCACTGCAGCCTCACAATCCTCCTGATAAACCCCCGTGGTATCTGCCTGTACAGGGAGAGCAAGGCAGCTCTCCCATGGCTATTTAACAATGTCTGAGCACTGCTCCAGAGCAGAAATACCTGAAAGGCTCAGCTAAGGAAGGTTCTGCTGAGGTGGGATGAAGGGTTGTCATCCCTCAGAGCAGGCTCCCTTGTTCAATCTTATCAGCACCACCATCAGTGTGGAGCTGACTCAAATTTTCCCTCAAATCTTCCTTGGGAATCAGTCCCCAGACACCAACAAGAAGAATTCCTAGTGATAATTATTGTGGAGCATTCATTTAAAAGTTTTGCCTGGGCCAGACCAAGTGAGACATGGACACTTACTGATTGTTGACACAAACATGATGCAGAAGCCAGCAAACAGTGGGATCTGGTACCCTATTCTGGAAAACAAAATGAATATTCACATTGCTGAGGTTTTGAGTTAGTCTTACACGAGTTCCCACACCACACAAACCCAACCTGTAGTTCCTTGGCAGGCTTTGAACTATTTATTGTGGACCACATGGCCATATTTGTCCACACCACAAACCTCTTTTCATCTGACACAGCAGACTTTTTATCTGAAATCCCTGGAAAAAAATCCTTCTCATGATTGCCCCGATTGCCCTGTTCTCATTCTGCCTTGATTGTTCCCAATAAAATCCCTCTGGGGCTCCATGAGGCTGCCAAAGATATGCCAAGGGAAGATTTCCATGAGTGTGCTGAATTTTGAAATACCCCAGTCGTGTTTCAGCGCTCATCTGTTTCCATCCTTGTGAGACAATGATTATAATGAGACATAGTCAAGCCAATGGCTTTTTTACTGGAAAAATTTGTCATCAGCTTTTCTGGGAGTTTTGCCTCAGGAGCACTTGGAAGAGTCCCAAAGAGCCTGAGAATAATTCTTCTGCTTTCCATGGGTTTAGGAGCAGAAATGGAGCTGATCAAAGCTTTCTTCATCAGCCCATTTCTTCATTAGGACTCCAAACAGCCTGTAGAAATGCCTGGTTGATCCAAGTATTTTCAAGTTTCCAGGAAATAAAGAAAGAACTTCCTGGCTGGGAAGCAATTATATTTTTTTGAGCAGATAAAACTGAAAATTCAACCACAAAAAAAAAAAAAAAATAAAAATCACAACATATTATTTTCCACACAAATAAAAATCTACCCTGGAGTCCCAACCTAGGTAGCTCTGAAGAAAGAGTGCACATTCTATCCAACATACTTTGTTCACAGCTTCATTTTTTGTAGGATTGTGCATCTCAAATGTATTTTGCCAGGACATTATTTAATGGCCAAATTCAGGAGTACTTTCAAAGGATTTCAGTTTCCAATGATTTGACAGTGTTGCACATTTAAATGGGCAGCATTGGCTAAAGCAGGTCAATCAAATAATGGAAAGGTCAAAAATGGCCCTTATTAATAACAGTAGTCATGACATAAACAAACCAAAATAATTATTCTGAGCTTTGTTTTTGTATTAATATTTTTATACAGTCAAGGGTCTTTGATAATGGAAAACTCCCTCGAGTGCAGAGCTCAATGTTCATTGTTTGTCTCATTCTTGTGAATGAAATAAATTGAGATTTCATGTGGTATTTTGCCTAACATATTATAATAACATTTTAACATAGATTCTCCCAGTTGAAATCTGTAAGTGAGTGTTGTAAAGATCCAGCAGAGACTGGTCACTCATGTGCTACTCACCTGAACTGGTGTCTCCAAAGCAAATTAAATCCCTGTCACAAAATTCCCCTGTGGCCTTAGGATAAAAACTTTAATCTCCCAGCACCTTCACACATGGTATATAAAAGAGCAATATTTTTTTGTCTGCTTTATTTTAAGTGAATGATTTTTTCTCAGCCAGCCTTTCCCTTGCTGTGTGTGTAATAGGGATTACACAATGGGATGCTGGTCTCCACTGGTGTTTCTGTGTACATGAGGAAATAAAAAATTACCTCTTGCCAAATTCTTACCTGCCTCAGAGCTGAAGTGAGCACTTCCCAGTGGGCCCAGGTAGAACAGGCCACTGAGAGTTTGATCACAATTGCTCTGATTTTGAGTTTTACAATTAAATAAAGCAGTGACAGGAGTACAGACAAAAAAACTAAATAAACCCTGCAGGTATGGCTACTGCTACTGCTACAACTATCAGCTGTTTCTGGAGTGTTAAAACAGAAGGTGAATGTCCTCATGCCTTTCCCCACAGCAAAGTAAACTAGGGCTGGGTCTGTCAGGGCCATCCCAGATGTGTCTAGGATGGATAATTGAGGGATAATTCTGATTTCAGTACAGGAATCAAGGAATTCATACACCTGACACAGGGCCTGCGAGATAGCAGTTTGCTACAAGTACATTGAAATAATATTCAGTTATTGCACGAAGAGAAATGCCATCCAAATTGGCTCCCACATTCACATTTCCATCATTACATCAGAGGCAATGTAATGTCACATGAGCCGTGAGATCTTCCACAAACATTCACAAATTAAACACAGAGCAGTGCTGTCATACTAAATAAAGGAGATTTCAGCTCTTCCAATGGGCTTCCTGCACCTGGGAACTTCCTGGTGGTTGAAGCCAGGAAGAAAACAAACATTTTGGAAGCCACTTCTGATGCTCAGTGTAATACTGCTCAAGCACTGTTCTTTCATTTTTGCAGTTGAAGATCTTATTCTTCCTTTTCCTTGGACAAACAGGGCCACAGCAAGGGGAAAGTGACACATGGCAGAGGGTGGGAGTTAAACAAGTCCTTATAATGCTCTGGAAGGATAATACTGCCCAGAGCATCCCCCAAAACGTGGAGATGCACAGTTCTGCATGGAATTGCTGAAGCCCTAGAAGCCATGGCCGGGCTTTCTCAGGGGACAGTCCTGCCCACATCCAGCTGACATTTCCTTAGATATGCAGATTGTCCTTTCCTGGGCGACCTCAACACACCCTGCCTCTTAGCAAACCCTGAAATAGCAGCAATAATTAACTGGCAGTTGTGCTGCCACCAGCGTCCAATCTGCAGCTGCATTCCCTGCTCTGTTCTACAGGTGTTGAGAGCACAGACTGGGAGGTTTTGCTGAACAAGTGCATTATAATAATCATAAAAAGGAGAGGCACCACCTGCAGCAGCCAATTCAGTGATTCTGCCCCTTGGTGCTGGGCCATTCATGTGAAAAGTGAATATACAGTTTTTCCTCAGCCATGACACAGCACCCTCCATCACAATCACCTCTGCATTTTGTTCCTCTGCATGTATGCAGCACCAGAGAATATTACAGCCTGTCCTCTCTCTTATCTTTTCTTGTTACTATGGGTAAACATATAATTTTCCTGGGCACTCCTTTCAAAACCCTCCAAGCAATTCTGAAGCAGAGTCCAGCACGCCTCACCAAGGCTACTTACAGCTAAAAGTGCTTATTACAAGTGTTTGTGATCTCTGGAAAAGTCTGAGTCACTGGTTGAAGGAGGGAAAGGAGAGGCAGGAGGATGATGCCCAGATGAGCTCCATTTCAGCCCCTGTGGCTCCAGATTGTGGGGCTCTCAGGAAATGATTTATGCCCATTAACAAGATTACTCCAGACTAAGACAACAGATTGTTGGTCCTGTGCAACAGCACAATAAAGGTTACATTGACCAGGTGAGCAGCTGTGGATTATTAGAGCCTAATTACCAATTAGAGTGCTGCAAATCCACTGGTTCCAACCTTGCTCTCACACAGCTCCATGTGAGCACCTCTTGCTGGCTCTGTCCTGGCTGGAACTCTGGCTCTCTTCTTCCCTGCCAGTGAGGACTGGGGAGGATTTATGGCAAGAATATGTTCCTTGAGGTTCTGAACCAATGAACCACTGAATATGTGTGGAGTTCATAAAAGAACATGTAGGGTCAGCAGGGACAGAGTGACCTGAACAGACAGAACAGGTAATTTCAATCTCTGCCAAAACATGAAAGGAAAGCTCACACAGGAACTGAACTGTAAATATGTAGTTATAAATGTTATTTATGCCTCTGCTTCCTTCTCTGAGTGGGTCTTGGGCATGAACACATTTTGGTCTTAGCTACTCATGCTAAGGAGTTCAAAGCTGTAGCCAGGATGGTGATGATGAAAATAGCTAATAATTTTTTTTATGGTTTTTGAGCCTGATATGAATAAAAACAAGGTTAAAACTACAAATTTTCTTTCAGACTAATGAAAACAAGAAGGGGACACACATGGCAGAGGCATTGACTGGCTCTGGTGGTTGAGGGGCTGGCACAGCTGGGCTCACAGAGAGAGACTGATAAAAGCACTGGAGTCAATCACAGAACCACAGAATGGTTTGGGTTGGAGGGGAACTTGGACCCCATCTCCTTCCAACCCCCTGCCATGGACAGGGACACATTGCACTGGACCTGGGTGCTCAGAGCCCAATCCAGCCTGGCCTTGGGCACTTCCAGGTATCCAGGGGCATCCACAGCCTCTCTGGGCACCTGTGCCAGGGCTGTTGGATCAGGCAGGGGGTTTCAAAGGGCACCTTCTGCCCACCCTCTTCACAGGACAGCCTTTTGCCCACTCTTTTCACAGCACAGCCTTTTATTTGTCCACCCTTTCACAGGACAGCCTTTTGTCCACCCTTCACTCTGCCCCTGCCAGAGCATCCTCCTCACAAAGAGCCCTGCGTCAGATGCTGGGCTTTGTGGATAGCTCCTCACAAATTGCACCATCAGGAAAAACAATGTGCTTCTGACCCACAAAACCTTATCAGCTCTGCCCTGAAAGCGTGCCAGGGTGGGAAGTGAACTGTTCACTTCCTATGGCAAAGCCATCACCAGTGTTTGCTCTGCCAGGACTTAGTTAGGGCGGAGGGAACTTGTATTGTTTCAGCAGCTGCAAACCTGTTCTCTGAGCCAGGTGTGTCTGGTGTTCCGTGAAAAGAGATAAAAAATGGTTTTTGCAGAGCATGCTCCTTGAATGAAACCAATTCCGAAATTTGCTTTTGAAAATCTACATTTTCAGTAATTATAAAAGAAAGGAAAACAAGCTGCAAAACTTTCAGAAAACCTAAAAAACAGTGATTATTTGCACAGATTCATATGAGTGGAACATCCTGTTGCTGGCTGTACAAACTCAAAGCCAGTGCCTGGTGAAAACCAGCACTTGACTAAAACTCTAAATCCTTCTTGTTCAGCTATATTTGATTGAAAAATAAAAAATCCCTGTACAGAGTGTGCTACTCATTTGAAAAAGAAACATACTGGTCATCTTAACCAACTGTGAACACAGAGCTTGAAACAAGCAATCATTTCTCTCTAAGCTTTTATATATTGCTGGAATTTTGTAGAAGTAATAAAGGTAAAAGCTTAACAGTAACCAAAGAGCTCATCAGTGGTAAGGAAGAGTCTTTCTATTGATAACCCAGATATTTTCTGTTTGATTTATACAATCACACATTTTAGCTGATCATATACATTGACCTGCAGAGGAGCTGTGGCATCCTCACTAAACAATACAGGTAAGAAAAGTCCTTCTCAACTTGCAGCAATATTCGTGAAAAAGTAATTTTGTGGTGGTGTACTTATATTTGTGGAGGTGATATGTATTGGTGATAAGGGGAAATGAGAGAGAAATGAAACTGTCTCCCTCATTTAAAGCTTTTGTGTTTAGATCAGTTCCACAGATCAAGCACAAGTTTTGAATACACAACACTGTGAGTCCAAAAATGCTGCTTAGCCCTCAGCTGGATACTTTTTATGAGATTGAAAGGAAGCACTCAGACAATATTTATATATATAGTATATACATTAGGTTTAATAGCATATATATACACTATATATATAGTGTATACATATATATACACACTGGTATACATATATATACACACTGTAAATATATATATAGTAAATATATATAGGCTATATATATATATATATATATATATATATGTATATGTACACCATAAAACCTAAACAAGGTAGTTTTTGCTTCAAAACCTGAAATACCTGTCATTGGATTGTGTTGGTTGTTTTAAATATTGCCACCTATGATGGGCATATTGACTGCTTAAACCAAAGTGTTCTACAAGTCCAAATTTCTGCTGCATGTTATTTTCTGAAAGGAATAATTCTCTATGAAAACAGCTTACATATAAAATATTATGCAGATCATATGTTCACTAAATACAATTTGGGATTTATTTCCTGCAGAGATTGATCTCATAGAATGTTTGGGAGGACTGAAGCTGCTTCTCTGGGGAGTGGTTACACAAAATGCTAACAGTGAAATCAAATTTATTATTAACACAAAAATTTGAATATTATATATACTTTTTAATCTTCATGTTAACATCATCAGTACTTTGATTTGGAGAGGAGTTTTAAGTCAGTGATATTGGTGTTTATAAGCTTGATCCTGGCCCAAATAAATTTTCTGTAAAGTCCCATTTAAACATATTTGGTTCAAGACATCGTATATTTGCAAGAATTTAGAGGGAGCAATTAGGAGGCTGGGCAATGTCATGTACTAATGGGAATGTGGGACCCACTGAACCTGGTGATGAACATGGCATCAGCAAAGTTGGACATTTGTGCCCTTTTCCCTGAAGTCCACACAAATTTCCCATTGATTCTCTCCTCAGACAACTCCACATAGCAAGAGCTGCTCCTCTCAGTGACAGCAGGGAAGGGATCTGAGCCCTGCCTACAGTTTCAATACCATCTTTGCCTCATGTGGGTGCCACAGGATTACTGACAATTCACAATCTTTGTGAATTGCAGTGTCTTTTGGCCTCCTATAACTATATGGGAGATATTTCAACAGAATCACAGAATAATGAGGTTGGAAGAGACCTCTAAGATCATCAAGTCCAACCTGTGCCCTAACACCTCACCTAGACTACAGCACCAAGTGCCATGGCCAGTCTTTTTTTAAACACATCCAGAGATGCTGATTCCACCACCTCTCTGGGAAAAGCATTACAGTGCTTTATTATTTTTTTGGTGAATTTTTTTTTCCTAATATCCAACCTGCACCTTCCCTGATGTAGCTTGAGGCTGTGTCCTCTGGTTCTGTCAGTGCTGCCCGGTGGAAGAGACCAACCCCACCTGTCTGCAACCTCCCTTCAGGAAGGTGCAGAGAGCAATAAGGTCACCTCTGAGCCTCCTCTTCTCCAGGCTGAACACTCCCAGTTCCTTCAAACGTTCCTCACAGGGCTTGTGTTCCAAGCCCCTCACCCCTTGTTGCCTCCTCTGGATGCACTCAAGCATCTCAACATCCTTCCTAAACTGCAAACAGCATCTCTGCAAAGGCTGATATAAAAACCCAAGGTTTCGGGAGCTGGGGGAAAAGTGTGAGATACTAATGGCTGACGTGCAGCCATTGGGTGCAACCAATTGGGGTCCCACACAAAGTGTGCAAAACTGTATAAAAAGGAGTTATGTGAATAAAGAATGGCCTTTTTCCACCATGAAGAAAATGGAGTCCCGTGTGATTTATTCCCATGCCCAACCACTGGTCATAAACTTCCTCTTAATACCCAATACTTTGGAAAGGGTGTAAACATTTAGAAGTGTTCACCAAACTGATTTCACTAAAATATTGCTCCAGAAGGCAGCAATCCAGGGAGAATTAAGAGAATTAAGAAGAATCTGTTTGAAACACTAATCTGGGCTAAAACAGCAGCGCGGGATGGAGCAGCAGCAACGCCATACCTGTTAGTCAGGGGCCCTATGAAGGGGTTGGTCATCAGCTGCACTGTTGCTTTTGAGGCGAACAAGAGGCCGACGCGGACGTTCTCGTTCAGCAGCTCCTTGTCGTCCTTGGGGCAGTCAGAGGGGGCCGGAGTCACCCCGACAGCCATGGGCTCTGTCTGGCTCTGAGGCAGCTCTGCAGGCTGTGTCCCGTCAGACTCGTTCCCAGCGAGCACGGTGGAGTTGTCGTAGTAGGAGAAGATGCTCTGGAAATTGTCCATGGTTGCTGAGGGGAGGTTGGGTGTAGCAGTCTGGATTTCTGTGGCGTTTTTCTGGTGTTCGATGCTGTAAAGGTAACTGGGAATTATTGGCACTGGAAAAACAAATAGAATACATTGGCATCTTACTGTCAGGTTACTTGGAAGTGGAATCACCAAGCTGCTTGCTGTGCCATCGATCAGGAAATACGAGGCTTTGTATTTCAGAAACACAGAATTGAAAGAGAAATTTGCTCATGGGAAAAAAACACACCTGTAACTCAGAAGTGCAGTTTAAAACAAAAAGTTAATTTAAACTGATCTTTATTTTTGCCAGTTTTCATAAGATTCCCATGAGGTTTTCTATGAATACATCATTAAGCAAAATATCAAAAGTATCAAAACCCATGTCTGAAGCCTCTTTGTTACACGTGGCTGCACAAGTCCTTTTATTAGGCTGTGAAAGCATGAATAATGAGAAGAGCATTGGAATGATTATTAAACCAAAATATAAAAAAATACTGTATAAAACATTTCTAAAATAAACCACCAAAATATTGATAGGTACCAGCCATAAGAAGGAAAAAAGGTAACAAACCTATATCAAGGAATCAGAAATAATATGCCTATATTTGCATTGGCAATAATTGTCTCATTATTTTGAAATTTACATTGAAAAGATCATCCAGAAGGAACCATGTTTATATGTTTTAGGATCCTGGCTGCAATTTTATTGCATTAATATGTATCTCAGACATTAGGATTTTAGAGTTTGTAAAAACAGATGTCACGTTCATTCATTTTAATACAAGTGAGAGAATCATCCCTTCCCATCTTGCATTTCATCCTGAAAAAGTTCAGCCTCCCAAATCTGCAAGTTATAATAATTTCTAGGGCCTCTAGCATAGTTATTACTAATCAAGCAATTAAATATTACTAATATTATATGGAAATATATCAATGTAAAAAAATTCCAAAATCAACTGCTAAAAATAGATATTTTCTTAACTAAGGTCTACCTTGTGGCATCAACTTTTAAGCTGAAACCCCTTCAAGAAATTCAGGAGTCAGATTCAGAAGCTGAGTCTGAAGCATCATCTGGGAGCTGAGCCCTGCACAGACAGAGCCACTTCCAGGAGAACCATGAGCATTCTGGTGTGTCTGTGTGCACATCCATGAGCCACTGGTTCCTCTGGACTATATTCTTTTATTTCATATAAACATTTGAATAGGGGGAGTTCTAAGTCTACCAGAGAAAAACATTCAATTGTTTTATTTGAGTAGATTTCTGAATCTTGACACTGTGCCACTGAAGCCATTAAAAGTTGGATCTTAGACTTTGATCAAAACTTTTATTATTTTATTAAACTAACTCATGGAAGTGCTTTTCTTAAAAGTGACCCAGATAGTTTTCTTATTAACCTATCATTTTAAGACCAATGTGGGGGAAACAGAACTATCACAAGGAAACAGGCATCTCCAATGTTATCTAGCCTGATGTTTCAGTTGCACGACCACAGGAGAAAAAACGACGATGAGCTAAAAATACTGATATCTGTCGTTCTACAAAGTATTAGTGGCGTTTAGCAGGAAAAAGGCAAAAAAGAGAAAATAAAAAGAGGGGGAAAGGAGTTATTAAGACTTCTTTATACCATTCCTTATCTCGCAATTAACATGGAAATAAAGCAAGACTTTGATGTCCGCGGCGGCGCGTTTGCAATGCCTGCAATATAATTCACGGTTAAAAATAAAATTAATCGGTGTTTGAAAACGCTGGGTTTGAGAGCATTAACCGGGCATTCGGGCAGCACATCTGCAGCAGCCGGGGCAGGGACAGCAGCCCGAGCCCGCTTCACCTACCGACCACGGTGAGCAGCATGTTGTCCAGCAGCAGCGCGATGAAGACGATGAGCAGGATGAGCTTGCGGGACTGGCGGCTCTCCCGCAGCCAGCGGAGCAGCCCGAGCTCGCCCCAAGCCATGCTCCGGCCCGGCGCGGACACCAAGGGGACCGGGGGGACAGGCGGGATCGGGGGGACACGGGCAGGACACGGGTGGGCACCGGCGGCAGCCGCGCTCCCGCGGCCCCGCTCGCTCCGCGCTGCTCCCGGCGCGACCCCGGCGCTGCTCGGCGGGAGCGGAGAGGAGGAGCGGAGCGAGGAGGAGGAGAGGAAAGGAGAGGAAAGGAGAGGGGCGGCTCCTCTGGTCCCCGTGAGAGCCGGGGAGCGCTGGCCAGCGGTGCGGGGCACGGGGGGGTCCTCTGCTCTGCTCTGCTCTGCCCTGCCTCCTCTCTGTGCGCCCCCAGCACGGGCGGGGATGCTCCGGACAGCCGGGGCGGGGCCGCGCCAGAGCCTCCGTGTGCCCAGGGGGATGTGCCAGAGCCTCTGTGTGCCCGGTGGGATGTGCTAGAGCCTCCGTGTGCCCGGTGGGATGTGCCAGAGCCTCTGTGTGCCCAGGGGGATGTGCCAGAGCCTCCGTGTGCCCAGAGAACCTCTGTGTGCCCAGGGGGATGTGCCAGAGCCTCCGTGTGCCCAGAGAACCTCTGTGTGCCCAGGGGGATGTGCCAGAGCCTCCGTGTGCCCAGGGGGATGTGCCAGAGCCTCTGTGTGCCCAGAAGGATGTGCCAGAGCCTCTGTGTGCCCAGAGAACCTCTGTGTGCCCAGGGGGATGTGCCAGAGCCTCTGTGTGCCCAGGGGGATGTGCCAGAGCCTCCGTGTGCCCAGGGGGATGTGCCAGAGCCTCTGTGTGCCCAGAGAACCTCTGTGTGCCCAATGGGATGTGCCAGAGCCTCTGTGTGCCCAGAGAACCTCTCTGTACCCAATGGGATGTGCCAGAGCCTCCGTGTGCCCGGTGGGATGTGCCAGAGCCTCTGTGTGCCCAGGGGGATGTGCCAGAGCCTCTGCGTGCCCAGTGAAACCTCTGTGTGCCCAGCGGGATGTGCCAGAGCCTCTGTGTGCCCAGTGAAACCTCTGTGTGCCAGCGGGATGTGCCAGAGCTTCTGTGTGCCCAGGGGGATGTGCCAGAACCTCTGTGTGCCCAGCAAAACCTCTGTGTGCCAGCGGGATGTGCCAGAGCCTCTGTGTGCCCAATGAGGTGTGCCCAATGAGGTGTGCCCAATGATATATGCCAGAACCTCTGTGTGCCCAGCAAAACCTCTGTGTGCCCAATGGGATGTGCCAAAACCTCTGGGTGCCCAGTGAAACCTCTGCGTGCCCAGGGGGATGTGCCAGAGCCTCTGTGTACACAGAAAAACCTCTGGGTGCCCAGTGGGATGTGCCAGAACTTCTGTGTGCCCAGCAAAATCTCTGTGTGCCCAATGGGATGTGCCAAAGCCTCTGTGTACACAGAAAAACCTCTGTGTGCCAGCGGGATGTGCCAAAATCTCTGGGTGCCCAGGGGAACCTCTGTGTGCCCAGGGGGATGTGCCAGAGCCTCTGTGTGCCCAGTGGGATGTGCCAGAGCCTCTGTGTGCCCAGCAAACCCCTGCATGCCCAGAGAACCTCTGTGTGCCCAGCAAAGTCACTCAAATTTTGTGCTCAGACACCAGAGCACATCAGCGCCGCCTTTGGCCAGCCACAAGGAACAACTGCCTAAAATTAGGAATCTCACACAATCATAGAATATCAGAATGGACCCACCAGGATTATGGTGTCCAGCCCTGTGCAGGACACCCCAAGAATCCCACCTTGTGCCCAAGAGCTTTGTCCAAACATTTCCTGAGCTCAGGCAGGCTCGGTGCTGTGCCCACCGTCCTGGGGAGCCTCAGTGCCCAACTGTTGCAGCAAAGTAGAAAAATCATAAATAAAGGCTTCATAAAATCAAGGCTGCTCTCCTGGAAGCAGTGGCTGGCCTTGTCAAAGCCAGCATTTTGTGAGTTCCCATGTGAAAGCAATCCTGTTGTGAGCAATTTGTTAACATAACAAGCTATTCCTGGGGAAAAAAATAACTTGCACCTACATAAGCGGTTTTACACAGCTAGAAAAATGAAAATTATCTTCCACAAACAGCTGCCCCTACACATAGACACCAAGGGTTTGAGTGACCAATCAATGCAGAATAACAACTTGTTACTAACCAGTAAAGGAAATTGGCCAGAAAGCTACCAACCAATTGGGGTCCCACACAAAGTCTGCAAAACTGTATAAAAAGGAGTTATGTGAATAAAGAATGGCCTTTTTCCACCATGAAGAAAATGGTGTCCCATGTGATTTATTCCCACGCCCAACCAGTGGTCATAAATTTCCTCTTAATACCCAACCTAAACTTCCCTTAACTCAGCTTCATGCTTTTCCTTGAGTCCTGTGACTGATGATGAGAGGGAAGAGATCAGTATTTGCCCCTCATAAAGTTATTAAAGACCACAATGAGGTCTCCTTTCATTTTTTTTTTTTTTTTTTGGTCTTCTCCTCGTGGCATTCCAAGTGTTTGACTCAGCCTTATCAATTTCTTCCCAATTTATATTAAAAAAGAGGTCAACCACATTGAACTGGCCAAGAACACATTCTAACACAGGTTTCCACTTCTGTAAAACTCGTCTGTCATATCACACAGCACACTACTTTGATTTAGTCACCAAATACTGAGCTTTGTGAACTGTTCTTTGCTTCACTTCTGGAAAAAACCAAAGGGAGAAGTCTCTTGAGGAGCTCAGTAGCCCCAGATCCAAATGTCATGCTGAAGATATTGACATCATCACTGCACAGGTCATTTATTTCTGAGGCTGCATTGCCTGCAGTGCATTTTAATCTGTTTAGTGTTTCCATCTCCCATGTGTTGTGATTTCACTGCTGATGCAGGTTTCTTAGGAAAGTGCTCAAACTTCTGCTGGTGCCTCTGTGGCAGCAGCCTTTTCCTGCTGTGAACACCCAGATTGGGAACAAAAGACATGTACTGGAATTTTGCCAATGTCAGTTATAACAGGAGATAAATGTTTATGGTCTAAATTGCTCTCTTGGGTCTTAACCCACCTCTGGATGAAATTTAACAGGTCTTGGAAATGGGAATAAATTTTCAGGGCAGTGGGTTATTTGCTATGCACAGATTTTTTTTTTTTTTTTTTTAAAGAGTTAAAAATGGGAGAGGATCTGCTGACAGCTCAGCACTCTTTGGTTTGCATGCAGGTAGCTTTGATTTTATTTAAAATGCCCACCACACATTATTTCTAAACAGAATCTATTATGCCAGCACATGGCAAGTATCACCCAAAGCTATTAATGGGTTATTGATCCTTGAATGATGGCCTATAATTGGTTTGGGGTTGTAAAACTTTTTTAACCAGCAGCTTCAGCAGCTGGACACATTCACATTTGAAGCTGAATTTTCAAAAAAGGACTTCTGTATTCAGAGGAGATAGAAAAATACAATCAACTGGACTGAAGTGAGAAGAAATGTTTCATCTTTCAGGTGTCAGATACTGAAGGCACTTGGTCAAAAAGTGACATTATTTAGTTGACAGCCTGCATGGATAGCAGTAGGAGGAGGGCAGCACCAGCTCTGGTCAGCAGCAGGAGCAGCATTAATATGGAATGCATATCAGTGGAACGTCAATAATTCTACCAGGAAAATGTGGGCCTGGGTATTTTTTGTTCTCAACAGTTCACAGGAGAGAGAATCAACAGCAATGCTTTTGCTTTGTCACCGGTCAAAAAGCAGATGTGGAGAGAAATAAGATGTTTTTCTGATCATTCCTAAAGAGGGGCATGACTGTAGAAGCAATTTATTTCTATCTCTTGGAATCAATGACATGACAGGGGGGAAATGACAATGACATTTTCCTTCCTGTGCCTCCTCTCTCAGTCCTTTCTTGTGGCATTTTTCTCCTCCTCATCCCTCTCTTGCTGTGGTGCTACAAGACACTGACAATATCTGCTCACTTTGCTGGAGTTTTACATCCCTCCCTTTGTCCTGGTTTCTCTTGCCTTCAGCTAATTGATTGTTTGATAAATGATGCTGAAATATAAATGCAGAATCATGCCTGCTCTATTAGCCTGGGTAGACAGAAGAGCACTCAAAACCACCCACCTGCATGTGAAGATGCCTGTTGGCACCTGGATATTTTGCTTTCCCCATCCAGCTGATGGAATTGGGGTTCCCCAGGCAGGGAGCAGGGCAGAGCCTGCCAGGTTTGCTGCTCTGCAGCTGTGAACTGCATTCAGGCAAAAGATGATTCCCTCACTAACACCCATTTGTCTTTAACCAGCCATCTCTGTGTCTACTGAAGAACAAGCAGAAAAGGAATAACCACAGCCAAAATCAGCTGTTGATGTTTATAAGGTTTTCCTATCCTGTAATTTCTAATTAAGATTGCTCAAAAAAGAGTGAAGAAAAGCCCGGGAGTTGTTTCTTCCTGTTGTTATTTTAGCTTTCAACAGAACAGTGGAGCACAAATGCTTTCATGCTTTGAAAAATGCTGGTCAGCTCCATTTTATTTGCTTTGACTCCTTTAACTATACACATGCTTATTAGACCCATATTTAATAATGTGATCACTTTATTAATTTTAATAAGAAATTAATATGAAATAAACTTCTAATAAGAACATTTTAAAACAAATAAACTCTGAAATTAGTTCCAAAAGCATATATTTATTTAGAAATAAAAATTTTCAGGACTTATAAATGCTTCCCATCCCTGGGAGTGTCCAAGGCCAGGTTGGATGGGGCCTGGAGCAATCTGGTCAAGAGGAATGAGATGATCAGTAAGACCCTTTCCAACCAAAAGCATTCTGTGATTCCATTGCAAGCACCAGGGAGAAGTGGAATTTTGCTCATTTGCCTACAGGTTCCTTAAATGTTGAAATTTAGGAAAAGCCCTCCTGGTTCTCACAGTCCAGTCGGAGAAGCGCATTACCTTGCTGACTTCTTTGGGAAAATAATCCCTTTTGAAGCTGTCTCTTTTTAAGAGTTACATTTATTTTTAGTGCTTGGAGTTTTAATTTGCAATACTTCATAATTAACTTAGCTTTCTGTATGAATTAATCATTGGCAGCTATTGCTGCTGGGGAAGAATTCCTGCTATAAATAATTCTTACCATTTAAGTTGGAAGCCATACCTGGCAGCTTATATTTTACTAATAGCAAGTAACACACTTAGCCAGCTTTTCTCATCCTTTGCAGCCCTTTCCAGACTTTTTTTCCCCCCTCTGTGCCCGACAGCCATGCTGCTAATTAGTCTGCAGTGAGACTGGGTGGGAGTTAGTTCCACTGAATAATGCATCTCCTCTTCTCCAGGCACACAGGGTGTGCATTGTGTTTTAATCTGCAGAAATTATAACCTACAGAAAGTGTACGTGTGGATGTGGATTTCCATATTTGCAAAAGTGGATGTGTATTTCTATCTATACAAAAGTGGATGTGTATTTCTATATACACAACTGCTCACTATGGCATGGAATGTTCAGAGGAGAGAGGGGAAAAAAAGCAGAAATTTTGCTTGTGAGAGAATCACTGACCAATTCATCAATAATGCTAAATATCTATTTGGCTGAACAGCTGTGTGTGTGATAACCAGGTCTGACATGCTCTGAGGGGGCAATTTTTTTAAAGCTGGAAAGGCTCAGGGTGGAGAAAGGGGGAGAAGAAGAGGGATAGAACAGCTCCAGTGTCTCTGCTAAGAAGGAGTAAAATATCACTTGTTCATTTGAATAGAAACAACAACATTAATTTCAATGTCAGAATACAGGGCAGACACTTCCACATCCACCAAGAAACTGTGCAGGAGGTGTTTACAGATGTAGGGAAGCTGTCGTGGAAGAGTAGGTGGAAATATAAACATAAATAGGTAATTCTTTCTTGTGATGCTTTTGGAAGACCACACATGTATATATGTGACATGGACAAAATCCTGGACTTCTACACATAATGGCAGATCTATATGCACTGAATAATTTAACCTCTTCAAAAGTAAAGATTTTCAAGTTAGGGCACTTTTTCTAAAATATTGTTCACACGTAGTCTTTATCCAAAATAGTAGTAGCAGTCTGAGATGGTGTTCCTTCAGGTTTGCTTTGTACAATTCACACTGAAAACAAATCAAAAAATACAATATTGTGAGGGTTTCGATGAAGGTCTGAAATTTTCATTGCATTTCACATTTAGGAAATTTGATTCTATGGTAAGATGTCTTTAAAATTTATTTTTTAAAGTATTTTGCTATGCACATTAGAAAAAAAAAGCATTTGACAATTCTGTACTTGGGGAACTGCTTGAGCAGAAAAGCATCACTTAATCCTGCTCCCTGTCTAAACTCCTGAAGAAAACACATCACCTGGGACACTTAAACGAGTTACAGCATAAAAAGGGTGTTTAGGTATAGATGGGAACATATTTGTCTACATATATACGTGGTAGCTAAAGTGTATATATATATATATATATATATATATATATATAACCATTGGTTTTATATATTTATATATATATATATATATATAGGATATTAAGATATACCTGAATGTATTCCAGGTATATCCTCATCTTTTGGACTTGCCTGAGAATTTAACCTCAAGAACAGGAGGCAGGAGAGGAAGGAGAGGCAGTGCCCTCCATCCCACACCCCACAGCATCATCATTTCTCTGCTGGCTTCTTGCACCCAGAATATTTTCATTCCTGAGAGCAAACATTGCCAAGAGCTGCATGGGGCAGAGGATTTAATGTTTCTGTGCTCGTGAGCTGTCCAGGAGAACCATCACCCTGCAAGATGCCCAGGGAAGCTATTTTCAGCATTTCCATGGCATTTCCATTTTGTCTGAGCACTCTGGTGCTACTGACCACAGGTTGGTGATGGAGAGATCTGACATGCTTCATCTGAAAAGAAAAAGAGGCTCTGCCAAGCACATTAAAAGCTGGAAAATAACTGGGCTAAATAACACCTTGTTGTATCTGTTCTTTCCAAGCTGGTTTTCCCTTTGGAGTGAACGCAGCCCTGAGGCCACTCTTAGCTCTGTGATCAATGGGGAGAAATGCTGCTCTCAGTTTTACAAATCTAATTATTTTCTTCAGAAATCTGTCTGAAACTAAAAAGCCTCTGACAAAAAAAAAAAAAAAAAGTCCTTCTTATCCCTGGAGCTCAGAGGAATTCAGTCATTGCATGTGAATTGTGTTTATATTGACTGCTTACACGTCTTTGAAACTGGTGTCTTCCAGGTGGCTCTGCAGGAAAACACAGCTCCCTCCAGGCACCAACTGTGAACTCCTTTTATAAGGAAAAATGTTCAACATTGAGAATGCAGGATGAGTTTGTGTTCACAGACACAGGTACATAAAGGGATGCGTGTGCCTAAGATCAGTAATTCAGGATAATGGGGCACAACCCACTCACCCTGGGAATTCTGGTGGAGAACAACATTCCTTGTTCTTTAACACATTTTAAATGCAGTTGGCCTTAAGAATGTTAAACCAAGCTGTAACTTTGTCTCTTTAAAGGGCAAGTTAAGTGTGAATTAAATAAAACAAAATTCATCTGCCATTTTTAAGAATTATGATGTCACAGTAGACTCCCTCAAATACACAATCATCAGTGAAAGAGGCTTCAAAAAAGTTGCCTTGCTTAATTAAGATTTAATTGCAAATCATGAAAAGTGAATCCACTCTAAAATCCTTGAATTGCCTGCCAGACCTACCTCTAAATGTATTATCCTGGAATAAACCGTGTGGAAAATTCATAATGCAAAACCAGCCCACCACCCTGAGCAGGTGTGACCTGCAGGCTGCTGAATGCTGTGATTGCTTCCCACAGATTATCATTTTAGCTACACCTGGGCTGAATGGGCTCTGCTGATGCAGCAGCCTCATGGGTCCTAATGAAATAATTATGGGATAAGAGCACAAAGAAACAGTCAGAGCTTGCAAGAAAACAAACAACTCAAATGCAGGAACAAAGATACTAGATCAGCTTGGGGACAAAAAGCTTTTGTATGGCCTTATTTATATTGCTGGCGTAAATGAAATCTCTTCAGAGCTTTATGCAATATGTTAGATGTAAGTGCAGTCAATGAGAAATGTTAACTGCCTGCTCTGGAGGAAATCACATTAGTTTTACAGGAAAAGGCTTTACATGAAATCTCCCGGTCTTACAGGAAAGAGGGGAAGGCAGAAGAAGAGGTTTCTGCCACCCACCTACGTCTGCAAGTAGGAGAAAACCTAAGAAGTCAATGGGCTTTTCTTTTGATAGGTGATAGAGGCCAAGTTGATTGGTGAAATCCACCAAGAAATAAATATATTCAAAATAAAAATGCACGAGAGCCTCTAAAATATCTGAAGGTTAAAAATTGACATTGAACAGTTCATTGAATCCTTGCAAAATACACTTCTAAGACTGCTCTGAGCAGTGCAGTAGAACATCAGTGAAATGTGGGGTGTGTGAGCTGCACCTCTCAGCCGCTGTGACTCACTCAGGATCTCCCACTGCCAATGGGTGAAATTCAAAGATTTCTACTCTGACAGACCTAAAAGTTACCCACATGTTTAATCCCTGACTTCAAGATGTGACTTTGCAGGACTTGATCTAAAATGTCTTAGCAATAATTATAACTATATAAGTATTTTTTTAAAAAGCATTTTCTATTGTGTAACTTTTAACTAGAAATTGTATTTCTCTGAAATATCTGTTCTAGAGTCAATGAAGAGAAAAAATACTAAGTTTGTATCCTACATGAGTTTGTTGAATTCTTAACACAGAAAACCATTATTTACAATCAAAAATGACTGAGACCCTTTGCTTCAACAAACCAGTCACAATCTCTTAGATACCAGCATACACAACTGGAAATGCTGCAGTAAATTTCTTGAGCCAAGTTCCTTTCTAAAGATCTTAATTGATTTTCTTCCACCAATACAGCTTGTGGTTTGACTCTGGTTTCCACCAGGAGATTTTTTTTTTTTTGTCCCTTGGACTGTATAATTTTCATATGAGTTTAAACACACTTGGAAAAATAAGAAGCTCTGCCTGGGAGTACAAATTGCACTGCTGTGCTTAGTCACAAATGGCTGAGCACAATGAGATTTTACAATAAACCAGAAATGTCTGTGTTTTGTTGTGTCAATAAATGTTCCAGTGATGCTCTTAAAGACAATAAATTACTGGTAATGGAACACTATCCCCAGCATGTAGAAGTCATTTTCCACTTCCAGGCATTCTCAGATTAGGTTTAAATTGCTATTAGAAAATCCTAAATGTGTTTGGTTGAAGGAAATCTTTTTAAAGCCTAGAAATAATCTGGCAGTGGCTGGTTAGAGCAGAGTTAGCAGGAATATTCCTGGGGAGAGCAGTTTACACATATGGAAGGGAACTTGGCTCCAGCAGATCCCTACCACTCACAGAGGGAACAATACACAGAGATTTCAGAGCCTGTAATTTTTTACAGCTGCTCAAATGAAAGGGAACCATGTCAGTGCTAAGGAAATCATTGTGAGTTTGCAGCAGGGCTGGAACTCCTGGTCTGGGCTGCCCTTGGCAGAAATTTCCTCATAATGGTTGTTCTCCAAAAGCTTTTGAGGTGGCAGAATTAATGATGGGCATGGGAAGCAGGGCAGAAGGAGAACAGGGGAAGGGAAGAATCAAAAGTGAAGGAAACAGCAGAAAACCTGGTGTGCAACCATTTTTTGTGAGTAGAGCTGTTGGTTTCCCTGGGCATCCACTGGAATCCATGGTGTATTTATCAGCAGCGCTCGTGTGCTGGTGGATGTTCATGTGCCCAGGCCTGAAGGTGCAAATCCTGGGGTGCTTACACACCCTCTTTCCTTCAGCACTGGCTTTAGCAATAGCAAATCCAAGCAGGACAACCCTCCCCGTTTTTTTCCTTATTAATGGCTGCAATTATAGAGCCCAGAAAAGTGTGTGTATTTATCAGTGAGCAACCTTCAAGACTGCCACACTCGTCCTGGTCCTACACTGAAAAATAAAGAGTTAAGTAGAAGTGCATAGCATTAAAAGGAACTTCTGTATTGACTTTCTGAGGTTTTCCAGAAAGAAATCCACAAGGGACTGAGGGGGAATTTTCTTTGGGACTAATTAGCTTCATGCTCTATGAGAAATACCATTGCTAAACGTAGACTCTGCTGGACTGCACTGCACCTTCTCCCACACTAATGACCCCAAAACATGGGACAAATTATTCATTCCTGATCAATGCATTCAAATTAAAGAATTCATTTCCCTCAGCATAAATCCTGCTTTTTTTCATATTTTAATTTGCTTTGTAGAAGCCTGAAATGAAGGGAGAATAAATTGGTGTTGTTAATGGATATATTTCCATTGGCTGTAGCAGGGTTTGCCCATGGATGTGATGTGTGGCCTGTGGTATGTAAATTAAAAATAAAGGTTACTATTTATTGTCAGAAACCATCAAAACTGGCTGTGCTCCCTTCTGTTTTCTGTCAGTTTTTCAAGCTTTTGTGAGTCTTGTCTAGTCTTAATGTGATAGATAATTTTGTTGTATGTGCAGAGGTCCATGAGCTCAGACATGTAATGTCACACTAATGTATAAACACATGTATTTATATGCAGGTGTGGATACAATACATTCATAAACTGAGATCTGCAGTTTTGCTTTCAATCCTACTAAAAAAAAATATATAATGTATGCACTGCAACTGGACATTTATATTGATTGAGCTTTTCCTGGTGTCTTTATGGACATTTTCCAAGGGAACACAACGAGTAAAAGCATGAAGCTGTGTTAAATGCATTCAGAAAAAGAGGAAGCAAATATGAGCCAGAGGGCTCCCAGCAGTGCTGAAAGTTCTGGCTGTCATGAACTTGCTGCATATTTTTATCTGATATTCCACTTTTAAGGCTCAGAACTTCCCTGGTGTGTTAGTGACAGCTTCTCAGGTCCTAGATGAGCCCTCAGTGGTACATGGGCTGGAGGATTTCCATGGATCTTCCAGGGGAAAGCAGTTCAATAGATTACCTCTTTACACCTGCACTTTCTCAGATGCCTTCATTTTTGCCATTTTATCCAAGTAACACAACGGAGGAGCAAAACTGGCCTGGTGTGAGATGGTTAAAACCAGGAATTAACAGGCACAATGGCAAGGAACTTCCATGGTGGTGTCTGGCAGGTGGAAAAGGAGGAGTGCAGGGGTAACAAAATGCCATCAGCCTTCCCACAGGGCAGAAAAGAGATCAGCAAGGGTCTCCCTAGAGAGGGGAGTTTGGAGCAGCTCTCGGGTGAGATTTCACTCAGTCACTGGGAGCCCTGGTCAGCACCAATCCTCCTCTCAGGGTCCTGGGGGGAGAGATTCAGGCCTTGGATGTTGAAAATTAACTGCAAATAAAGGGAGAGATTCAGGCCTTTGGTATTGAAAAGTTCACTACAAATAACAGAGCCAGTGCTGAATCTAAAGATGCATTTGAAGCCATGAACTGTGAAAGCTAAGCTGAAGCCAGAGCTTTTCCTGACAGCGTTAAAAAGGCTTAGTTTGGCAACAAGAGATTTTCTTTTTCTTTAATGTAGCAGAGTGCAACACAATGGATAAGACCACAGAAGCCATGAAATCGAAAAATGTGATTTGCTGAACACTTTAAAAACCTTCAGTACATCCATCTTTATCCAGGGAGCAGCCCATGAGCAGGAGAGTATTTCTGCAAAGGGAGTGAAGGGATTCCTCTGTGCATGACATCAAAGGTATTGAATTTTCACTCTATAACATTTTTGCCTTTCTGGAAAGGAAAGAGAACTTATGTAAAATCAGGATTCTGTGACATGGAGTATCTTCTTTGTCATGCAATCCTGGCTTTATATAATAAATATATATTTATATAATTAACATATATTTATACAATACATATTTATATAATATCTAATAGTATAATTAATATATGTTTTATATAATTATGTAATTGATATATGTTTATTTATATAATAAGCGTGTAGTATTAATGTAATAAACATAATCCTGGCTTTTTTTAAAAGTTATGTAAAGTTTATAGCTTATAAGTTATATAGTTACATGCTATAGTTAATAGCATATTGTTTATATATAGTTTAAAGTTTTATAGTTTTATATCATTTTTCCTTCCAGTTTCCTGTGTAAACAAAGGCAGTCACAGAGCAAATATTTAGGAACAGCTTTTCCAAAGTCATAAATCCTTGTAGCTCCTCTGCTCTACAGGGCAGCTCACCACAGCTGGTGTTTGGACCCAGGGCAGGTCAGTTAATCCTTGTGAAGTTTAAACATCCCAGGGGAGGGAGGTTGCACAGTTAGATATTGAGATCTGACAAAGGCTCAGCATCCCAAGTGTGAATTTGGGTGGGGGTTTCCATCCTGCAGGTGTGGGGTGGAGGGGCCCCACCTGCAGCCCCCGTGCGACGCCGCCTGGGCGCTCTATCACTCTATTTGACATCTCCAGACACCAGATTTTCCCTGCAGGAAGAGTCACTGTCAATATTTATAGAGCCCGGTGAGACCTCCTCGCTGATGGAAAGTGTTTCACCATTATGAGTTTCCAGCTCTCCAGTGACATCTGATGAAATCATATTAAAGGTAATTATATCTGAGGGGCGCACGTCTAAGTTTTAATGAGCCTTTGTTGTTATTCATTATCTGATTTCTTCATTTTCATTTTCTAAAGGTTTGTTTGCTTCATTCAGCTAAATTAAGGGAGAACCACGTTCATAGTCTCTTCAACTTTCAGATCCTTCACTGTGTTTTATGACTGGGCTGGTGAATATTTTTGCACACAATTTTCTGATTTTTACCTTCTAGGGACTCCAATCATATGTGAGAAGTTATGGACAAGAATAGCTTTATGAATAATAAACAGCCCCAGGTTTACAGGCTAGGATTTTTTGGTTTTTATTAAAGGAAATTCTTACATAAAGAAAGCTGGTTTTGCCTTTTCAGAAGTGTCTGAAGTTAGTGGGACAAAATCCAGGCATTACAGATGCTTCACACGAGAATTATGTGCAGATTTAAAGCAGAAATCCCATTTTGACCACATATTCTGGACTGAAAGGGAAATGGACTGAGCATCACACTGACTTGTACTAAAGATGAATATCTGCTTTGGCTTAATTCATTATTTAAAGCCCTGACATGGGAAAAAGGCTCTGGATTTTAACAGGAGAGCATTTCTTCATTCAGTTTTTCCTTCTCTTTCTGTGCCTTTTCCATGAGGAGTCCAGGTAAGATATATCCACTGAAAGCAGCAAGTTTTACCTATAACCATAATTATGATTATAATTATAATTAACTATCTAGATTCCTTGCAATAAAGAAGGTGAAGAAGTGATGCCAGTTGCTTCCCAATAACTGTTCCTGATTTCTGATTAAAATTCCTTTTCCAGAGGAAATTAAGCATGCTTTTGAAATTCTACATTGTGAACAATCATAAGAAAAAGCTTCTGATAAGAAATATGAAGCACCAAAATATTAATGACCTTTTTCACCTCCTGGGCAGTTTTTCAACATTGTATATATGTAACTGGTTATTTTTTTGAAATAAATATTTTTAATTTCCTAAATCAAATAATGCTTTTTAAAATGCAAAACCTTTTTCCTGTTTTTGCTTAGATTTTCATGTAAGTATATAGTAGCAGATCCCTCATAACTTTAAGATACAGGCAAACCAAGGATCTGAGGATCAAGCTCCTGTAATCTTCAAGTGTTCTGGAAATTCAGAATTCAAATCTTGATATTTCTAAATAGCCTTTTTTTTTTTTTTTAATAAGCTGGACATCTGAATTCTGGGCTGTTTGCAGTCTCAGTTTGGATCAAATTGTATCTTGAGCACCTCTAGAATTTCACTTGCAATCAAATACTATGTTTTTCTTTCCATATGATTTCTCTTTGTCAAAAATAATCAGGTGCTCTCACTTCTTTGCAAAAAAAAAAAAAAAAACCAAAAAACTCTGATTTAGCTCTGCTTTGAGCCTGCATCTACATGAAAGGAGATTTCAATAGGCTGTCTCCATTGCCTCTATTTTCAAATCACAATATTTGCACAGACTGCCTCTTCACAAGAATAAATAAAAGAGAGAAAGCAAAGCAACAGAAGGAAAATTCGAGGATAAAAGAAATAATTTGCAATCCTAGTGAAGGCGAAGCATCGCGCTGCACCTTTGTTTTTCAGACAACCCAAACCAACTTCAAAGTTAGACTCCAAAGGCAGGATCAATATCCATAGCAACTAATTGCATTTTCTGCACCTGCTGGAAAGTGCAGGGGCTGTGTCCAGCGGCACCAGAGCAGCCAGGCTGCTGCAAGGAGCAGAGCCTGGCTCAGGGCGTGCCTGGGGCGCTCTCTGCCAGCTCCAGGATGCTCCCCTGCTGATCTCGCACTCGTTATGTTGTTAATAGATATACTGCCCTTCCTCTTCTGCTGTTCTTGACACCAAAAATGTTCTCTAAAGAAGAATGAAATAAACTCTGTGCTTGTCCCTCAGCCCGTGAGCACAAAGATCCTGGCACGCAGAAATCGCTGCCTGGTGACCCCAGGCAGGGCCAGTCCCCCTTGCACTCCTGCATGCAGCCCTCCCTGTGCTGTTTGGAGTAAGCAGGTGTTGCTCAGGGCAGGAATTGCCTTTCCATTATTTAGTTATGCAGTGCACGACAAAATAATAAATAAAAATAAATCACTCCCAGTGCCTGGCTGGGGCTGCAGGCTCCCTCCACACCAGAGCCAGCCCCAACAGGGGCTCATCAGTGCCCTTTGCAGCACCTCCATCAGGCACCCCGAGCTGAGCAGGCTGTTACACTGCCCCTGAGCATCACCACCCGAGCACAAACAGCACTGCCATCAGCCATTCAGCAGGGCTGCCTCGGAAATGTTTACAAAAGCAGAACAATATCCTGGAGCTGGAACTGCTCCTCGCGGGTATTGCACAGGCAGGACACTCCCCTTCTTGCTGTTTATCAAATACTGTAATCCAGCTGAATTTCTTTGTGAGACAATAATCCATTCAGTGTAAAAGGCTGATAATATTAGAAACCCTTTTGTGTGTGGTTAGTCCCATTTGATTGCACAGATAACATGTTTCTGTTTCTATTTGTCAGTTTTATATACACAACTTGCAGAGTCAGAAAGAGAGTAGGGTCTGAAATGTATAGCAAAGATCATTAAACAGCAACAAAGGCATCTTTTGAATGTTAACATTTCCTTTCTGGGTCCTGTAAGCCTTGCCAAGGATTGCCTATGGATATATGATCTTATTAAAGCACACTGCTTTTGTGATAGGTGTTTCAAAGGTAACAGATCTTGCTCTTTTTAAAATTTGTTTCTCCCAAAAAAAATTAAATTATAAATGTTACTTAACACTCACCAAAACAATTTGCTTGCTCTGATATAACCCTTGAGCCTTTTGTTACAGCTTTCCAGCCAGTCTTTTCTAACAAGAGAAGCAACATTCACTGGGCAGGCAGAAAAATGAATGTTTGGGCTTGTTATGAATATGAACGCCCTCCCATTCTTAACATAATGCAATTAATAGAACATAATTAATACAATATAATTGAACTATTTACCCTAATTTAACATAACTTAACTTTTACCTATAACAGGCTCATTTTCTGTCCATGTCCATGCTCTCCCTCCATATGTGAGCAGCCCTTGTGGTGAGTATTGCTCTTATCTGCCAACAACCCCAGCCCAGAAAAGCAGAGGCTGCTGCAGCCCCAGGTCACAGCCAAAAGTAAGTGAGAGCTCTGAGAATTCCAGAGTAACAAATCTGTGTGGGGAAGATGGATTTAGGGTGGGTTTCACCCCTCTGTGCAGCCCTGGATCTGCAGAGCATCCCCAGGGGCTCAGCGCTGGTGCTGCCCTGTGCCTCTCAGGAGCCCTGGCCATAAATCCCTGCTGCTCCCTGCCACACTGATTTCTGCTCAAATCTGTGTTGGTAAGGTGGGTTTGGGTCGGGTTTCACCCCTGGATCTGCAGAGCAGCCCCAGGGGCTCTGTGTTGATGCTGCCCTGTCCTGTCCCTCTCAGGAGCCCTGGCCGTAAATCCATGCTGCTCCCTGCTACACTGATTCCTGCCCGGGTTTCTGTCTGAAATGATGTGGGAATTGCCCTGGAGAAGCCAGGGGGAGCGGGAAGAGGGCAGACAGGGAGGACAGGGGAAGGGCACGGTGGTTGCTGTATCTGCTCTGCATCCTCAGCCCCTGCTCTGTGCTCTCCTCCTGAAGCAAACACACAGAAATCCCTGCCAGGTGCAGCAGTGGGGACAGCAAAAGGGACAGCAGAAGGGGACAGCAGAAGGGATCTGCACCCATTCTCCTCCCTCCCCCTCTCAGGAAGTACCCCAGGGTCACACAGTCCCCTCCATGGCCTGGGAATGACACTGAGGAGCGTGTCACCCCTGCTCAGCATCCCCTTTCCTTCACAGCCCCACCAGCCATGCCTGGTGTGCTGGTTGCCATGGCTGGCAGCCATCCTCCTTCCCTGAGCACTGCATTTCCTCCTCCTGCACTCAGGGCAGGCAAAGTTCAGCATCCAGGCAGCATTTGGAGGGGTGGTGAGGTCGGTGCTATTCTGGGACGGGGCTGTGGTGCAGGAGATGACATTTGGTGTGTTTGCATCAGACCTGCCTGCTGCAGTTATAATCAGCCATGCCAGCAGGACCAGGGGCTGGAATGATTCAAGTCCCGTGGCCTCCACCACTGGAACTTAAATTCCACTAAAAATAACAATAAGAGAAGCTGGAGACATTTAAGCAGAAGTCTGGGCCGAGTATAAGCAAGGATGGAAGAGAACAAATAAAAGATTATCTGTCCTTTGAAACACCCCATCTTCCTGCCAATTCAAATATTGACTGGCTGCAGAATAGGAAAAATCACAGCCTGCAGTGGGATGGAAATGGCAGAGTTTGCTTCAGAGATAACTCAGGAAGCAAAAATGATGTTTGGAGGCTTCCATCAAAGACCAGGGCTCCAAAGCAGGAGAAAAGTCACAGTGTGCCTTGAGGGGCATATCTCAGGGATGGTTTTTTTGGTCTGAAATCTGAGTGGAGACATAAATTTCACATCCAGGATGCATTGTGGCATTCAGTATTCATAGATTAGAATATCCTCATTTGGAAAGGACTCACAAGGGTCACCAAGTGCAGCTCCTGGCACTGCTGAGTTGTGACACCAGCTTTAAGGAGTGGTTGTGAAAAGCTCCCTGCTGGTTGTTTCCATGGACATGGTGGGAAATGCAGGGAGAACTGCTCTGCCAGAAGAGAAAACTTGTGCATTTGGGGTATCCTTCAACCAGATCTGCTTTATTTCTCTGTTCCTAACCCTGAAATTGTAACAAACACCTTCCCACTGAGTTCCTGAAGTGATTACCCATCTCACACCACCAGCTGTGCATGGGCTGTGCTTGGTGATATGAGTTTAAAGAACTCCCCTGTCTTCCAACACACCCTGAATTCAGCATTGTTCTGGCTGTGTTAGGGTTTGGTTTGACCATTATTTTAATTGCAGTGTGATGGATGGTGGTTTGGTTTGACTTTTTAAAATGTTGTGTGTGTATCCAGTGACTTTTTGTCAGTGAAAGACAATAAGCTTCAAAATAAGTCTTTCTGTCTGAGATGTTCATTTTTCTAATGCTAGAAAGGCCTGTAGAGATCAATTATGGGAACAAAGAATTGGAATCTAGCTCCTCCTCTGGTATTAATTAAATCTTTTATCCTATGGTGAGCAAACAGCACATTAGGCTTTGCCACAGCCCTCAAAGGTATTATTACCACACTTCAATGGATGAGGGCAAATAATGCCAAGGGAGGCTGTCATTTCCTTTAGGTCATTTTTCCAAATTAAAATAAAAACCAGAGCATAAAATGCCCTGCTCTACATCAGCCTCTCTTGCCATCAGAATTGCATGCAGAGCAATGTGGGCAGCGCTTTTACCCTCCCTGAATGAACAAGGATTGCCAAGGTCTCAGTTTTTACTGCCTGCCTCCCAAGTCGGTTTGGGTGGGCCTGGCTCAGGAACTGACACTTTGTCACCTCCTCTGTCCCTGCTTTGGGCAGTGATTTCCACTGCAGGAAACTCTTTCCACCTCCTGAGGAACAGGGGAGGAACTGCAGAGAGGCAGAGGGAGCAGCAGCACTGCAGACCCAGCCGCTGGTTCTGGCTCTGGCCCTGGGCTCCTATGGGCTCCAAGTCTTCTGTGCCTCTGTTTGCCCATTCATTTGGCCATGATCAAGAAATTTGAGATTTTTCAATACTTCCTATCTATTTTTTCTCTAAAAGGAATGTTAAAATAAAAACTTGTTGCGGTGTGACATGGATAAGAACTGATCAAGGAGCATGTTAAAATCTATGCTCTCTCTGTGACAATGCATGTAGGGCAGCACATCAAATGATCTTTGTGGCCCCTTTTTGCGTTAAACCCAATAACAGATTGGCTATTCTGTGTGAAGTATTTTGTTTTTCTTTCCTTCCCAAACTTCATTCATATCCTCCTGCTCCTGAAGTCCCCATCTAACAATCTCACTGTTCTGGTGTTGCGCAGAATTTTTGAAGGCGTTCTGTGGTTACACTGGCAGAAGAAAGCTGAGGAGCAAACGGGAGGCTTTGAGTCCTTCTCAGCCCAGTGCCGTCTGCTGGCGCTGGGCTTCCCGCAGCAGCGAGGTCTGCTTGCACCATCTAGTGGCTTCAGGTAAGGGATTTGCTATCCCCAGCAAGCCTGAGGAATAAAAACACAGATGAGGTGTTTGCGTCTTCAGGTTGCTTTAAGTGAACATAGGGAATGCAAAAATCACACTTCCTCCAGGAATAAAATGAGAATTTTCTCTTAATCACTTCTTCCCCCCCCCCCCCCCCGAATTTTTTTTACCATTACCACCATTCAAAGAACAGGAAAGCATGAACTTTTAGAAATAAAATAAGGAAAAAAGTAAAAAAAAGTTCTTCCACAGCAATACCAAAGGAATCTGTCCAATCTCACAGCCAGGATCGATATTGTGGAGGTCAGACTGGGATCATTATCACACATTATCCTTCCTTTTGCAGCTGCTTAGGGACAGATTTGCTTCACTCCAGAGAGAAGCAGAGCTGTGAAAGCAAAGCTACAGAGAGTTTTTCATCACTCTTATTGAGTGAATGGAAAGAAAAGCATCTGCAAAGACTTCAGAAGCACAACTGGAATGACAGGAGCTGCATTATTCAGGGATGGAGTCACATTAAAGGTTTCCAGTGAAGAAAATGAGAGTTTTGTTGTCAGTCACTCTGAGTGTGGGAATTCACCTGAGCTTAGCAAACAGCCCCTTGTTCTCTCACCATGGAGATCCAGGGTGATGCCAGAGGATGGAAAGCCTCCAGGAAGAGAGAGGCACTTGACTGTGAAGCTCCAGGTTATGTTTGATGGATGCCTGAGGACTTCTTCAAGTACAGATGAATCATTCCTCTAGACAGCATAACATACCTAGAGAGTAGAACACATCCACTATGAAACACAGGACCTGCTGATCCACCTGCACAGAATTCTCTGTAAATCATATTCTTCACTCAGCATAGCCTTTGAGTCATGGCTGTGCACACCATGGCTTGGAAAGCTTTTCTAGGAATTTAGGCACTTGCTGCTTGCCATGAAGTGTTTGTTTTTAGGGTGCTCCTTGCAGAGGAGCCTATTTGCTTTAACAGACTCTGGGGCTTTAAGACAATGTGAGTTCAACTGGACAATTTTTTGTGCATATTGCTTTCCTCTTGTAAATACAAATTTAACATCCCTTCACTCACTGTGTTCTCTGGGACTAAAAACTAAATTTATAAAGGCAAATAGACCAGAGAGGTTATCCTTAGGTTAATCTTGCAGGAAGGAGCAGAGGTGCATTCCCCAATCTGCAGGGATCCAGAGACCTCTCTGTAGAGCTGAAGGGATGAAAGGATGCTCCTTGCTTTGCCATCTCCAGAGAGCCACACAGACCTGCAGAAGTGAAGGGAGGGCCTTGCAGGGGTTCATGTCCCTCCCAGGTTTGACAGCCATAAATATCAGACCATTGCTCAGCTCTCTCTCAGACATTAGAATCTGCTTTGCTTTGATCTTCTTTCTTTTTCATTAAATAATGTTGCTTCAAGCCCTTCTTGCTATGAAGTTCTCTTGCAGCTGAGCATCCTTCTGTACAGTTTTGACAAATATTTCAGGGAGTGAGCCAGTGAAGCATCTCCTGCAAGGGTCAATTAGTGTCTCAGTGTCTTCTCAACAATAACAGGCATTCAAGTGGGGTTGCTTTTCTGACTGATCTCTTTTCTGCACCTGTTTCATTTTAGTCCTAAGGCAACTCTTGCCTGTGAAGAAGTGATGCTCATGGACCCCTGAGTGCGGATTCTTTTACTATAAATCACTTAATCTGAGCAATATAATAATATGACTATAAACACTCCTATGTATGTACTTCTCTGACACACATGCCTTCTAGTTCAGCCTCATAAAATGTGATGATGATTTGAAATTTTGCAAGTTTATCACATTTTTTTTCCCCCACTCTGGAGAGGGGAAAAGTGATTTCCTTGATCTGTGTTTGTCAGATTATTGCTGTGCTGGGTTACACCACTTTTCCAGCTTTCCAGGCAGCTTCAAGCACCTTGAAAAAGAGCTATCCATCATCAGGAAAGATAAATTAATGTCTGAAGGCTGACAGACTCGTGTTTCCTCAGCGTTCAGAGTTATCCAAGAGATTAATGTACAGAGATATTTATAAAGATATGTCACTGACATATTTTATGAAAATCCTTTCGCTAAGATTTTTCTCCTGAGAAGCTGAGAAGCCTCAGAAAAGAAATGTAAACAATAATTATCTGATGGCTGTGGAATGTGGTTTGGAAGTTGCTTACCAACAGGTTCATCTTTGATTGGTCTCATGTGAATTGTTTCTACTTGATGACCAATCACAGGTCCAGCTGTGTTGGGACTCTGGTCAGTCGCAGGATTTTATTATTCATTCATTATGATTTCTCCTTTCTCTTTCTTTAGTATAGTTTTAGAATATAATATAATATAATATAATATAATATAATATAATATAATATAATATAATATAATATAATATAATATAATATAATATAATATAATATAATATAATATAATATAATATGATATATTATATGATGTGATATGATATGATATAATATGATATAATATAATATAATATAATATAATATAATATAATATAATATAATATAATATAATATAATATAATATAATATAATATAATATAATATAATATAATATAATATAATATAATATAATATAATATAATATAATATAATATAATATAATACAATTCAATACAATACAATTAATATATCAGCCTTCTGAAACATGGAGTCAAGATTCTCATCTCTTCCCTCATCCTGGGGACCCACAAACATGGCCACAAAGATATTTATAATATTTAAGATATTTATAGCACCCAAAGCCAGTGCATTGGTCAGGCATTCACTCACTGATGGGTTGCCCATGCCAAGCGTCCTGAGCTGACCACAGCTGGTGGGGTGAAGTGGCACAGCTGGAGCAGGGCAGACGGGCAGTGCAGACACTTCCTGTGTCATGGAACTCCATGGTGTTGCAGGAGGCTCCTGCATTCACAGCTCCTATTTCACTGAGTTTCCCCTTTCTTGAAACGCGCCGCAGCTGCTGCGCAGATCCCCTCCATCACCCAGTGACACATATTTGTGCACGTGCCATAAGGAGTTTCTCTTTCTTGCTCAGCCAGGACAGGCAGGAAGTGATAAGGGCTGCTTTAGTTACAGAGATGCACTCTGCAGCAGGCATGCAGCTCGAAACTCTCAGATAAATGGGGGTTTAAAGTCCTTATCTAAGATGCTCCAAGGAACCGCCATAATAAAGATAATAAACTCCAGAAATAATAATTATTAAAAGAATTCAAGGAGCCTGACCTCAATCCCATGTTGGGTTTATAATTTCATTATTTTTTCTCACTTTGATAGAGCTGCTTCCCTCTGAAACTGGAAGGGTAACCAGAGACAGGGGCCAAATCTTTTGGTCTCCTTATTTATAACTGAGCTGCTCTGAAAGGTTGTATAGCCCCATGGTGATGCTATTCAAACTAAAAAGCAGGTGAGATTTTAGATCAAAGCAGCATTTGCCAAAGTCAGCCACTTCAAATCCTTCTGTGTGGAGTGGCAAGCTGGAGAATTTTACAGGAACACACTCCCTAATGGTTTTTTATGACACCTTTTTCCAAAGACTGAAATGCTGAGAACAGTTTCTAGCACGGTTTCCCGCTCCCATCACTAAAAGCTATAATTGAACAAATAAAATACCTGACTCTGAAAACACCAGACTTCAATTAAGCTCAAGTCAAAGTGTTTATTGGAACATCATCCCTAAAATCTATTTTAAAGTCACTTGGAGACTGAGTTTAATGACCATCTTAGTTGCTGTGTTTGTAGTGCTGTTATTATTGATGCTGCTGCTTCCCTTTAATGGAAAACAAGGCCAAAGGAGGGAATATATCCATGCTTCTCCAAGGAAGAATTAAATCTCTGACCCATGGCAGGGTGAGCCCTGTCCCAGAGAATGTCACACTCAGGCTCTTCCTGAGGATGCAGGGACATGCTGAGAACTCTGAGACAGGGAGTTCTGTTCAAAGCCAATGGCAAACATAGCCACAAAAACAAATTAATAACCACATGACTGCTTAATGTATGTATAAGACACACCTCAATGTTTGTCTGGCTTTGGTCAAGAAGAACTTGGATTTATTAAGAAATTTCCTTTTCTCCAGAGTCTGTAATCATTTTCCAGGTCAGTGCTGCTGACCTGGAAAAATATCTAGCCCTTTCAAGAGAAAAAAGACAAATAATCAGTAATTTAGGTCATTTTTTTAGGAAAAAACCTTCCCATGCCAGGGCAGTTTAGGCATGAAATAACTCTTCTAAAACCAAGATCAAAGTGATTAATGGCAAAACATATTCTATTTGTCACTTCTCTCCAAACTGATTTTTCTAAAGCACTGTGAGCTTTGCCATGGATATCAAGAAGATCAGAATTCAGCCCTCTCCTTCTTAAACAGCATTTATAAGTGGCTTTTTTAGAAGGCAAACACATGTACCCATGCCAGTCCCTAATCTCTTTGAGCACAAAATGTGTTCATTTCCTTGGCAGAGAAAATTGCTGTAAAAACCATTTCTTGCAGGGAAGACAGAACAGAGGTTCTGTTGGCTGTCAAATGTTAGTCCAAGCGTTCACTATTTATAGACCCATTCAGAAAATCAGACTTCTTAGTGCAGCAAATTATGTCCCGTTCTTGAACTCCAAGGAAAATTCATGAGCCTCCATTTGCTCTCTTATTTCTTATTCCCAGGAAGTACAAGGCTGTGTTGTCACAAGGCTATTTAAACTGTTTGAAAAACATTTTTTTATAAAAAATTACATATATTGCTTTGTCTGAAGTAGATCATACCACTGTTTGGTGTTCTCCTGGGGATATGGAAGAGCTTGGAGTGAGCCTTGGAGAAAGCCAGCCCTCCTTCACCAGCAGTGTGACCTGACAAGTCTCATGTCAGAAGTGACAGTGACAGCATGGGAGGATCACAAAGAGCTTTATCCTTCAGCTCCTTCCCTTCTTACTGACATGAATGGCTCAATTCACAGGGTTATTCAAAGGTGGAAATGCTAAAGCCTTTCCAAAAGCCTTCTCTTCATCATCAGCATTTTGTGCTTCAGCCAAAAATACCACCCTATACTCAGATTTGCTTTGAAAACACTTGCAGCTTTTGGCTGGCAAGTGTATTTGGACCATCCATTAAGCATCAGTGAAATCCAGGCAGCCAGTGCTCTCCTGAGAGTTTGGATGCTTGTGTGAGACACAAACAGCCTAAAACCATGTGCATTATCAAGCTGGTGAGCAGAAGGATTCATACACAACCGAATTCCCCAAACTCCCAAATTCCTTTGGCAGCAACGGCTCCTATTACTTTCCACAAGAAAAGTGTAAAGAGGGGAAAATATTAGAAAGTGAGTGTCTGGTACCCACAGTGAGAACCCCAGCCTGCAGCTCTGGTTCTGTTTCTCAGATCCTTTGCCACGTGTGGCAGAAGGCAGCGAGCGGGTGGCTGTCCCCCACAGGGCACAGATCAGAGCACGATGACAGTCTGCAGAGCACAGCAGATCAAGGAGCTCTCTTCCAGCAGCACATCAAGAACACTGGCAGTTTTATCTGCTGGTTTTGTGGTGTTCTCTCACTCCGTTTTCCTGTTCACACAGGGGTTTGTGGAAGCAGATAATGTAATGAATCAGTGTTGGTAGCATCGTTACCCTGATTTCTCATCAGTGGATGCTTAACATGGAAATTAATTTTTCACTGTCGAATTTCTACTCTTTTCTTCTTGCTTCCCTTTCCCTTCTTGCCCATTGCTTTCCTTTTCCTCTGGATTTTTGTGCATCCTGAAAATGCACACACATAAAGTTTTATGCACAAGATCAGTGTTGGAAGGATTCTGCCCCCAGCCAGACACTGAGAGCTTCATCAGTTTGAAAAAGCCTGAACTAACCTCAAAAGAACTACATTCTATCTACTCAGAGACTGATTTTTTAACTCAAAGAAGGAAAAAAAAAAAGATAATAAAAAAGCTCAGATTCACATGCAAACCCATAAGCACACAAGCCAAGTAACATTTGTTCAAGCACTTCCTAAAACTCTCTAATGAAAACCACGTGCAGACAATCAGTTATTGGCACATACAAGCAATGCATTCATGGACTCCATTGCTCATGAAGGTTTGCACTTCAACCTCAGACTGCTATCCTAAAAATATTGGCTTCATATATGAGAGATCTGCTGTCTTCACATAGCTATGATTTGCTATATGAGTGATGGAGAAAATTCCTCGTATTTCCACTGCTATCTGTGCCTGTGTACTTTAAGAAACAATTGAAATTTATCCTGAGCAACTTCATCTCCCTTGCTCTGTATGTAAATGCAGGCTGCCATGTCAGATGGCTTGAAAAATATTTTTTCTACATATGAGTGGTGCATAAGGTGAGGAAGAAATGGAAATACAGCCCAACTAAATACTTAAAGTTGGACTCAGAATATAGCATGTCCTGGCAGAACATGCTGAATACAGCCTGTGGAGTTGCTTATTAATAGTAATAACAACAACAACAAAATATTGTTGTTACTTATATATAAGAATAATAAATTTTCAGAGTGTTTCATTTATGAAAGCCAGGTTAAATTATAAGACCCATCCTTCTAGGTTCACAAAACACTCAGATTGCATGCAACAGCCACACATGCTCCATTTGATGCTCCCTGTGGTCTGGAAATTAGGGTCACAAGGTATGCTGGGAACCTGGAAGCAATGGGGACTGCAGGGACTGCTCCCAGCTGGAGTCCCAGCCTTGGCCTGTGCTGGGCCTGCCACCACACATGCAATTAGCATTCATTATATGGCAGTGTTTTTGTGATGTGGGTGCATCTCCACCTGGAACAAGTTGAAAAAGCATAAAAGCCATCAAAGTGTTATCAGATGTTATCAAAATGGAGCCCACTAAAATCTGGACTACATCTGAATTACTGGCACACAGATGACAAGTCCTACATCCCATTAAGAATTTCCTGAGTTCTCAGAATTACTGCTCGTGCAAAAGATGCTTGTGAACAAAATGTCATCCTTTGAATGACAAAGCAGAGGATGAGAGGAATGTTTCTGATGGTTTCATTAACGGCTTTTCAATCCAGACCCTGTATCTTCTTTCTGACACGGTTTTATCTCTCTTAATCAAGGAGGATTCCTTGCACAGACTTTCTGCCCTGCTGTGGCTGCTGGTGGTGAGACCCGTGCTGGAGCCCATCACCCGTGCTGGTTTAAGAAGGGCTCTCCAGCCAAGCTGGCTGCACAAACCTTCCCAAGCCACACCAACCAGCCCCCACTGTATTTTCAGTCTCAAGCATCTCTTCACCATATTTATGTCTACACAGAAAATGGCTTTTTCCTCCACTGCTGCTGTCATTTCCTAACCCTCCTGCCCAAAGATTATTTTCCACCCCTTCCACTCATTCCTATGGTTGTTTCCCTGTGATTCCCAGAGCAGGGATACCCTGCCCTCTGCTCCTAAGTGCTCGTGACAGCTGCCATCTTGGCCCAATCAAGGGTGATTGATCCAGCATCCTTCAGCATCAAGTGCATTTGATCTGTAAAGCTCTCCAGCTGGGGCTGTAATAACTCATATCCGCTGTGGGTTACACATCAAGCAGCTCCTTCCCCATCAGTCACGTCTTTCCTGATAGAAGAGTTCTTCAATGAAGCCCCTCACATCTAATCCGCCATCTCATGCAGATCCTGATGGGGAAAATTTATGAAAAGCAATATTTTGTACTGCTTTGAAGCAAACAAAGCTGGTCTCCATGTCAATTTTGTTGGATAAAAACTTCTGTGGGCAGAGACTGTAAATTCTTCCAGGACTTAGTCCATGATAAGAACAGTCAAATCATAAATATTTATGCACTAAATGAGCCATTAGTCACTACTTTGTTTCATTTTCATTAGCTGTGACTATATTTACTGTATTTACATTCAGATCCTGCTCTGCAGTGTCACTGTCAGCCCAAAGCTGCTGCTCTGCCATCTGGAAACTGGTTCCCAACTCTGAGTAAGAGAACCAGGACTGGAAATTCCTGTTTGTGGGATCACTGTTTCAGTACACCTGAACAGAAGACATAAATACATTTTTATTCCTGACAATGCAATGTGTGTCCAACTCTCCACCCTCCTTTAGGTTCATGACACAAGCCAAATGACCACTTTACTTTTACTGCAGACTGGTTGAGTGGTGTTGCCTAAATCACAGTTTTTGGTGATATGTTTTGCACAATCAGACTGAACTGGTTTGCCTACCTGGCACACAAATATGAAACTAAATATCTATTTAGGCATTAGGTTTGCTGAGTGGCTTTTTAGCTCTGCAGCAATGTGTTTCTATGCATTCCAGGCATGGAAATCAGGCCAGAACAGGATGGACAGAATACCTCCTGACTCTGAGGGATAGCAGGTTGCAAAGGAAGAAAACAAGAACAGCAAAATCTGTAGAGAGGGTTCTCCTCATCTCCCAGTTTAGAACTCAGTGATCATCAAGCCAGAATTATTATCTTTGGATTTAATTGTTTTTAATGTTTTTCTTTCATGGTTTTGTCCCATCTCTCATTGATCTAATGGGAACTTTTAATTGCCACATCCTCCCATGACAAGGAATAGCTATGGCTTAATTATATCTTGTGTGAAGCACCATTTTCTCTTCTTTCTGTTTCTTTTCTTAAGCCTGTCACATGTGGGATTCATTTGTCAGCCCCAGCTCTCACAATGAGAGATGTTTGAAAATCATTCCATCATTCCTTGTTCCCCTTCTCTGAGCCCTTGTAATGTTACACATCTCTCCATCAGTCTCTCACCTCTTTCCAGACTAGAGAGCTCCTGTACATGTCCTGTATGGAAGTTGTTTCCTATCTTTGTTCATCCTTCACCCTTACCCTATAAATTTTATCCAAATTTACATATCCTTTGGGAGGTGAAGCACCAGAGTTGTGCACAATATTCAACAGTCAGGCGTCTTATTGGTTTATAGAGGGTAATGGTTATGTGATTTGTTCCATCTCCTAATAAATCAGTTTTTATTTATCAGTTTAACTGACAGGTTCTATAGGAAAGAAAGCTGTTTACTGCCATCCCTTGGCCATAACTAGAATGATTTGGTGCAGAATCTCTATTGTAAATCCAGCCAAAATTCCCTAAATCCATAAAGTAAATGGGAAGGCATTAAGGTACTGTGCCATTGAGAAATATACAGGGCATAAATTCAGGATTAACTGATCTCCATAAATGAGATTCCACTGATATAACAGAAACAAATTAAATTACATACAGACCGGTTATTAAAAATATTGACAGGTTTAGAATATCACAAGGAAAACCTTGAGGGGCAGGAAGTGCAGTTATCTGATCCATGCAAATCCTTTCATTGATTTCTGAGAACTCTGACATGGTACCAAAGCTCTACACTGATTTTAATCTGAAGACACAAAATTAAGTAACATGGGAATACTGATATGAATAGAGGGACTTTCTATGTAAGGCCAAAATCACAGCAAACATGACAGAGTTAACTGAAGTTTCTTCCAGCTTCTGCATTTTTTATTTTTATTCTTATAAAACACTTCTCTATTTACTATCAGTCATTATATATATCTTGGATATCATTAATGCTTAATTGTATCTAATTATTAATAAGGATTGAATACATATTGCCACATACATGGAGTGCAACAGACATAAGATGGCATGTAAATATTCTGAAAATCTCAGCTTCAACTGGTAAATTTGCTAATGTAGAATAATGTACATTCTGTAAATAATCAAGCATTTTTTATTATCCAGAGATGTTCACACTTAGTGGGCAAGTATGTCATCATAAGTTAAATGTGGTTAATTAAAGTTAGTGATTTCTTTTATATGAATTATATGTTTTTATTCTAAATTATTGGTTTTAATGAGAAGCCATTATTGATAATTCAAATTATTAATAATACAAGCAACATCCTGAAGAAAAAAATTATATTCTCATCTTAATGTGCTCCAAAATTCTATAATTAGAGGATCCTCCCCACATCCCAGTGAAACAGGTGGGTCAGGGAGCTCCCAGAGGTGGAGCAGAGTGAAATGGGGGTGAGGAGTGGGGATCTCTGGGTTGGTGTTCAGCACAGGCTCCTGTGACAGCAGTGACATGGAGCATCACTCCAGGGCTGCAGCCACCCCAGGGTTGCTGTGCCTTCCCCAGACACCACCAGGGAGCAGAACCTGCCCTGAGCACCTCGGGAGCTGGGCCCTGTGGGACACCCTGAGCCAGGATGGAGCAGGAGCGCTTCCAGCTCTGAACAGATGAGCAATTCTCTGACTGGTTTCTGGACAGGTAGCAGAGATGGGGAAATGTGGTGCCCTTCCTTTCCATGGGACGTTTCCCTGAGCTGTGCCAGGTGTGATGTTTGCCACACTCAGCAGCTGGGTCCACACCTCTCCCCCCAGCTCTCTCTGAGGACGAGCAGGGTGTCACAGTCAGGACAGACAGAGAAGGTGGCAGGACAGGACCTTCCAGCAGATCTGGGTCTTGCTTGGACGAGTACTGAACACAAAATTCCTGAATTTGCTTGCAGTGGGAGAAGGGGCAGAAAGGCTGCAGAAAGTCAGAGCTTTGCACAATATGTCAGGGAGAACTGTCAAGGAGAGCCTTCACCTTCCTCATCAGGCAGCATCTGTGATTATTCAGGAGAAGAGTCCCCTTTGCAAAGTCTTCCCTGGAGATGCCTTCACCAGGTGCCTCCAGAAGTGTTCAGCCATTTCACAGTCATTTCTCAGAGGAAATCAGATTAAAATATGGCACCTGCCAGCCCAAGGCAGAAATGTACAGAAACAATTCCATCTCTTTGCAGTGGCCAGTGCTGACAAGTGAAGGAGAAATGACTGCTCTTATTTTGGATATATTTTCTTTGAAGGCATATTTTTCTCTGCACAAAATGAAATCACCTTTTTATATAGGACAATTAAACGGTCTTGGCCCAGCTTAAAAGCAATGAAGACAATTTCCATGCCAATTATAATGTAGAGGGAAAAAAACAAGAAAAACTTGGGATGTTCTAACTTTGTATCTCCAAATCCAATAGTGGTCAAAGTGATAAAGCAGAAATAAAATGCTTCCTGAAAATCCATTTTTTTTTCCCATTTTGGAAGAATAGCAGCAGCACAGGAGATGTACACAAAGATAACGAGCACCATCAACACAATGGGCACATCTAATTTTTCTAACTCTTTTCCTATTTTGTCAAAATTCTTGATTACTCTGGACACTGTCTTTTCCCTGGCTAGTTCAGGACATGAACTCCATCTCTCCATGCTTTTATTTCTTGCTGGTTGTGTGTTTTCATTCTCCCTGGCAATTAACATTTCAAAAAGTTCCACGTTGCGATATTTGACCTGTTTCACACCTGACTGACTTCTCAGCACTTCCATAATGGTCAGGGGCTCGTTGATGACTATTTTAGACTGTTCCCTGGATTTCAGTTCATTCCTTTTGCTGCATGTGGATCCAGAACAGAGTTTAGAGGCAAGAATTTTTGACTGCAGTTTCCTGAACTCGTTGTAGGACTTGGATAAGACAGTTGCAAGGATGTCTCCCATGTCTGTCAGGACCAAGAACATCAGGGGGATCCCAAATAAAGCATACAACATACAGAGACACTTTCCAGTCCATGTCACAGGATAGGTATTGCCATAACCTTGAACAAGAATAAGAAGGGGATGAGAAGAGAAAGAGAGAGATGTGATACATAAAATTGGTAGCAGAAGATATGCCTTTTCCCTAAATCCAATTTGGGTATTTATATTCCCTTCCTCTAACATACTGGATATGAAACTCAAGCTCTAAATCAGTGCTTTTCCATTATAGTGGGAGAAAATTTGGTATTATAGGAACTGTATTAAATTTTATCAACCATTTTTCTCTTCATCCTTCAGAAGACATTGAGTATTCCTTCTCTCCTTTCAAAGACCATTTTTTCCTAGGGGAACTTCTAGGCCAAGTACTTAGCCTGCAAGATTATCAGCTCATATGTTGAGGTATGGTTTCCCTCATTTTCTTCATCCATGCATGTTTTCACTTGTGGCTGCCTCAGCCTTTGGTCTGAACCCAGCCTCAGTCCCTGCTTTGCTGTGAGGCACTGAAAAATCATTTATTCTTGGTCACTCTCTTCCCCACAGGCAAACTGGGAAACTCTCAAAGCACTTGGGAAATATTATTGTCGTTATTGCACAGAGTGATCTTATTTACTCTTTTTAAAATTGATTTCTGTGCATTAAAAATACCTAGTGCAGTTTCCAGGCTTAAAAGTTATCCCGAGCCTAAATTTAGCTATCCAGAAATCTTTCCTAGCTGAGCCACTAGGCAGCCTCCCCAGGCAGCAAAGAGATGCAGTTCAGTCCATCAAACTTCAGACTAGATGACTCAATTCTCCCAGAAAATTCAAGGTAGATAATTTGATTCTATCCCAAGGTGATTTATCAGTTCCTGATTCTACAAATAACAAACCCGCTGCAATGGAAATAGCCACCTATTCCATCTATTAACAGCAAATGTTCCAGGCTTTCTACTGATCCCAAAATTCAGGTCAAAATTGAGGAAGCTGCATTAATACTCAGTGCTCTGAAGGCAAAAAGTACTGGCAGCTTAGAAATAAATTTGTTGGGTCGGTGTGTATGGGGACATTTGTCAAGTCCCATGTTAATGGAGGAGGGTAAATACGCCCATGGAAGACATTTCCCACAATATGCCTTTTCATCAGCTTGCTGAAGTCAAAGCTTTCTGATAAAACACCCCCTTTCAAAAGTTCTTGGCTGCTGTGTTTGTTCCAGGAAATATTCACAGGGCTGAGGATTTTGGTCTCATCCCCAGTGCGTCTCTGGCCACCCAGACTTTTGTCTTTAACTGCAAGAAGCTGAGCTTGAGCAGTCACCCAAAAGATGAGAGTGTGAGGTCTGAGCTGTGACACAGCCCACAAGGGCTCTGGGTGAGCTCTCACACTGCTCCTTGTGTAGGATAAGCTCTTTTTAAGGTTCAGTTTTTCTCTTACAGTAGGATGCATCCCCGTGCTGGGATCTTGAGCACATCCTCCTGCAGTGGAGAAATGTCTTTGCAATTTGATACAATGCTGTGGGAATATTTCCCATCCAGCTTTGATTGTGACAAATTTGGATAGACAGTGCCTGTACTTGCCAGCATTTGAGAAAGATTAACAAAGGGATAAAAGTAGCTTTGGGAATGAGCATGAGGAGTTGTATTTAGCAATGCAGAGGGAGCCAAAATCAGAGCAGATGTTTCTATTTGATTTAGGTCCTCCTTTGAAATATGAAGTCAGACTGAAAGATTTCAAAGGTGTGACTTAAACACTATCATGTGCTGTTAACCCAGAGAAATGTGAACACGGTGGTTAATTACAGAACCACGGATTAACAAAGCTGAATTAGACATAAGTAACTGAGAAGCAATTGAAAAACAATATAAGTATTATGAATTCCCTTTTCCAGAGAAGAAAACATTACCCAAGAGGACACACAACAGTGGGAATGATAAGGTTTGAGACTGAAATATGGATATTTCTTTTTATTTCAATAGCTCTGTGAACATCATATAGGAATTCATATTATAGTATATATGTAATGATGCAGTTAATTAGTGTGTACCATCACTAATCACTAAATTGTGACTTGTTTCTGTGACTCAGCTATGTCTCTGCAGTCTGTGTTTGCAGAGCCACTTGCAGACTCATCAGCAATATTCAGGGGAAAAATTCAAAGAGATTTGGGCTTTGGGTTTAGTAGGGGTGGGTTTGTTTGTTTGTTTGTTTGCTTGATTGTTTGTTTGCTTGTTTTTTTGCTTGTTTAGGGTGGTTTTAATTCTCTGGAAGAAATTCATTAGAGAAAGCAGCAACAGGAATTTATTCTGAAGGGTGTTACTTTACCTCTGTACTTACCCACAGTTGTGAATACTGTGCAGCAAAAAAAGAGAGACCCAAAGAAATTCCATCTTTCTTTTGGGTTGATAAACCAGACTGGGTCAGCCGTGTTCAAAAGCTGATGGATGTCGCGGTTAAGCATCTCATTTTCTGTCAGTTTATCTGTCCAGTTATCTGTCACAGTCACAGCAGGAGGCACAGTGAGTGTGTGCAGACCACCACCCAGGGAGCAGCCTGCCTGCTACCCCCGTGAAATATACTGCAGCTGAGAATTTGCTCATATTGTCTTAAAAATATAAAAATATTCCCCTTCTCACCCTCCCCTTTCAAGCCCCTCACCCCCACCTCTGAAAAAATCAGGTGGGTTCAGTGGCTTTGGTGAATAAAAGTACAGGGAAAAAAACCAAAAAGATAAAGAAGCAGGACTGAGTAACCAGCTTCCAGCCTGAATGTCCTGTTTCATTTTGGACTTCCCAGGAGATTAGCCTACTTTTGACCCAGAGACACCAAGAAATGTGGGGTCAACAGCAGGGAACCAATATGAACCACTTGGATGTCACTGCCCAGTGCCCTGCTGTGAATCCTGCTACCCTTCTTCCTCCTCCCGGGGCTTTGCTGGAAAGGACATTAGTTACATTATTTAATTGCCCAAAACTGATCACTGTGTCAGCACAGCTACCTGAGTGAAACTCCAAGCATATGTACAAGCCCCATCACAAATCCAGGAGGATTTCTGACCCTTCTTTTCTCCTCTACTCCCTCCAATCACTGGGTCTGGGGTGCAGAACTGCACCTGTCTCCCTCTGAGCATCCCATCACCAGAGGGCTGGCAGGGAAGCTCAGAGCAGGGAAGAGGCAGCTGGAAAAACTTTCTGAGAGAGAGGATTCAACTCCAGCAAACTGCAGGAAATACCACAGGAATGTCAGCTGCTCGTTAAGAACCTGGCAAAAAGGGAGAACACAGGCATCTCAGGAAAATCTGTCCAGGCAGGAACACAAGGACTGGGAAGCTTGCAGTCAAAAATCACAGCTAAAGAAGACACCAGCAGTCATTAGCTAGGCAGAGTGAAAATCTTGTTTGCAGGATCAGCTGCTAGTATTTTGAAGAATGTCTTAAAAAGCAAAAAAAAACTCATTCAAAAAGCAAAGTAATTAATATCTCCCTGTGCAGATAAGTCATTTTGCAATTCCAGTACATACCTGGTAACTTTCTGGCGAGGCACATCAGCTTCTGCAGAAATGTTCTGTATTCTTCACTTACTGTGACCTTCCGGGTACTTTCAATGTGGGAAAACATGAGAGCCCCAAGAAAAGCATAGATGACAAGAGACACAATGAAGCAGGCATGAGGAAACACTGCCCAAAATATTTTTTTACATGTTGTTTTACCTTGCAGAGGTTGTGATGTTGTTGCCATCCTAAGCTCCTCTTTTTTTTTTTTTTTTAATATATAATTTTGTGGAGAAGACACAGCTTTTAGAAAGGAAGATGAGGACGTAAAAGCTTTTGCAGCCAAGAAAAGCTTCTCCTGTGAAAACAAGGATTGTTCTGCCTCAGGCTTTCGGATCACATGTCTTTATAAGTGAAGATTGCACTACAGTCCCCATGGAAAAGCAGCACAAACCCTGAAATACTTCTCAGTGGATGCCACGCCACTCTATCCCTGAATTATTATTGATCAGCCAGCACTGTAATGCACATGGATCACCAGCTCCTATCAGCTTCCACTGCAGCCAACTCGTGCTTAAAGTTCCTTCTCCTGAACAGCAGCTTCCCACTGATAGAGCAGAAACACTTCCAGCTCCCAGAAGGGAAAATGTGCACTGGAAGGAATAGAGTTCTTTAAAGATTTCTCCCAGAAACAATCAGGAACACTTAAAATTAGTCAAAAGAAGGGGATGGCTCTAATTGTACCCCTTAGGCAGACAGTAGAACAATGAATTTCAGAACTTACAGAATCTCTCTATACCACTCACTCTTTGTGGAGAGAGTCTTTTGAATTTTAAATTCTTTTTCTCCAGAGAAAAAATAAAATAAAAATAGTCAAGAAGGTTTCTCCTAGCTCTCACTTGAATAACATCTTCCTATATAAATAGAAGATTCAATTGTGAGATTCCCACTGACCTTAGTAAGTCAGGACTGCAAGATTCAGTTCAGAGTTAGTGATCTTTGCAAACTATTTCCAACTTTAAAAATAAAGCCTTTCTTTTCATCCTTTACTCTAAAACACAAAGGAGCAGCAACATCCTTTGCTCTAAAACACTTGTTGGAGCAACAAGCAGTATCACTGCCCTTTGCAATTTTTGTAGTGGTAGTAAGAGGAGTTGGACTGTACAGAAAGAGGTATTAAATATTTTATCTCCAGGCATCTTTCATTAAAAATTGAAACAATCTTGTGCAGTCAAGACCTACTGAGCTATGTATATGGAGCAAGTCCACACATCCACACAGAAATCCTACATGCTTACAGTGACGTATTCTAGGTCAAACTCTCAGTAAATTTGATCAGAACACAGTTTATGTTCACCAGTATACAAGCCTCCACTATTAAAAAAAGAGACTTTTAGGGCTAAGACAAAAATAAAACTGCGTGCTTGCTATTTTTCTTGTTATCTGCCTTGTTGGCTCAGTCGTGCTTTTTGGCAACAGATTTATAAACCTTCTTATTGCAGTCAATCTCTGTTTCCATTTTTCCCCCACTGAAACACAGGGTTAAAAACTGCTAATGTCCATAATTAATCCAAAGCAACAGAACTTCCTGAGAGGTTGTGCTTGGACATAATGTACATAGGTCTGGTGTCCTTTATGCTGGGAATTGTTACAATGGGGACTGAAACACTGGAAATCTGTTTATTGCTGTCCAAATGCACGGGCTGCACACACCTGCAGGAGTCAGCACGGCTCTGCTACCCTGCTCTCAAGCAGTACAGTTAAAACTGGGAAAATTTCAAAAGCAGCGAGGATGGCTGAAGGTGTGGACAGCTTTCAGACAAAGAATGACTGAGCAGCCACTGGCCAGGGGGGAAAATGTTGAGGAACTCTCTTCAGTCTGCCAGGTGTTCTGGGGGGAGCAGGTGAGGGATCAGCTCTCTGCAGCCTCTTTGAGGACCATCAAAAGGAGCAAAGCAGAAATCTGCTCCAAAACAAAACAGGATTGTTTCTCACGTGGCTAGGAAAGTCTCTGCCAAAGGTTGTTGGGTTTCCATACATGAAAGAGAATGGAGAGATGCTTAGAAGAGCAGTCACTAGTGCTGACTACAAACCACACAGGGTTCAATAACCCCCCTGAACTGAAAATAGCTTGCAGCTGTAAAAATAAGATGGGGTACTGGGCAATGAGCCCCTGTCTGAGGCTACACATTCACACTGCTGTTCTAAAAAAGGTTTTCACTGGCCAGTATGGTAATTCTGATACAGTTTGTCCTGCACAGTTTTTCATCTGCAAATCAGATATAAACATATTTTCCACAAAGTGCTTTAAAATCTTCTCAGCCTCCTCCTACACATGGTACTGCAAAGTATTTAGCAATTCCCAGGAGCTTCTCAGCCATTTGCAGCATCAGGCTCTGAGCTTGTGACAACAAGAAAATTTAATAAAAATAAAACCAGAAATGATTTTTACATTATTTGCTTAATCTAAACCATTTCCCACTATTGCAGCATTACATATTTGAACTTAGTTGCTTAAAAGCAAATCCCACTAACCACAAGTTATTCCAAATTGAGTTACTGGTACTTGTATTGAGAGAGATTTTTGCAATACACATTTCCTATCCACATTAATGGACAGCAAACCTGCATTTGTCCCAACTTCCATTTCTTTGATTAGGGCAAATGTGAGTGCTCTGTAAGGTGCTGCTTGAAAGGGAAGTTTTTGACCACAGCTGCAAGGTTAAATAAATCCAGTAAAAATATATACTTACAATGAAATTGCTATTTTATCTGATATTTCTGAATTACATAGGTTAAACCTAGAAGGTCCTTGTTTGGGCAGAGAGAAATGTTTTTCAATAATCAGTAAAACTCTCCCTGCATTAAGTAATCTGCTATGTTGCCAAAGACCTGCTGTGTTACCTGCTCTGTGAAACACCATTCTGTACTGACAAAGAGTGTAATGTCATCCTTTTTAAGAGAAAATCAAAGTGACCTGAAGTTTGACGGTGCTTTTTAAAAATAAATGGCAATGGATTAAATGGTTTGCATTTATTTACACCTGGCATTGATTCTGATGGGAATATGGTTTAACAGAGGAACTGAGACCTCAGCCTGGCAGCACTTCACGACAAGGAGAATTAAAAACCTTCCATTCCAGGCTGAATGTTAACAAGGATCATGGAAGATTTGATCCATTGCCTCAATATAGGCCCCCTGGAAAGTCTTTCCAGAATGCATTAATGTACCTTAGCTCCCCCCAGAAAATGAATGTTTTGGTATAGCGGTGATATCACCTCCAAGCACCCCAAAACAGCAAAAAAAGAGTGGCAGCAGTAGCTGCACTAAGAAAGCAATCTCAGGGCTGTGTGAGCACTAGATTTGACATAAGGACACGCCACTCGAGGCCGGCTGGGTGGGTGGCGTCAGTGAAGTTTCACTTTTAGCGCCCTCAGTGTCCTCCCACCTCCCACCCACAAGGGTTATCCCACTCCCTCCCAGCTCTGGGGCTCCTTGAGGCCTCTCTGAGGCCTCTCCCTGTGGGATTTCAGCCCAGGAGCAGTGCTGGCCCAAACCCACTTGTGCAGAGCCAATGCACCCAGCCAGATGAGCCACACCAGCTTTTAAGGCGCTCTGCAAATATTTATCTCCTCACAACCCCACATTCCATATTGCCCGGGAATATGAATTCCCCTGACATCTCCCATTCTTAGCCCTCACACCTCACACTGCTTGGGATGGAGAGAGAAATGCACAAACTGGCAGCGTAGGGTGTGTTGGATACCCCAGGGGAGTTTGGTTTTCTTTGTATCCATCTTTAAAAGTCTCAGCTTTTGCTTGAGTCAAGTGCTTGAGCTTGTAACCTCTGGGAATATTTGAGAGCACTCAGGACTAATATCCTGACACTACACAGAATGCTAAGTGGATTCAAAGATGTCCAGGACTCTCACCCTGAATAGGAGATTTTCCTATTTCATTGTTTGTTCACACCAAAGCCAAGAAAATGGTCCCATAATTTAATTTACAAGAGAAAAACCACTCTCAATGTGCCTCAGGACCAAGCAAAGCTTGGGTATTAGTTTCTGTTCCTCCTCTTTCTTTCTAAGAGGGATGAAGTCACATAGTCAGGAAACACCTTTAATGGGAGTTTTTTTCACCTGATAACAAAACACAGCAGCAGTCTTCAGTCACTCATGAGTTAACCAGCCCCTTGATCCCCAAATCATTGCCTGGGCAGAAACACTTCACCTTGCCTTCCTCTTCCCCAAACCTGAGCAACCACAACAGCCTGGAAGAAGCCAAGCTGCCCCCAAATGAGGAAATATTAGCTTTTTTCCCTCTGGAACTGGTAACATCACCTCTATCCCAGAGCTTCACCCAGTAGCCAGGGGTGCAGCTTATCTGGAGGGTTTGGCTGCTGCAAGGCTGAGGTTTCCAACACAGCAGAGCTCTGTGTCAGCCACTTCTGCTCCTGCTGCTCTCTGAAACATGTGGCAAGTCAGAATACACTTGGGGCTGGGAGGGGAAGCTGCTCTAGACAGATAACACTCTCCCAGACCCTTTCTAAAGGGCCACCAGCAAAACCAGTGGATAGAAGGCAACAATTCTCAGTCAGGGTGGGGATGGCTTTGCAAACAAAGCCACTTCCCTGCTCATTGTTTTGCATGACTCCTCTGAGTGCTGTGGCACCATTTCAGGGTGCTGGAACAAGCAGAGAGGTTGGTGTCACCTCGAGTCACCAGCATCAGACCCCACAGAGCAGGAGCCCTGGGTTTCCAGATAAGCAAAGGGGATTACTGAGGCTCAGCCACAAGTCTTATGCCAAGTCTTTACTGAGTTAATGTAGTGAACGTAATGCTGGTATAGTGGAGACTATCTCAGCACAGTAGTTCATTTCAAGGCAAACAAGCTCCCTGTAGAGAGATCAGAAAGCTGCTTCTGAGGAATTTAATTAACATTAGAGTATGTGAGATTATATGCTGCATGAGAGCTAAGCATCATGGTTCATGTCAGCACTGCATTTATTTGCAATTCTGCACTTCTTTGAACTGGCATAAAACCCACATAGATTCAGGATGACAAGTCCACTTTGCTCTCAAAAATCCCAATTTTTTGTAGTAATGCCACATTACTATTAATGTGGCATTATAAGTACGTAAGCAGGTGGAAAGAGGGGAATCTTAAACCCCAAATAAAAGAACAAACTTCTAGCCATAAATATCCACCAGCATTCATGTGAGACTGTCTCTGTGACAGGCACAGACACTCTCAAGTCTCAGCATACAAAATACTAAGAGAAAAAAAAAATCTTAAAATTATCTTCTTTCCAACGTCACATACAAGTTCAGTCAGAGAGAACACAGATAAAAAGTCTTCCTTTGCAGGCTGCAGCATTGGCCAAGTATTACAGATAACATCGAGGTCAGATGTGTATCTGGAAGAGCTCTGAGGTCATTAAGGACTGTTAATCCCCAGAGTATCCTGCTTACAGCATCCATGGCACTTTATAAACCACAGGCAGGAGTCTGTGAGATGCCCACAATCAGACACCTCTTTCTGTCTCCTCTCCCTGGCAATCAGGCTGGGCACAGTTTCGTGTCAGTGGCTCAGAGTTTCTTGAGTGTCAGGCTACATTTTCCATCACTTGTTTTCATCCCAATTTTCCTAATGACACTAAGCAATTTCTCTTCCCCTTTTGTGTAAAGTAATCTTTGAAGAGTTCTAACTCCATTATCTTACCACTCATTAGTCATTGTGGATTTGAGGGGTGGAAGACACTTTCACAGATGGGTGTGCCTTGGGACAACATTGAGTTGTCTTCAAATTTCTTTCAATTCTGCTGTTTTCCTTTAGCTCTGAGCAGGAATACATGAACTTTTCAAATCCTGTCCCACCCATTAATAAACCATTAATTGCTCACCCTTTAAATGTTTTAGCTCTCATGGGAATAGCACTTAGATGCTTTTTAGTGAATCAGAAAACAACATTTTGCCACCTTAGCAGGGAGACACTCTTTCAGGTTCTGGGCCCTTGTAGCTTCACCTATCTAATTAGTTTAAGACATAATTCCTCAATGATGTGATCCTGCCTGCATTGATGAGTAAGGCCACACTATGAAAGCTCCTCCTGCAAAATATTTTGGGTTGGGGAAAAAATGCATGCAAAACTGCCCACCTTTTCTGAGGAACATCTTGCAAAAACTGCATGTGGAATGGAGTCTCTTCTTATATCTTTGTCGGCAAGGAAAAATCCTTTAGCACTTCTAAACGAGCCATCTGGGCCCCAAGTGCAATGAACCCTGTGGATCTGCCCAGGGCTCTTCCCGAGAATGCCTGGCACCCAGACTGCTGCTGCTGCTCAGGCTGCTGGGAAATCCTTCTAAATGGCATTGGCCTTCACTTGGGAATTTGAGATGTGAGGCTGGAGCAGCTCAGCTGCAGGATGAATGCATGCTCAGGGAGGGTTAATGTTTGAATCCTTTCAGGCAGCCAAAGACAGCTGGTTGCATCTTATTCAGAGAGATGGGGCTTTAGGTTATGGCTTCCTGGGATTTGTCATTTGTCTAAACAAAAGGACATCAGAAACACATCAGAAATGAAAGGTTGAGCAGCTGAGAGATACAAGAGATTTCAGATGAGCCCTGAAGGTGGTTCACACAGAGGAGGAAGCAGGCAGGGCTGGAGGTGGCTGCATGCCCCCATGGAGGAATGAGGGCTCACAGAGCTGGTCCTGAGGAGAAGCACAGCCTCTTGAGTCCTACAGCACCAAGAACCTTGGCTCCACCAACAACAAGAGGGAAGGGGGATGGAGCACAGCAGCCAGATCTCAACCAAAGGGTGTGTCCACATCCAGGGGTCTGGCTGGAAAACAAGGGCCCCCAAACATTGGAGCTGCCAGCAGTCCTCAGCATGGGGCAAGATGGAATCTCTTGACAAGATGCCTTATGGACAATGCTACATTTCCTCCTTCTTCCAGCCTAACTGCTGATGGACAGCTGCAGTGGTAGCCACTCTCTGCTGTCCTCTTGCACATTCTTCAAGAGTTGTTGCTCAGCTCTTATCTCTAACCAGCAGTCCCATGGCATCAGCTCACTTCAGCTGTTGGCTGTCACACCAAACCTGCCAGGAGTTCTCAGCCTCTGTGCCATGACCTCCTTTTTCTTTATTTCCAGAGGAAATATCCGATCACCATGCTGAATACTGTCAGAAGGCCATCCTTAGCAGCTGTGTGAAATGCTTGCCCCTAAACTGACCCACACCACATTTGCAGCTCAGCTTCTCTGGCTGAGAAGGCACAACACAAGAGCAAGGGCACAAACCCCTTCCACATGTTGTGGGTCTCATCTGGAAACACACAGTAACTGCTTCAGTAACTGAAATTTTGTTCCAACAGTACATAGAACCTCTCTTCTTCCTTGCAGTCAGATGTTTACATAAGCAAAAGTATCTTGGGAAGTGCCCTTTGTAGATCTGAATCCTTCTCTCCCTTCTGAAATGGCCAGAATTTTTGTTCATTAATTTGAAACTGAGGCTGTCTGCAGTCCAACACTAATAGCAGAAATGTGCCATTTACACCAATTAAGCATTCAACTTAATGCCTTTATATAGCTGAATTGCAGCAGAATTTGGTCAGATTCTGTTTCCTTTTAAACTCATGCAACACAGTTTAATGGATATGAAAGCAGAATTAGCTTTTCTTCTTTTTTTTTTTTTTTTTTTTTTTTTTTTTTTTTTTTAATAGGCCATTGTAGACATTCTAGCTTTCTTGGGTTATAGAAGATTTCTGCACACACTTTCTCTGGATCTCAAAAGGGGGTGAATTGTGACATAGCCAGAGGGATGGATAAGCAGCCCAAAAACCCTTGTGTGAAGATAGCATGAAGGAGAATGACTTTAAGCTGAAGAAGGGTGAGTTTAGGTCATATATTAGGGTGAATTTTTTTACTCTGAGGGTAGTTAGGCACTGAAACAGGCTGTGGATGCTCCATCCATGGAAGTGTTCAAGACCAGGCTGGATGTGGCATTGAGCAACCTGGTAGAGTGGAAGGTGTCCCTCCCTATGGCAGGGAAGTCACAAGCAGACCATCTATAAGGTCCTTTTCAACCCAAACTGGTCTATGATTGCACCTTGGCAAAAAAAAAAATAAAAATCTGTTTTTGCAGAACCCTGTTGCAAAGTGACTCCCAAAGACCCAAATGTGTGCCAGTGCCCTCTGCCCTGGCACAGGGACATGGAAAACCACACCAGGGAGGAGCAGGACCCACTCCTGCTCCCCACCTCCGCCTGCAGCAGCAGCTGCCCGGGACAGGGCGGCAGGGCAGGGCAAGCTGCAGCGGCATTTCCCAGAATAGCCTCTTACCCTCCAGCGATTCGCAGTTCATGGACTTCCCGAGCCCATATTTCTGCGACAAGGAGATCATTTCCAAGCCCTTGAAAGAAGCAGGAGTTCATCGAGGGGCGGCAGACATGTGCGGGGTTTATCCCGTTATCCACCTCCGGCAGCGTTTCCCAGGAGAAAGGCTGGAATTGGCCTGGGGAGCCGGAGAAGGAGGGAGGAGGGATGGAGGGGCTCGGGCCCGGCCGCCTGTTCCGAGTGCTGCCGCCAGAGAGAGCTCGAAGCCCGCGGGCCGAGCAGCTCCGAAGGGTCTGCGAGCTCCAGGAGGGTCCAGGAACACCGGGCAGCTCACAAGGGCCTGGGACAGTGGCCAGGAGGGCCCGGAGACACCCAGCACCTCCAGCAGATCTATAGGGCCTGGGACAGCCTCCAGGAGGGTCCAGGAACACCCAGCACCTCCGGCAGATCCAAAGGGTCTGTGACATGAGGGCCCAGGGACACCCAGCACCTCCGGCAGATCTAAAGGGTCTGGGACAGCCTTCAGGAGGGTCCAGGGACACCCAGCACCTCTGACAGATCCAAACTGTGACATGAGGGCCCAGGGACACCCAGCACCGCCAGCAGTTCCAAAGGGTCTGGGACAGAAGGGTCCAGGGACACCCAGCACCTCTGGCAGCTCCAAAGGGTCTGTGACAGGAGGGCCCAGGGACACCCAGCACCTCCGGCAGCTCCGAAGGGTCTGGGACAGGAGCACCCAGGGACACCCAGCACCTCTGGCAGCTCCAAACTGTGACAGGAGCACCCAGGGACACCCAGCACCTCTGGCAGCTCCAAAGAGTCTGGGACGGCCTCCAGGAGGGCCCAGGGACACCCAGCACCTCCAGCAGCTCCAAAGGATCTGTGACAGGAGGGCCCAGGGACACCCAGCACCACCGGCAGCTCCGAAGGGTCTGGGACAGGAGGGCCCAGGGACACCCAGCACCTCTGGCAGCTCCAAACTGTGACAGGAGCACCCAGGGACACCCAGCACCTCTGGCAGCTCCAAACTGACAGGAGGGCTCAGGGACACCCAGCACTGCTCAGCCTCTGCAGCATGTCATCACTGTGGTCCAAACTCCTTTGAAAAGCGAGTCAGGGAATGCAAGAGGGATGGAGAGGGATTTTCTGCAAGAGCATGGAGTGAAAGGATGAGGCAGGATGGCTCCAAACTGAAAGATAGTCGTTTAGATTAAATATTTGGGGGGAAATTGCTGTGCACCAAATTGCTGTGGTGATGCATAGCAACGGATTTCCCAGGAATCTTGTGGATGCCCCATCCCGGGAAGAGTTCAAGGATGGAGCTCTGAGCAGCCTGGTGTAGTGAAGGATGTCCCTGTCCGTGGCAGGGTTTTGGAACTTGCTGGTCTTCAAGGTCCCTTCCAACCCCCAAAATCAAAATTTTATGATTTTAAGATTCTGTGCTGTCAGTGCACTCTTACAAATATGCTGGTGAATTCTTGACACCAAATACACACAAACACAAACGTAATCACTTGTGACCTCCCTTACACATTGTTTTATGGATTACCACTGGAATATCTGTCAGTGCTGGGTCAGTTGACCAGATGGATGTTCTTCAGTCAATTTCCAGCTGCTGCAAACTGAAACAGGAGGACAGGCAGCTGACTGGATATTATGAGGTACCCTGGAGACACTGTGCCACGTTGTGCTCACCATTGCTCTCCTGGGCACCCTGGCTCCATTTCTTAGAACTCTTGTTTGCAGCACACCAAAGAGCAGCCCCTGGTTTTGCAGGCAATGGGAGGAGAGTGAGAAAGGAAATCTCTAGAGTTTTGGAAGTACAGCTATGGGGAATAGCCTGCAGCTATCCAGCTAGTTTGAGGAGTGTCATTTTAACCATAAAAAGCTGGAGTTTGTTATAACATTAGTCTTCCCCTGAATCTCACCTGGATCTCACTCACTGTGTGATCTCTAAATTAGAATGAGACGAAAGGGGAGCAGAGACATCATGAGAGCCTACAAGCTCTGCCTCCCTTGCCATCTCCTTTCTCATCCTTCTCTCCAGATCTCCCCACTGTCACACAGGGCATTCCCCCAGGCTGCCTCCCTGTCACACAGAGCCCTGCACTGGTGCCAGGGATAGGGAACCTCTCCTCTCATGCTGCTGCTCCAGTCTTGCCTGGGCACACAAGAGTGGAACCCTGGCCATCTGTGAAAGAAAAGCTTCAGCTCTGCACGTGCAATGATGATGAGCTCCAAGGAATGTGCATTACAAGGTCCCTAAATTGGAGCATGGCTGTCCCAAAAGATGCAGGAGAACTGGTGCAGTCCTTGCTGCCCCAGGAGGCAGCAGCTAAACATACTCAGCTGGTTCCTCCAGCTCCCACAGCCCCAGCCAAAATGACAGCTCCTGGGCCTTTTTTCAAAACTATCAATGTCCCAGGCAACACCTGGTTTCCTTCAGAAACACCCTCAGCAGGAAACCATGGCTCTTCCCATCAGCTGATTTTTGCACATCTTCAAGCCAGCCCAGCAGAGTGGATGCTCATACCAGCACCCAGGGATAATTTGGGTGTTCCTGACACACCCGAAGGGCTCAGAGCCCAACATTCATGCTATGCCTGGTTCAGTCACCTCTGGCTCACTGGATATGCATAATCTTTCACCTTGAAGTCTCTTTAAACACTCCACAATGTCATTACTTTCTTGGAAAATATCGAGCTCTTACAAGAAGACAAATATTAGTCGAGGCATGTAAAGAAATCAAGTAACAATTTTAAAGTAGACTAGAGAATATGCATCCTTTCTGACAAGGGTCTCAGTAGAGATCATCTGACCTCATCCTCTCACCTGAATTTTTGACTTAGGGTATCCTTCCAATCACCTTCTGGGCCAAATCCCTTTTCTGATTATTCCTGCCCTATGGAAATGAAACCATATAAAATGAAAGTTAATAATGCATGGTTTATTTCCACATGGATGTAATATTTCATGGCCTACTCTTGGGATTTTGGCATGAGTTTTAAAACAGGATTCTCAACCTAATGGGAAAATATATCTGTCATTGTGGTAAAAACTGTGGAGGAGAAAAACTTTTTCTAAGTAACACTTTCCTTTCTGCAGTCCCTTCTCTTTGCCCAGGGATCAGAGCTGCTTGGACTCCCTTTCCCTTGAGCCACTGTTTCATTCACATTTCATTCAGCAGAGATCCCAGATGCTCTCTGGAAACCACGGATGCCACAGATGGCAGCATCACAGCATCTCCCTTTGGAAGCAGTTCTGCCTTATGCCAGCTTGGCCAAAGACTGGAAAGAAGTCCTACCTCAAGCCAGGTGGGTGATCACTTCAGATGCCTTCTTAGCAAGCAAAATAAGAGGGGAGGTCTCCTTTTAATATCTAGGACTGAACGCTGGCCTGAGCTGCAGCACTGAGCAGTCAGTCCCAGCCAGGAGCTTGGCCACGGCTCTGCTTTGTGCCTGAGCTGGCTGAGAGGCTGCTGTGACACCAACACAGCCTGGGGACTGTCTCTGTTTTGTCACACATGTGTTGAGTTTCTTGGATTAACCTTTGCTTAATTACACACCTCAGGCTAAACACTTTGAGTGTGATGTGAGGGGAATCTGGCTGACACAGGTCTATTTTTTCCCCATTCATCAATTGTGCTGTGTCACCCCTGGCCCATGTAGGCTTTAGAAGTAAATGCAAAGACTGAATCTGAAAGTCATCAATGGACCTGATGGGATTGCCTGAAAAATATTTTTCAGCCTCAAAGCCTTTCCAAAAGTCCATAAAATATAGCATTTCTTGTGTATTTTTTCTAATAACCATGCTAATTTGCCATCCCAGTTGTGCAGATTGTGCTGGGGCAAGAGGTGTTCTGATTATTTCCTTTGTTTATGGTATTAGACTTAAACTATTGTTGATCTTATTGTTCTTATTTGTAACGTGTTCACCTCACTAGGACAGTAATTGTGTCAAGCAAGTTGGAGTCCAATCTGCAGAGCTGAATATTCAGAACTGCAAAAGAAAGGCTCCAATTTTTCAAGCAGCGGGCATATTACTCCTCCATTTGGATTATTAAATTCTAATTATAGCCTGTTGATCCAGTTACAATGTTGTTTGTAAATCTAAATACAGTTCTCTAAAGCCTGCATTTTATTTCTTAACCTGTTGATGCTTAGCAAAAAACACTGGTGTGCCTAATAGAGCAGGTGGAGCTTAGCTTGCTTGTGCTCAAGCTGTATTTTCCTCACTGTATTCCTTTGGATAAGTTTAGGAATGAATGCTTAACATCAGGAAGAGCCATAACCAGAGCACATAATGCCTTGGTACCTGTGGACTCAGCAGGGCTGGGGTCAGGATAAAATCTTCTGTAAAATAACATTGGTGAGGATTCCCAGGTGTTTTGGGAGGAGAGGAAAGGCAGTTGGGTTTGGTTTCTCTGCTCTTTGGAAAGTTACCCAAGGTCTTCTGGGAATGGCACCTTAACCATTCCCTCTTACGCAGACAATTCTTCTAGTTCCTTCTCTTCTTTTCATGCAATGTTTTCTGCCCTTTCAAGCCCTTTTCTTTCCTCTGCAAGGAAAGCAGAGAAGCCCAAGCCCAAACCAGCAGTGTTTCCCAGGAACTGCTGCATTTTGTGTGGCTGAGAATTCTCCACAGCTCTGAGCTGTGAGTGTACCTGCAGCATCCTCCCTCGCCTGTAAGAGTAGAGAAGTTTTGAGTAAGAAACTACCATCATGGGTGTCTGCCTGAGTCCATAAACCATACTTCCATCACAACCTTATTTTTTCTTCCAAGTCTTCTTTTAAGCTCCAGCCCCCTTGTGTGCTCCCAAGCATCCAGCACAGGCTTCTATCCAGGCTTGTCCCTGACCTGCTGAGGTGGCCAGCCGTGCCTTGACTGCTGGGCATGGAAATCACCAGGTGCACACCCAGGATTGCCACTGAGTCTTGGAGAGCTCCTCCCTGAGCCAGACACAGCTCCAGGCAGTGAAGCATCATCATTTCACAGCAGTGGGAAGGGCTAGGAAGAGGTTGTGGATGTTTTGACAGGTGGTGTTGGGGAATTAACCCAATTTCTCCTTTCATCCTTGTCACTCAGAATCCCCTGGGGGAGGAAGGGAGGGAGCTGCCCTTCCTGAAGGGAAGGTCTCCTGGAGATTTTCTGCTGAGGTCTCTGCCCATGAGCACTTTGACAGGAACTTGGGATACAGACATCCAAACAATGGACAGCTCCAGCAGGTACCAGCTACTCTTCCCACTGATCCTTTCCATGGGTCCCACAGGGAAAGTCACTGAGGTACAGGTGGTGGGGATGGAAGGTAAAGCCTGTTTGCTCTCCTTGAAACAGGATCTGAGCTTACAGTCTTGGCCTGGGCACGTGAGGAGCAAGGAGTAAAAGGTTTGAAAGACATTTCAGCATTCCAGCAACTGGGATGGGGATGGAATGGGGGCTGGTGTCCCACACACACATTTCCATGCTGAGATGGACAAGGCAGGGTGGTGCTCCCTGCTGGGAGGAAAATTGCTGTTTGCTTGCAAAGCCCAGATGGGTCAGCTAAGATGGCACGGTCTTCAAGGCATGGGAAAGGCCTGCCTGTGGCTCTGCTTGCATCTCTGTGTCCTCCTGGGTGGGGACAAGAGGGTTCCATCTCCTCCAAGCTGTCACTGAACCTTGACAGTGCCCCCATGAAGGTGTGAAGGAAACTTTTCACTTCTCAGATAGTTGTGACCAATGGGAACAAAATTATTGAGCCCAGGAGCTCTGCCAGGGAAGAGATGAGGGGGGCTGCTTCTGCTACAAGGAATGAGACAGCAAATCTACTTCCCCAGTCAAGCAGAGTGCAGCATGGTACCCTCGTTGCTGGGAGTGAGGGCTGGCTGGGGCAAATGCTCTTCTTGAATTTCTGCTGGGTTCCTTGGCTTCATCCCTTCTGGAACAGCCTCCTTCCCCCACCCTTAGTGTGCATGTAATGGGAAGAAAGAGGCTTTTCCTGCATTTAGACATTTCTGCAGAAGCTGACCTGGGAGGTGAGGGAAGGACCCTCACCCTGCCCAGAGGAGAGGCAGCTCCGGTAAAAACTCACTGCCGCGCCCGAGCAACAAGGTTTCCAAGGATCCCTGAAAGCCAGAGGGAAAGGATGCGACCCCCTGGGATGTCGTGCTGCCTGTCACCCCCCGGGATGTCGTGCTGCCTGTCGCCCCCCGCGCTCCCCGCTGCCGCGGCTGTGGGGTGAAGGTGCTGTGCCGTCCCCAGCCCGCAGCATCCGCCACCGGGAGCGCCCAGCGCCGGGGGGACGAGAGGGTGAGAGCAGGAGAAGCAGCCAGAGCATCGCCCCTGCCTGACGGGGGGACGGCGGCAGGGGAACGGGAGAAGAAGCAGGCGCCGATCCCTCGGCATCCCCGCGGAGCCCGCCGGGGCCGCTGCCCGGTGTGAGCGCCCTCGGGCTGGGGCCGCCGCAGCCCGGCCAGCCGGGGCTCTCCGCTTTGGGTCCCCCCGCTCTGAGTTTTCCACTCCGCGGATTGGGAGAGGGCGCAAGGGTGGCTTTGCTGCCCCGTGGTTTCGCTGTTTGTCGTAGCCGGGAGTGTCCGGGAGAGGCGCGGAGCCGCGGGCGGCTCTGGGCGCACCGGCACCGGCTCCGGGGATGCTCCCGCCCCGCCGCACCCGCGGCCCGGCCCCGATGTGCGCCCGGCCGGGCCCGGAGATGCCTGGGATGGCTGTCCGCCCGAGCCTAGGGAGAAAATAAAGAAAATGAAGCGAAAACACCGCGCTGGCTGCACCGGCGGCGGCGAGGGGAGCGGCAGGGATGGAGCCGGGGCAGGTCCTGAGGGCAGGGATGGAGCCGGGGCAGGTCCTGAGGGCAGGGATGGAGCCGGGGCAGGTCCTGCGGGCAGGGATGGAGCCGGGGCAGGTCCTGCGGGGCTGGGATGGAGCCGGGGCAGGTCCTGCGGGCAGGGATGGAGCCGGGGCAGGTCCTGGGAGCCGGGGCAGGTCCTGCGGGCTGGGATGGAGCCGGGGCAGGTCCTGAGGGCAGGGATGGAGCCGGGGCAGGTCCTGCGGGGCTGGGATGGGGCTGCCGGCTCGCAGGTCTCTCCTCGAAACCTCTGCCTGCCGTGGAAGGAGCTACGAAGCTGCCTTTGGGGAGAGGCTGTTGTTAAGCCTCTATTGGGAGCGCAACTCTGTTTATTCTGGGTTTCCAAACCACCTGTAAAATAATAAAATAACAGAAAAGGTGGGCGCAGCTCCGGTCTAAAATCCCGGGAACAAAAGGCCGATTCCAGGCGTGAGGCGGCGCTGGGACCGGCCGGGCCAGGTGCCGGGGCAGCGCCCGGGCTGTGTGTCGGCAGCGTCCCTCGGCCCCATCGAACCCTTGAATTGGCACAAATAAATCATCGGCAGCGTCTGACGGCGCGATTCGGTTTGTTCTATATAAGGTTTCCTTCCTTTATACGAAAAATATTCTGTAATTCCGTTCGGTTATCCTCCGCCACGCTCCCTGCGCTGCTGTGGTACCCAAGGACCGTCGACGACAGAGAAGAAAACAATTTTATGGAGAAAATGTGAGGGGAAAAAAAAAAAAATCAGTATTTTTTGATTTTCAGAAACCAGCACTGACACCGAATATGCGGAAAGAAAAAAAATAAATAAAGCAAAAGCAAATCTGTCAAAACCGTGTCTCATTTGAGGTAAAATTCGACCAATCATTACAGGAAAAGATTTTAAAGCAACCGGCAAACTGCCAAAAGTTTTTAAAAATAAATAAAAATCCGTTTAATTGTTCAGTGATTCTAAACTGTTTAATATCGAATTGGGTTTTTAGATGCCAGGCAATACTTCCAAATAACAAACCACCACCACCTAAACGGATTTTAGTTGTGCTCCCATGTGCATGTCACATTATCGAGAGAATAAAATGTGCCATGAAGGTTCGCAAAATTCCTTAAACTTGTATTTGATCAAGAAAAATTAATTCATTTCAATTGTCAAAGAACACGTTAAAGTGTCGTTCCTTGTTTTCTATATTTATCCCTTTCTTTCTTTCTTTCTTTCTTTCTTTCTTTCTTTCTTTCTTTCTTTCTTTCTTTCTTTCTTTCTTTCTTTCTTTCTTTCTTTCTTTCTTTCTTTCTTTCTTTCTTTCTTTCTTTCTTTCTTTCTTTCTTTCTTTCTTTCCTTCTTTTTCCCTCTTACCTTCTTTCTCTCCTTTCTTTCCTCCTTTCCTTCCTTCCTTTCTTTCTCTCCTTCCCTTCTTCCTTTCTTTCTGTCTCTCTTACTCTTTCTTTCTCTCTCTCATTCTGTTTCCCTTTCTGGACTTTCTTTCTTTTTCTTTCTTCTTTTTTCTTTTCCTCCTTCTCCTGTCATGAAAAACATGCTTTATACTCTTACTCTACAACGGGATAAAGGAAAAATTACGAACTCAACCTGACATTTATCTCTCCATTCCTAGTTTCCCCTCAGCTGAATAAAACGCAAGCCCAGGGTTTTCTCAAGGTGCCGTGAGATAAATTCCTCACAGTTCTCGGTGGCTCCGGGCCGCGCTGCGGGCCAGCGAGGGAGCCGGGGCTGCGGGCGAGCCCGGCCGGGAGAGGCAGGGAACGGGGAACCCATCCCAGTGTGTGCAGGGGACTCGCAGCCCTAATCCCGCTCCATCTTGGGAGGTGGCACGCACGAAAAAAAAGGGGAAAAAGGAGTTTTGTTTCCCCATTGTGCCTATGTCCTGAATAGAAACCTCTGCGGCTTCCGCCCGCCCGGCAGCGGCTGTGCCGGGGGAGGCTGGCGGGGGAATGGCCCCGGTACCCCCGGCTGCCCGCGGGGAGCGGGGCCGCACAGCCCCGGCCGCGCTGGGCACGATCCGCTCCCTTCCCGAGGGCCGGGCCGGGCCGGGCAGGGCACGCGTGGGGCGCCGGGCCCGGCGGGACCAGCGGGGGATGCGCGGGGAGCGCGGCCGGGGCGGGACGCGCGTGGGGAGCGCGGGGTGGGAGGAGCGCGCGTGGGCGGCGCCGGCCGCGGGGCAGCCCCGTGGGACGGACGGCGCGGCCGGGCCCGGGGTCCCGGTGCCGTGCGCGGTGTCCCACGGCTGTGCCCGGTGTCCCACGGCCGTGCCCGGTGTCCCACGGCTGTGCCCGGGGTCCCGGGGCAGTACCCGGTGTCCCACGGCTGTGCCCGGTGTCCCGGTGCCGTGCCCGGTGTCCCACGGCTGTGCCCGGTGTCCCGGGGCTGTGCCCGGTGTCCCACTGCCGTGCCCGGTGTCCCACTGCCGTGCCCGGGGTCCCACTGCCGTGCCCGGTGTCCCACGGCTGTGCCCGGGGTCCCGGGGCAGTACCCAGTGTCCCGGTGCCGTGCCCGGTGTCCCACGGCCGTGCCCGAACGGGCCTTCCCCAGGGCAGGGCGGCTCCGGGGTGCCATCGGTGCGGGCGGTCTCGCATGCTCCACGCACCGGCCGAGGGTGGCGAGCGGGGCCGCTGTGGCCGGGGCTGGGCTCGGCTCCCTCTGCGCTCCGCGGGGCCCGGAGCCGGCGGAGGCTCCGCAGCGGCTGCGCCCCGGGGCTCCGACCCCGCTCCCTCCGCCCGTGCGGGCAGGTGCAGCGGCCGGACCGGGCCCCGCCGCTCTCCCTTCGCCGGGGCTGCGTTCCCGGCCCGGCCGCCCCGCGGGGCCGGCGGAGCTGCTGCCGGGCCGCAGTGGGACGGGGGAGCTCCCTCTGCCACCCCGCTCCGGGTCTCGGCTTTTCCCTGTCCCGAGAGCAGCCGGGCTGCAGCGGCGTCAGGCCGGGCGGCGGCACCGCCGGCACTGCAGAGCAGGGTTTTGTTTGTCTAGCCCCTTTCTCTTTTTTTCCACACAGCAATTTTTCCTTTTCGTTTTCCTTTGCTTTTTCTTTTTCGTTTTCTTTTTCTTTCTCCTTCTTATTCTTTTCCTTTCTCATTTAGTTTTTATTTTCCTCCCTTTTCCGTCTTCCTGTTTCTTTTCCTTTTCCATTTTTCTTTTTCTTTTTCTTTTTCTTTTTCTTTTTCTTTTTCTTTTTCTTTTTCTTTTTCTTTTTCTTTTTACTTTTTCTCTTCTTCGTTTCCTTTTCCCATTTCCTTTTTCTTTTCCGTTTCCTTTCTCTTTTCCATTTCCCCTTTTCTTTCTCCCGTAGTTCCAATTCAGCACAGTTTAAAACAAAGCTATAAACACCAAGCATCGAACGCCACTTTCCCAATGAAGAAGTCCCTTAGAGCATCCCCTTCCTCCGGCTGGCGCCCGGTGCAGCGGGATGCGGGGAGAGGAAGAGCCGCTCCTGCCGCACAGGGCAGGGAGCACCACAAGGAGGGGGCAGGTAAACTGGCAGGTATTGCCTTAACAAGAGAAGTTATTTGAAAGCACTAACTCTGCCCATCATCCCAAGGCTGTTAGTCATTTTAATGTACGCCCGTAATCTATTTTACACGCAAATCTGACACAGTTTTTCCAGCTAGCTGGCCCCTGGCCATCCGAGCCACACCGTGAGAGTTATGGTTCCCCAGGACCGGGGAATCCAACGGAGCCCTCTCGATTCTCTTTTCCCCACCGTCGAGGTGGTGGTGGTTTCGTGTAGTTAATTCTAAAATGCTTTGGCAGCTTGCCCGTCAAACCATAAGAGATAGAAAAATGCAAACAAACTCTCTGTTTAATAGTCACAGGACAGTGCAACTAATCCACTGTAAACTGCTAATGGGTATCGATGTCAACAGGTACGCGGCGAGAGCCTGATACTCTGCACTCAATGGAAGACACTTCCCTTCTGAATGAGGATTATGTGCAAAATGCAACTTGGCAGAAGGATCCAAATTAAATTCATGCTTCAGTTAATTCAGATTAATTTTCCTGATTGCCCTAGCACACCACACAACCAAATCCCTGTGTAATATTTGCTCCTTTTCTTTTTAAGGAGTTGATACAAATCTCTTCTCCTGGGGAGTGTTGCAAGATGCGTGTGCTGAATATTGTGATTCTCTCAGGCATTAACTAGAGTAATAAAATACCTGAGATGTATTTTTATATCGCTGTTATTACTACAAACATTAGTTTAGGATACTGGATCCACTATATGACCGTGTTTCCAGTGTTTTCTCACTAACATGCTGCAAGCAGCATTCCAGCTAATCACCTTAATGGAAATTAGAGAGGAAAATGGTCTATTAGGCTATTTAATCTATCCTCACTCAGTAACATTTTCTTACCGTTTTCAGTCCAGCCTTAAATTTAAAAATAGCCCGTAGGAATTATTCTGCAGTCTCCAGAGGTTGTTATACCAACAGATAGCTCAGAAAAGTGTGAAAATACACTAAAAAGAGGTTACTAAGAAATGTTTTCTGGTGGCCAGCTTTATTTTCTTTCTTTCTGTTTTGTGTTATCCAATTGTTGTAAGTCACACATCCCTCTGACAAACTAAATGTGTTCTCTCTTCTTCATCTGGACTCCTGTCACCATGACCCTACTGTGTTTTTAATGTGGGCATTTTGGGGTTTGTTGGGGGTTTTTTTCCCTACAAAAGGTTAATAAAAGAGTGTGAGTTTAGCTCGGGCTTCATTCCAGGCAGCACCTTGACTACTCATTTATATCCAAATTCTTGCTCTTTTTCTTTTCCCTTATTTGACACCTTGACGGCAAACAGCATAATCTTTCTTGCAGATTTATTTTTTCCTCTGAAATGATAGGAGAACTTGGAAATTTGTTTGCTTCTGCCCCAAGCTGCTTTCTCTGCTGTTTTCTCTATGAAACATTTACATAGAGCTGGTACCCCACAGAGAATAAATGTATGGTACGGCAGCATGTGGGAGCTTTCTGTGGCAGGCTAGTACATTTTATGTCACAGCCTCAATGTAATTTCACCCTCTTACTAAGGGTATGGTCTGCCTCACCCTCTCCTTGGCAAAATTACTCCTTACACAGGGATCTCCTGGCCCCTTCTCCATCTCCATGCAGCCCCCTGTGCTTGTCCCTCCAGCTCTGTCCCCATCTGTGCAGCTGATCCCACAGTGACACCGCGGCCTCCAGCTGGGGGGACACAGCCGTTTTCCGGGGGTTGTTTCATTCCATCTGCTTCCCCCTGCAGTTCCTCAGCTGGCACCACTGGGAGAAGCAGCCACAGCAGGATGATCTGCAGGGGTGAGGTGCAGAAAGTGCCTAACCAGGCTGTGCCACCAAAATGATGTCACGGTGCTGCAGTGCAACTTTCGTCGTCACGCGAAGCCCCCGATGGCGTGTGTGGATGTGAGCCAGCCTGGCCTGCTGCTTTTGCTCAGAGGCTTAGACACAAACCATGTCCCCTCCTGGCCTGCTTGCCCCCACAGGCTGCCCTCTGGTCAGATGACGTGCAATTCCCTCCCCTAGGCTAGATTGAATGCAGTCCAGTAATTGCCTGAGGAACAATAAATCATACATGAGACAAAGCATTCATTTACACCACTTTATTTCTGTAACAATGAGAGAAACTGAAATGGACCATTGTTAAAGATCACTATTTCCTGCTCTGTAATAAAAGTCTCATCTTCCCTGATGCTTGTTTATTTTATAAATGTCTCTGCTTTGGCTTTCATATTTAGCTGCCAGCAGGACACCATTATTCCCTGACAGCATTCTGTTCCTTCTCCATTGTCATTACTGCTGGAGTGATGTTATATTGCTGTGCTTGGCCTAGATGGTGGTACTTTCTTATCCTGCATTTCCCATTGCTTTTCCCATCCAGGCTTCCAATGTGGCACAGAGCAGAGGTGGCAACACTCAAAAAGCAATGTTTTTGTGGAGTATTAGCAATTCTGGTTTTGCTTTAAAAAACCTCAACAACAAAACCCCCACTGATTGCTGCTGTTTATTATTGTGTTTCCAAGGCCAGTTGAGAAGGACTGAGCTGAAGTGCATGGGTTGCACCTACACTGCAGAGACCCCAAGGACCAAATGGGTCTCTGCTGTCCCATTTGTGGAGACCACACCAACGTGGCAGAGCCCCACAACCTGCAGGGGACTGTCAGGAAGTAAAAAAAGGCAAAGACCCTGGGACACAAGTGCTGTGTCCACATCTTTTTTTTCAAGTGGAGGGTTGTGTGCATCAAGGGGCAGGGGTAAGATCTCAACCCTGATGCCTGTACACCCTCCAAGGGGATGGGCAGGGCTGACCTGTCCAGATCCACACACTTGAGTAGAGCAGAGTGTGTGTAGGGTGGTGAGATGAGCAGTGCCAAGCTGGAAGCAGAGCTTTTTGGAGTCAATGGGAGCATTTCCACTCATTTCAAGGACTTGTATTACCCTCTTGAACATCTACAAATGAAAGATACTGTACTCAAGACAACTTATTTTTTAGGGCCACTTTGCCCTGCTGCCCATCTGCTTTGTTGATCTCAGAGCATCACCAGCAAAACAGCAAAACCAGCAGCAAAGTCCTGGTATGTACCACACTGCTTCTCCTTTCAAGAGCTAAAATGTAATAATCCCCCTGACTCTCCCATCCTTCAGTCACACACACAACATTCCCTTTAATATTGCTATGTCTCACTTCTCCTTCTTCTTCTTTTCTTTTTTAAACAAAATTCCCAAGTGGAGGTATCAAGGTTTTCCTACAGCTCTGTTTCACTTAAAAAATAATTGGATCGTTATTTTCTATAAGGACCAAACTTCAACAGTAAGTAATTTCTAGAGATGTCAAGTGGCTCAGCATAAAAGTTAATCTTGATCTATTGGTTTGTTAGGTGTGTTTACATCCAACCAGTTAGCTCTCCTTAAACAAGAGTGATTTGAAGCCCTTTCTGGAGAGCATGAAAATGATTCCCCCAGCACTTAGATCCTCAGGGCCATAATCCAACAAAAGCAGGCTTATCTTTAAGCATATGAGTAGCCCTGTCAAAGTCAATGGGGCTCCAGATGTGTTTAAAGATAAACACATACTTAAGTGCCTTGCTGTATTGGAACTCCTTGCCTGTTTTATTTCCATTTAATTTCAATAGAAGGCCTTAAATTTTGTACATAGAAGCAGAGGATTCTTGCTGGATGGCACATTAGAATATTATTTTCAAAGAGGTTGAATAGGGAAATCCCAACATCACAGAAGTAATTTTGAATTATTCAGATGGTTTATTTCAACTGTAATGAATCTATATTGTTTGACTTGTTTTACTTGGGGCTTCAGGATAGAAGCACTGCAAACATGGAATTGAGCCACAAAGCTCTGCTAGGCTCCACTCCAGTGCCACAAGCCCAATATCCCACTTTAGGCAAGTTGCTTCAGCTGCTCAAGCTTCATCTCACCACTGCAAAAATGAAGATTATTAACATTTCCTTTATCTCACTTCAGTTGCCTAGTAAATGCTTGAGCAAGGATTTGATAATAGAAAATGCTGAAAGCTGCTTCTATTGAAAAAATAAAACTGGAAAAAATTATTGATTGCAAACCTGCTTGGGAAAAAAAAAAGTTTCTTTGAGGTTTCTACATGCTCTAGCAATCAAATTGATCAAACAGCAATTTTATGCAACTGTTTCTTAACATTTCAGAGAACGAGCTCTGCTATTCTGGATGACCGAGCTCCAGATGAAAGCGCAGCAGCAAAATCATCGCAGCGAATGAAACTGAGGGAGCTGAGCTTTATTGCCCAGTGCATTGTAAGGGATGATCATCTACCTGGCCTTTTGGGTTGGGTGGCTTTGTTTGGACACTCCATGTGCCTGCAGGAGTCCTCTGGCAGGGTGTGTGCTGCCTGCTATGCCTGGCCCTGCTGCGGGCAGGTGTCGCAGCCAGCACGGCAGCAGTGCCAGCACCCAGCCCTGCAGAGCAGCTGGGGTGTGCCTGGGAGGCAGCAGGGTGGAAGGCAGTCAGGGGGGTGCATCACATGCCGTGTCTCCAGATTCTCCCGAGATTCCTCCTGCAGGAAGAGACAGCCTTTGGGCTCATCTATATTTCAGCTGCTCCAGTGACTGCAGCTTCTGCAGAGTCATGGCTGGTGGTCAGACACAGCAGCACTGCTCTGGTTTTTCCTGCAGCTCCCAGCACCCCTGAGCACAGGAGGGGCAGGGTGCTGTGTCTGCCCTGCCAGAGCTGCATGGAATCATCCCGCTGCACAAGCTGTGGGTGTGGAAAGGGCTGCAAGGCAAGCAGCCTTTCATTCCTGTCAGACTGCGGGCAACTGGATAGATCCCATTTAAAAGGAAGGGGATGGGAGGGAGGCACTCAAAGAATGGGAACATAATGAAATGAAAAGAAATCCAGATGTGGTGTTCATTTGCCTGAAAGGACTGCTGCCTGGGCCTTCCCACGCAGTGCAACAATTGCCACTCCATCTGCTAAGGAAGCAGCTATTCACACAGAGCCGCCTTCCCACGGCACAGCACAGCCCGTGACACCCAGGTTTGCAGCACAACCCAACAGCCACCTGCCAAGTGTGGCACTAGCAGCAAGCTTGGGCAGTGGGTGATGTCCTTTTCCCCAGCTGGAAAGACTTTACAGGAGCCAGCGTGACAACATGGCCCGGTGTGCCACACAGCATCTCCCCAACACATCTCGTGTCTTGAGGTGACGGAAGGAGGGATTGGCATGATCAGAGAGAGAAAACTCATTCTGTGTAAACATCCACTGACATGTGCTGCTTAATTCAAGGCCAGGCACTGGCCCCTGTTTGGCAGGAGAAGGACTGAGTGGTTACTCTAGGCTGAGGTTCTACAGCTTCTTTTTATTTTTTTCCCAGCTGACATTTAGCTCCTCTCAGTAGCTCAGCTTTCCATTTCCCCTTTGCCATGTCTATTCTGCCAGGAAACTTGCTGGCTGCTTTATTGCCTTGAATGTCCAGCTCTTCTGCTATTCTTTTCACATCTGTACAGTCATTTTTCCTTCTCCTTCTGAATCAGAGCACCACTCCAAACAACCCTGTGAAGTACAGTCTATTATCCCTTTTCTCCACAAAGCGGTTTTGAATTTTCATATGTAATGCGCTATATAAAAATAAAAAAACCTTGTCCTGTCTTAATAGCCTAATTCTTAAACAGTTATGGCCTCATTCTCCTTCAAAGTACATAATTTCCATTGACAGCAGTGGGAACACTGCCAACACAATGGTGAATTAGTTCCCATGAAAAAAAGATGCAGACACCAAAAGGTCCAATTCTGCTCTTCATTAGGAGGAAATGAAGGTAGAGTTGACAAAAAAAGATAAAACCAAGACACAAAATAGCATGAAACAGCTTCATACTAGCCAGGCAGTAGGGAAACAGCTTCTTACTAACAGGCAGTAGGCTGCTAACTGAGAAGTCATTGGAACTGACCCTAATATGGCAGGAGCGTGAGTCAAGAGAAATTCAATAACATCAGTAGCACCTTATCCCTGTGGCAAAGCCTGGAGCCAGCCCTCAGAGCTGTGCCTTCCCCTGAGCTGGGGAAGGCAGGTACAGCTGGACCTCACCTGCCTCCTCTCCCCTGGCTCGTGGGGGTCTGAGTCAGTGCCTCAAGAACATCTCAAAATATTTCCAAGTGTTTGTCCTTCACAGCCAGACACCACATGGATGTTGTCTGTGCCATATTAAAGGGCAGGGAGCGGGTGGCATCATTTCTACACCTGAGAACTCAACAGTGGGGGCTTGGCAGTTATTCAGCTTCCCTGCTGTTTAACAAGTCTATTTTCTGAATATTTTTTCTTTTCTTTGTGGGTGGTCTTGTAGTTGGAGCTTTTCCCTGAGGATCCCACTCCATCTCTCTGGCAAAACTGGGAAAGTATAGCATTCTCTGGGCTTCTTTTTTTTCACCAATTAAAAAATAATAAAATTAAATAAAATTAAATAAATAATTTCTTCCATCGGTAAAAATTAAAGAAACCATATTTCTTATCTAATTAGTCTGTTTCAGGTTTTTAAAAACCTAAAGAATACTATTTTATTTTTTGTATTACATCTAATCTATCAAGAGCACAAACAGATATGGGGATTCCTGATGTTTTTAATGTAGCATCACTTTTCTTGTGCTATTCAATTGTAAAAACATCCTAGCAATAAAAATAGACAATCTATATACTAGTAATACCAAGTCTTTAGAAACACATTATTTGAGATTTGTACCTCTCTGTTATTTAAATGAATAACCAAACTATAACTACACCTAAACTCCTTTATATTCATAAAGAGGAAACTATGAGAGTTTGGTAAAAATTGCCATACTTGTGACCAGAGTTTCTGCCCGACAATGAAGCTGCTATGTGCTTCTACTGCTAGAAGAACTGCTCTTACTGCTCCTTTCACACAAAAGTGAGCCTTGGGATCCAGGCAGCAAGATCTGGACTCCAGGATGTCTTAAAATCACAGAATTGTTCAAGACCTTTAAGATCTTCAGCCACCAACCCAGCAGCAGCACAATGTTCATCATTAAACCATATCCTCAAGCGCCACATTCACATTTTTATGAATGTTTCTAGAGATGGTGGAATCATCTTATCTTATCCAGATTATTTCCTTCTGGGAACTGGAAAACATAATAAATCATGTCTCTTGTGCACCCAGAAGGGGAATGCACCTTTGGCCACAGGAGTTTAGTTTCCAAATTTTGCAATCCCTTTGTGAAAGGAATCCGTGGGAGTACACCAGAGCAAAAGATCTCTTCTTGTTATTGCTCCTCTCCTCCTTGTCCTTGCCTGTGCTTTGCAGAAACTTGAAGCACACCAAACTTTGACAAGCTTGGCTTTGCAGAACCCACTTCTGAGCTGTCCTCCACATTTAGGATTAATGTTGTCTGCTATCCCAAATGTGCTGCTCTGGCTTTTTCCTACCCCATGCCACCAGTCCTTCAGGTACCTCACAGAGTACCCTGCTCCTGGTACTGCAAGGAAGAACAAACTAAATCCCAAACAGATGCCCCACTCCCCACTGTGAGCAGTGCCCAGCCCTGGGTGTAAGGCTCAATCAGGCTGATCATCGTTTTCAACCCTGTGTAACGAGTTAATCCTAACAATGTCCAACTCACTTTAAATTCACACCAAGGTATTTGCCTCAGTAACCTCCTGCAACAGCAGCTCCCGTAGGTGATGAGACGTATCTGGGCATTTAGTTTTCATTCTAAACTTGCTGGGTTTAAATTTAACCTGATGCTTATTCACATGTGACAAAATAAAGAGGGTATGATGTTCAGTGCTTGAGAATTTTGGCTTCCACAATCAGCTCCCTTTTCATCTTCTTCTCATCCAAATAATTCCAGTCTTTGACATGTCTTGTGTATTAATCCTAGCAGCTCTGTAACTGGTTTTTTTAAATTTTAATTTCTTGAACATTTTTTGACTCTACTATGTACCTCAAGAGAGAGGAGAATAAATAGAATGAACACAGATTTAATGTGTAATTTTGGCATAATTCTGCTATATGTCATAAACCAGCTATCCTGATGAGTTTTTGGCATTCTGCTCTATCTTTATATGAAACCAAATAGTCTTCTTTTTTGTTTTTTTTAAAGCTGCTGGTACAGATTGAGGTAAATCAGACATTGCTGGATTCTGGTACAGGTTCTTTTCCCTCAGAGATTGCAGGAAATTCAGGGCTTTTCAGATTATTTGAGCTATACAGTTAATCACTGATGATTTACATTCCTTTTCATTTAGCCATGCTCAGAGCTGTCTCCATCGTGCTGCTCACCCTCCCAGCATGCTTAAATCCATCAGGTGAAGTATTCACCATAAAGTGAACTCATCCCAAGCTGACCCACAATCTCCAATGGGTTTTAACAAACCAAAGTGCAATGAGTTTTTTTGCCTATCTTTTCCATAATTTTCCATGACAAAATGTTTGGAAGTGCACTGAATCATTATTTTCAGGGGTGCTTCTGAAATACTGCTGTCTTCGGGGTAACAAAATACTGCCAGCATTCAAGCTACGTATTCAGTCAAAAATTTCCTGTAAATGTGACTCTGTTCCCTTTTATGAGTGTACCTTCAAGACCCATAGTTCAATAATTTTCTGTTTAGGCTCTTATTTGTTGGATGTAATCAAAAGGTCCAGGTAGACAAACCTTTCAAGAAAAGATTTGATTTTGTTCGTGGTTTTACTTGTGGTTGCTGTTGACATTTTCCATTTCCATATAGGGAATAAAGTAATTACATGATAATAAAGTAAAAACAGCAAAAAATCAAACTTAAACCATTTCAGGAAGATTTTAACCAAATCTGCTGGATGCCTCTGGGTGAGCCTCAGGATGATGTCAGAGTTTCTCTCACCCCAGAGTGAAGGGACAGTTTCCAATCTCTCACATATTCCAACATGACTGTCCTCTGCAGCTTTCCTTGGATCCTTGGAACCATGCTTATGAGTTTTTGAGACACTCTTTGTGTTCAATCTGACCTGACTTAAGCTTTCAAAATCAAAGCACTAAATAGTTTAACCCAAAATGTGACTTTTTTTTTTTTTTTTTTTTTTTTTTTTATTTGATGCAAAGGTCTTTAGTGGTAAAACACCAAGTATTGGGAAGAGTACAGTTCACATCTAGTGCTCTGGGCACGTCACCTTCGCAAACAACTCCTCTTGTTTAAACCTTCAAGCTTGCTTTTATTGGCTCTGTGAAAAAAATATGATTGTGAGAGTTTTAGCACCAATAGTACAGGCTCATGGTCTAACAGCTTTTGAGGTGGTAAATACTCATGAGTGCTCCAGGCAAGCTGGTAAAGCTCAGTCCCCTCTCAGGAGAGGGTGAAATGAAGGCAGGGAGAGTTTGAGTGCTCAGGTACTGCTGATTACAGAGGCAGCCAGTGACATGGGGGAGGCTGAAACCAAAGGCTCTCAGTCTGCTTTCAGAGAGAAACCAGTATTTCCTCTCAAATCACAGTTTTCCCTCATGGAAAGAATCCTGTCTCAGCCCTGTTCAGATGGCTTGTATATGCCATGGGCTTGATCCAGGCAATAAAGCTTTGTAATAAGCTACTGTCCAGATTGATAACTGTACGGAGCATCTCATAATGACCACAACATGATTAGTCATGATACATGTGTGATACCCATGCTCATTATTACTGGCCTGCAGAACAGCACTGCTGAGTCCTGCCAATGTGCTCAGTTTGGTACTGGGAGAGACAATACTGCAATTACTGCCAAAGTATGCAGGAACATTTAGCAGCAGCTGGTTGGGGATTCTGCACCAGGCTGGCAATCAGGAGCACAGCAAAGCATGGCAGGGTAGGACCTGCAAGGACTAACTTAGATTATCTGGATTGATGTTTTATTTTAAATACGTCTCTGGGTGTGCCCATTTATTTTAAACAGTTGTCTTGCAGAACAGAAGGCATGCATGGGATACTGGCATGAAGAACACAACATCTGCACTGGAGCTGAGGAAACCTATTTGGAAACAGCTACATCCCAATTTCATACCAATATTTGATGTTGTTGCCCACTTACAAAGCAGAGAGATATTTTATTTTTCTTGCTGTTGCACCCATTATGTTTGTGCGCCTGTGACATTTCATTTCATGTACATCTTTTATATCATGACCCAAGGGCCCACGTAACATTGAAAAACACAAATGTACTTGAGCATCAGTCCTTGGAAAGTCTGGGGAAGTGCAATTAGCGCTGTTTCTAGCCATGCAGACTACCACAAACATGACAACCTTACCTTCCACTTCACACAGAGAGCTGAACTAAGTCAAAGACTTCAATCCTTTCCTTCAAAGGCAGTGTAAAGTTTCCAGATAGAAACACATCTCTGTTCTTCAAGGATACTGCTGCCCTGTGTGGGAGGAGTCCATTTTCCAGGCTCAGTTGCAGGAGATGAAGGCAATACACACTAGAACAAATCTCTATTTGAAACAGAGAGCTTAGCACAGGCCTTCTGAATGTCCCCTAAATACACAGTAATATGTACATTTTGAAACTTCCAGAGTCCATCTTCTGTTGTAAGGAAATTTCCTCAACAGCAGCGAGTAACTGCAAAAACAGAAGAGTTGTTAAATATGCTGTGCACTTTGTTTGAGAAGATGATCAATGTTCCTGTTGGTAAACATATTCCTGAGACTTGTGGGAAAGAACCTTCTGGTGAACCTTCATCTTGATAAAGATCTTCTTCCTCTGCACTGACACAGTCACTCACACTGGACAGGAACGCCCTGTCCAAGAGAAATGTAACATTGATGCACAAAATAATAAACTTTTTATTGTCTCCTCATAACAATTCCTTGACATTATCACATGTATCATTATGAGTAACCATCACACTCTCTGCTAATTGGAAATAACCAGGAAGTTGTTCAGCCCCAAGGTACCAGCTCACATCCCCTGTGCTAAACAAGTATCCAAAAAAGGCCTAGCAGGTCCTTGCCAAAAGTATCTGTAAATTCAAAAGCAAATAATCTGAGCCAAAATAATCAGGAAAATTAATGGAATAAAAATCTGCTTAGGGCTATTAAAGCCCGAGATAAATCTTTGAGTCAGAAGATCTCTGAACCATGCTTTTTAGCTTGAAACTCTTACTTTTATCAACAAAGAAGAACACAAGAAGCAGTAGCTATAATGTACATCTCTCCTGTACATGAAATAGAGATAAAAATAACATAAATAATGGCAGTCAATGAGAGACATTTTTCATTCTTCTACGTGCTAATGCAAACTTATAAAACTATATTTGAAAAACAGAAAGGTCTACACAGCAAAGCACAGCCAGGGAGTACCTGTAGAGTGTACTAAGAGATTTTAAGCATTATTTGAAGGGAAAAGAAGTAACCCTTAATCTGCTTATCCAATGATACATGAGTGTGGATGTGAGAGTGCTGAAGCTACAGACATCCCTGAAGTTGTGACAGTAAGAGAGGGACATATCATGTCCTGAAAGAACATAACATTCAAGAATGATTTAAGCATATTGTGGGGGAAAAAATGAATGAGGATAGGTGAAAGGAAATTTAGTGACTGCTGGACTATAGAAAAGGTTGCTTTTGTAAAGGGTAAAATTCTGATTTTCCCAGTGCTGCTCTGGATGTTGCTATTTGTTGCAGATGAGCGGGCCTCAATTAAAGGAACTGAGCTCTGTTTGGACAGGCTTGTCTGTTCACTACAAGTTTCCCTCAGGATTAGACTCATTATTTGAATTTCCAGACCTTCAACAGTGCTATGTTCATAACGTGTGAAAGCAAATTTAACTGATTCAATTGGGGAAATTCTCTTTACACCACTGAATTCTATGGACAAAAAGATCCTTGAAATGTATTTATCAGATATGGCACAAGTATAACAAAAATCCCCTGGTCTTTACTCAACTTTGGATCAGGGACTCGTCAAAAAAAAAAAAAAAAAAAAAAAAGCCAGATTATCACACAAACATAATATTTAATCTCCAGATATTCTGTTTCAAACAGTGTAATTGAGTTCAATAGCTCCATGTTTATTATTATGGCCTCTGCATAGAGATTAGCATAAAGAAAACTATGGGGGGAAATGTCACACATACACCCACACACCTATGCAAATACAATTATAATTGCCTCTGTATTTCACAGCAAACCTTTTATGGGAATCACTACGCCCATTGTGTCTAAAATAAAATCCGTTAGGTAAAAATGTTTGTAGCAGAACTTTGTTTTGTTTAGTATTAAACAGCCATGTCCAGCTGGGACTGTTGATGGAGCCTTGCCTGTGCACACACACATGTTTGTGTTTACCTATATCACACAACAAAGCTGGCCTGCTAAGCCCAGCCTATGCTTCAGCCACATTAAAAATTTCCCTAATCAGCATCCACTTGTTGCATTTCCCTTTGAAAGACCAAATCTCTCTGAAATGTATCAGAGATTTCCTGGTAGCCTGTCACCAGCAGGCCTTTGAGCAGCACTGCAAATCCACGGGGGGAATGAACTCCTTCCATGCTCTGTCTGTAGCTGCATGGAGCCTTGCACAGGGGCTAGGGTTTATTTGGGGCCCCTGGGTTTATATGGCTGCCCTACAGTGGGAGCTAATAACAACAGAGCACCACAGATCCCTGAGATGCACTGGCTGTAAGGAAAGAAGAAACCTGGCCCATAATGAGGATGTTCCATGTCTGGTTGTATGCATAAATAGAGTTGAAATGAGAGGGTTTGATGAAGGTCTTAGGTACACCTCACCAATCTCAATTCGACTTTTCAGACAATGTCAGTATAAATAAATTATGGAGATTTGTGGGAAAATTACAAATATTTGAGATTTCTACTAAGGACAACTCACTGAAATGTACCTATGAACAGCCATCTTATTTTTCTTTTCTTTTTTTAAATCCCCTTTCCTTTCCTTTCCTTTCCTTTCCTTTCCTTTCCTTTCCTTTCCTTTCCTTTCCTTTCCTTTCCTTTCCTTCCCTTTCCTTTCCTTTCTTTCCTTTCCTTTCCTTTCCTTTCCTTTCCTTTCCTTTCCTTTCCTTTCCTTTCCTTTCCTTTCCTTTCCTTTCCTTTCCTTTCCTTTCCTTTCCTTTCCTTTCCTTTCCTTTCCTTTCCTTCCTTCCTTTCCTTTCCTTTCTTTCCCCTCTCCTTCCCACCCTCCCCACCCCCCGTTCTTTCTCGCCTCCCATGAATTTCCTGTTTATGCTGATCGAGCACTGGTCCTTCCCTCCATTCCACCACCTTGGACAAAGATTGTGTCCCATGGGATGAGGGTGGGTGGTTTTTCCACCAGCAGAGGCAGGATGAGGCCCATGGAGCTGAGTTCTGCTTCTCCCTCCTGGCGCCATCAGCAACAAGGCACAGGGCTGGCCCTGCCTGCTTCAGGTGGGTGGAATTCCCAGGCAGGCAGGCAGGGGACGAGGCAGGGAACAGCCAGCCCGGTGGATACACCGCCATTTGTGTGAAAAATTCTCAGGGAAAATTCTTTCTCTCCCTCTCAGGCCCCTAAACTCTTTGTGAATGGGGCCAGTGCAACATGTGGCCTTTCACCTCGCCCAAGAACCACTGCCAGACAGCCACACTCAGAGAATTGTTTGTTAATAGTCCAATTAGATAATTGCCATCTTTCACTCCTTTTGCTCTACGTTTCCCATAAAGGAATGAATAAGGAGAGAAGCATGAAGAGGGCTTCTGCCCTGCAAGGTGACAAGAAGGACTGGAGCATGCTCTTTGCACAAGGCCATTTGCTTGAATTGAATCATTGTAGCCTAATCAATGGTCTTATTGGATTACTGGCTGTTGCGGTTCTCAGAGATATTGTAGCAGAGACAATGAAATAGCTAGAGTAAAACTTTTTTCTCCTTTAGTGGATCACGCAGTTGAGATTTTTCACGGGCTATCTCTCCCTCTCTCTCCCTCTCTCTCTCTCTCTCTCTCCTTCCCTCCCTCCCTCTCTCTCTCCCTCTTTCTCCCCCTCTCTCTTTCTCCCCCCTCCTGGATCCACTGCACACAAAGCTGGCTTTTTTTTTTTTTTTTTTTTTTTTTTTTCAATGAGCAGGCTCTGCGAATAGGTTCAGTGTTTGCGAAGGTGCAGAATTAGCAGACACACATGCATGCACACATACACACACACACAGAGGGAGAAGCACAAAAAGCAAGTATCGGGACTGAAATAAGGAGAGGTAGGAGTTTAAGATGGCTGTCTGTGGGGAGATGTGTTAACGAGGATTTCTGCTGGCCAAGATAACCTGCTTCCTTGGAGAGATCTGCTTGAAGGAAGAACTTTTTGGGTGTGTGCGTCCTGGGGATCTGTTTGTTTGTTTACAATCCAGGGGGCCTTTTTTTTTTTTTTTTTTGCTTTTTCTTCACCCCCCCTGCAACTGCATTTTTTCAGCCTTTCCTAGCAGCTTTATTCAGATTTATTTGGCGTGCTTTGGAGAAAGCCACTATATAATCGGGAGGTCAAAGGCAGACTGAAGAAAGTTAATAATGGCTGCTAATGGTGCTAACAATTCAGGGTGAATCTTGTCAAAAGTTGTTTTTTTTTTTCCCTCTCCCCCACCCTTTTTTTCTCTCTCCTTTTTTTTTTTTTTTTTTTTTTTTTTTTTTTTTTTTTTTTTTTTTTTTTTTTTCTGGAAGTCTCAGTCTTTTGATTGTGTGTTTCCTGAAAGCAAGACCAATCATTTCAGTTTATTCACTGGCTAAACTCTACTTGATTGGGGACAAGCACACAAACCATCCATTACGATCTGATATATTATCCAAACAATTTAGTGTATTCATGAGGTAACCTAAATGTGGAGGCTGCAAAATTACCCGTAATCAATTGAAACAGCGAGTGCGCGTCCCTCTGTGTGTCTAACAACTACATGTCTCTGTAATAAGGCAGACATTAAATCATTTTAGAGTTGTACTGTTGAGTACCTGATCACTGGGCGCTCTGGGAAGCTGGACAGTCACATTAGGACGCTGGGACTGAGGAAGCCGCTGCTTTTCCAGTGGGATAAAACCCGATCTTCCTTACTCAAGGTGCTTTACAGATCCCCACCGATCTCACCCTAAGTCGTGCAATATCCAGCATAGACTTCGTCTTCTTCTTCTTCTTCTACTCTTCTATAATTTTTTTGTTATCGTTGTTGGCGCTTTTTTTTTTTTTTGGTTTTTTTTTTTTGTTTTGTTTTTATTGCACTACATGTTTGGGAAACAAGACAAAATGGACGTTAGATGCAGTTCAGAGACTGAAGCTAACCGGGTCTCGAAGAACGGACATAAAGAGGGCAAGGAAAGCAAAGGGTCTGAAGGAAATATTTCTACTTCTTTTTTGAAGGATCAGCAAGGGACTTTTTCTGCCTCTGCAGCCACGGAAGGTTGTAATAAAAGTAAATCTAGTTCGGCTGATCCGGACTATTGCAGGAGGATCCTAGTTAGAGGTATGAGTTTGAGGTGTTTGGCGAGGGTGGGGGAAGGTGAGCCCGGGAGATGGGGTTGATTTTGCCGCTTTTTCTGGGGTCTGGCCCTGGGTCCAAAGCCCTTCCTACGGCTGCGGGGGAGAGACCCCGCTCGGGGCCGGGCCGTGCCGTGCCCCGGCCCCGCTCCGCCGCCTTTATCCCGGGGAATTTCCGCCGCAGTCTCGGCGCAAAGTTAAGCCGCGGTCGTTGCTCCCCGGCGCTGCCCCGGAACGGACCGGCCCCGCTCATTGTTGTTTTGTTTGTCCTTTCCTGCCCCGCAGCTTTCCCGGGGTGCCGGTCCCCGCGGGGAGCCCCGCGTTCGTTGCCCCGTTCCCCGCTCCCTCCGCGCCCGCGCGTCCCGCCCGCGGCCGGCCGCGCACCACGGCGAGGGGCAGCGAGGCCCTCTCGGAGGGCAGAGATTCCCTCGGTGCCTCCTCTCTCCGTGCCCGGCAGCCCGTAGGAAAGGGCTGCTTTAAAACAACCACCAGCCTGAAGATAAATGGAGGGATAACGAAGGGTTGTTTAATTATTACTTTTTAGTAGTTATACGTTTAATTTCCCTCAATCTTCGTCCTTTCTCCAGGCTAAAATAGATAAATAATCTTATTCTTACTCCCTCCAAAAAAACGGAAAAAATTACCTGAAGAAATTTCAGTTTTATTAAGGTGCGTTTTGGGGGAGGAGGGAGAGAAGGGAATCTGAACAAAATATGTGGGAAGCAGGCCTTGAAAGCCAGAATTAATCCTTACGCCACTGGCTGACCCAGAGAAGGGTCAGATTAAAATGATGTGATTGTCTCTGATTTAAAACGTACCGAGGAGGTAAAATTACGGCAAGTAAAGTTCCGAAGGCTTTAAGGTAACCTGAATCTGGCTCTAGCTTGACAGTCGTGTTAATGAGATTTGTCCCGCTTTCCTTCCAGTCGGGGCTACCAGAAAAGTGAGGTTTCTGCGGGCTGGTTGGTGCCTTGTTTTCTTTCCCTCCCCCCCTCCTTTTTTTTTTTTTTTCCCTCCTGCTTCTCGTTGCCAAAACCCCAAAGCGGCAGCGGCAGCGGTACAGGGTGGGCTGGAGGTGTCCCCACGTTCACAGTGGCAGGCAGCCAGGTCGGGGCACTGCTGCCTCCAAAAGCTTTTTTTTTTTTTTTTTTTTTTTTTTTGGAAGCATGAGAAACTTATATTAAAAAAAAAAATAATAAGAAGTGTTTATATTTTGGGGTGGGGGACGGAATGTGTATGGTGGCTACCAGCAAGTCCTAGCCCGGAGCCCAAGGGGAACAAAGAGTAGCCCTGCACTCCAGGCAGGCACAAAGCCTGGCCTGAAGGATCTCTCTCCCCCCAGCTTCTTCCCAGACGGGCCGTGGATGATGCCGCAGTGTCGCACTGTGAGCGCAATATATTCAAAGTAATTTTTAAATGGGCTGAGGGGATTAATTATAGAGGCCCGGGCCCCCATCGCCCCCTCCTTCCTTCTCTGTTGTGGGTTTTTTCCCTTCCGTGGGTGCAGTGGCCAGGTGCAGAGCCTCAGTCGCAGGGACCCTGCTCCATCCCGACTCGTGCCTCGGTCCTGAAGGCGCTGGGGACGGCTCTTTCCCTTGGAAAAATTCGAAAGTATAAAAAGGAGGGGGAAAGCAGAAGAGAGTTGCCTGGGTATGAAGCTGACTGCGCCTTTCTTTGCCAGATGCCAAAGGTTCAATCCGAGAGATTATTCTGCCTAAAGGGCTTGATCTGGACCGTCCCAAGCGGACCCGCACCTCCTTCACGGCCGAGCAGCTCTACCGCCTGGAGATGGAGTTTCAGCGCTGCCAGTACGTCGTGGGCCGGGAGCGCACGGAGCTCGCCCGCCAGCTCAATCTCTCCGAGACTCAGGTAGCGCCCCAAGGCCGGGGAGCCGCGCCTGCCCTGCCCTGCCCCGCGGGACCCCCTTCCCGGCCCGGGCAGCTCCGTGCCCTGCGGGGCCCAAGGACGCGGCCTTGTGCGCCTCCTGCGCCCTCAGCGCAGCCCCCGCGGGGCGAGGGGCGAGGCAGCCCCGGGGTGCCCACGCGTGTCCGGCCGGGATGGAGCTGAGGGGCTGCTGGCTGAGGAGTCCCGGCTGGGGACCTCTAACTGCGTGTCTCCCTAAGTGCGTGTGTCCCTAAGTGCGTGTGACCTTAACTGCGTGTGACCTTAACTGCGTGTCCCTAAGTGTGTCCCTAACTGCGTGTGTCACAGCAAGAGGAACTGCTGGCCAAGGGAGTCCCTCGTGTCGCCTCACCCAGCCCCTCTGGGCTCTCCCCGCGGGCGAGGAGGCCCGAGGGCCTCGGAGGGAGCTTGGCCACGAAGCCAAACTCCCGCCGGACCGGGAGCGGCTCCCCCAGCTCCGGCCCGAGGGGATCCGGCCCCGCCAGGCTCGGTGTGCCCGGCTCCCCCAGCTCCGGCCCGGCCAGGCTCGGTGTGCCCAGCTCCCCCAGCTCCGGCCCGGCCAGGCTCGGTGTGCCCGGCTCCCACAGTTCCGGCCCGCAGGGATCCGGCCCCGCCAGGCTCGGTGTGCCCAGCTCCCCCAGCTCCGGCCCGGCCAGGCTCGGTGTGCCCAGCTCCCCCAGCTCCGGCCCGGCCAGGCTCGGTGTGCCCGGCTCCCCCAGCTCCGGCCCGGCCAGGCTCGGTGTGCCCGGCTCCCCCAGCTCCGGCCCGGCCAGGCTCGGTGTGTCCGGCTGCGCGGAGCCGCCGCCCCCGGGCGCGGAGATTTCGCTGCTGCGGCCGGGGAGAAGCGAGGGGAGGCCGAGCCGCTCCCAGCCCAGGCATACAGGCGCTCAAAGTCGCAGGGAGAGACGGGCACCTTCCCCCCGGGCTGCCGGGCTGGAGATGTTCGGGCTGGGCTTTCCTGGGTATGAGAGATCCGGGGATGGGGCTGAACTTTGGGCCGTATTTTGAGTCCTTGTATGTCCGAAGGGGAGAATCGCTCCTGCACCCTCCAGGGCAGAAAGGCCGGGGACCGACAGGAGGCCTAAAACTGTGTGAGAGCGCAGGGAAGCATCCAAAAGTCCAAACTTAAAGCTGGTTTCATATTTCCACAAAACATCATATAACAGTAAATTCCCCTGATATGATAATTAGCTTTTTCTTTCCTTGCCGCATAGGAGTGACAAGTTCAACAGCTTGTAGGTTACAGAACCTGCCATGGGTGGGTTTTGTAGTGTTTTGGTTTGGTTTTGGTTTTGTTCGTTGTTTTTTTGAGTGACTTCCAGAATTCCTTTTTAAAGTTGAATATTATTTAAAATTATTTGGGGATAGAGAGAGAGCGTCCAGTTTGGAATACGGGGAAAGAAGCTCATTGCTGCTGTTACCCCCAGGAAGGGCAGTCGGAGCGGGCAGCGGCTGCTGGGAGCCGCGGAGTGCCCGGGGCTCCGGCTGAGCCGGCTTAGAATAAAGCGGTGAGAAAGGGCTGGCTCCGTCTCGCGGAGAATTCCCGGCCTGTAGTAAACTAGGACGAAGTGAGAGGTCTGGTTAAAGATGCAGAACGAAAGGCCCCGGGGTCACCCCGAAACCGGGCCCAGACAGAGGGTGCGGGGGGCTGTGTCTGCGAGCGCGGCTTTGTGCGTTTGGGAAGCGCTCCCCGCTGCCAAGAGCCTGTGCCCCAGCCCTCCCCCGCAGCCTCCGGGGGGGCACCTGCCGGGGGCGCCGCTCCTCCCGCCCCGCTGACCCTGCCTCTCTCCCCGGCCCGCAGGTCAAGGTCTGGTTCCAGAACCGGCGCACCAAGCAGAAGAAGGACCAGGGCAAGGACTCCGAGCTGCGCTCGGTGGTGTCCGAGACCGCCGCCACCTGCAGCGTCCTGCGGTTGCTGGAGCAAGGCCGGCTGCTGTCTCCGCCGGGGCTGCCGGGCCTGCTGCCGCCCTGTGCCACGGGCGCGCTGGGCTCGGCGCTGCGCGGGCCCGGCCTGGCTGCGGCGGGCGGCGGCAGCGCGGCGGCGGCTCCGGGCGGCGGCGGCGGCTCCCCGCACCCTCCGGCCGCCAGCGGAGCCGCCGGGCCGCCCCCGCCCGCGGCGCTGCACGGAGCGGCGGCCGCGGGGCACGGGCTGTTCGGGCTGCCGGTGCCCGCGCTGCTGGGCTCCGTGGCCGGCCGCCTCTCCTCCGCGCCCCTGGCCGTGGCCGGCTCGCTGGCGGGCAACTTGCAGGAACTGTCGGCCCGCTACCTGAGCTCGTCCGCCTTCGAGCCCTACTCCCGGACCAACAATAAAGAGAGCGCTGAGAAAAAAGCACTGGACTGACTCTAAGTACCTTCCCCCTATTTATATTTATAGTCTCTATTTGTGGCGGTATTTATGGGACGGGCGGCCCCGCTCCCGCCGCCCCCGAGCCCCGCGGCGCGGCTCCCTCCGCGGGCCGGGGCGGAGCGGGGCCCGCAGCCCGGGGCAGCCGGGGCCGGGGCCGGGGCGCGGCGGGGGCTGCGGGCGCCTCCCGGTGCGCTCCCGCTGCCCGCGGTCCGTCTGTCCGGGCGGGAGGGGCGATCGCGCTGCTCGTTCGGTCGGGAAGGGACGCAGAGGGTCAGCGGTCGGGCCGAGGGTCGGCCGGGCTCCCCTCCATCGGCTTCGGCCAGTGCCGAGCGAGGGAGCGGGGTTTCGGAGAGAGGAGGATGGAGCTGCCAGGTGATGCCCGTTTTGGGGTGGTTTTTTTGTGTCCCCCAGACTCAGTGATTTCTAAGCACAAAGGTTTTGGGGCCCCACCTGTGGCCCCCGTTTACCCCCACACTCGCTGCACTACACCCTCGAGCGAGCCCTTAGCACCAGTCAGGAAATCCTCCAGCAACTTTTCTTTTTCTTGGTAAATCTTGAATGTGGGAAGGGCCGAGACTGACTGAACGTACAGTCACGAATAGGGGCGACAGAAACCAGTGGCTGCAGAAATTTTGCGTAAAATTGTCTCTTCCTTTGAGATAACACAACGCCCCCCCTTTTTTTCCCCTTTTTTCCTTTTTTTTTTTTTTTTAATTTGAATTCCAACGGGCCTGTCCCGCGGAGCTTATCTGCAAAAACAAGTCTGCAGACAAATCATGGAACTCACAAATCTATTTGTATCTAGATCTGTTGCGATCGTAATTTTAATTTTTATTTGCTTTATTTGATTTTTCCAAATAATTTCAATGTTCATCTAAACACAAAAAAACCCTGTAGCCTTCCTTCCTCCTAAAATAACCCTCTCGCATATCGCTCATACTTCATTTAAAACGAACGTAAAATATAAAAATCGTATCTTTTATTGTTATTTTTGTACTTTAAAACACATCTATGTAACAAACTTTTTTTTTTCATAATTCTTACTGCTATTTTCTCCACAAACATATGTATTTCACCTTTTAGTATTCTGGATCGAATATTTTCTGTTCAATTTCGGTACTTGAATTTGCCACAAAAGGGATGCTGTACTTAGGTAGTTCTTTGGGGGGAAAAATTATTTACTTTGGTTTTAAGTTTCTTTTCTTTCTTTGAACTTTAACACATGGCGTTTACAAACTGTATAAATACGTGCCACCAAACTGTAACCAAAAAAGAAAAAAAAAATTACAAAAAGTGGAATGGTTGCTGTAGAATATAGAATTAACTATAGACCAGAACTGGACAGAAGGAGCTGGATGAAAAGAAAATAGTAATTTTATTGTAAATTATTTACGTCTGAAGTTTCTAGGCAACTAGTCGAAAAAATAATGAATGAATCGAGCGCTGAGCCCTTGCTACTAACTTTTGTTCTGAATGTTTTGGATATTTGGATGTTTTGTATTTATGTGGTGAGAGTGAAATATATTATATCTATATGATGACGGAATTAGGTGTATTTTCGTCTTATATTTGTAGCACCCAAATTGCCTTCATTTACACATGCACTGAAAAAAAAAAAAAAACCAACAAAAAACCAACAAGATAACAACAAAGCCCTATCCCTATTTAACCTGCCCGATTTTTCCTGTTTTTAAAATTAAATTGAATGTTTCATTTTAAGCGGGGGGCTGTGAGATCCACTTCCTAGAGGGTGATTTCCCGGCTGGGGCAGTTTGGGGCATTCCCAGTGCCGTGCTCGGCTCTGACCCAGCCCTTGCAGATCTCCCTGGCCCGGGGGCCGATCCCTGCCCGTGCCCGTGCCCGTGGTGCTGCCGGTGCCCCGGAGGTGCCCACCCTGCCAGGTGCCACCCCGTGCAGGGCACTGCTCACCTCCAAACCGTGCCGGGCCAGGCAGGCACTCCTGAGTGCACATCCGTGCGTGTGTGACATTGTACAGATGTACAGGCACATGTAAAGACACTGCTCAGCTTGTGTGCACAAATACAGATATTTAGAGGGGTTTTCTGAGCAGCTCTTGCTTCCATTCTGGTTGGCAGCCCAGCCCTGAGGGTTTTTACTGGGCAGGAGGGCAGGTTTCCCAAGGCCCTGGCTCCCCAGGCCATGCCACCTGGGCAGGGTGGCACCTGCTGTCCCCACAGCTCTGCCCTGCCCTCAGGTCCCTCTGTGGCCTCCACTGGGCTCTGCCACAAGCCTGTCCCAGCCAGGGCAGATGCACTGCCCCAGGTTAGGGGGGAAGGATGCAGTGGTGATGCTGATTTGGTTGGTTTTTTATGAAGAGTGTAGAAATGATCTGGGGAAGGGCAGCCGGGGTGAAGGAGGGGATCACAGGTGACATTTGAAGAGGTGACATTGAAACTGCTGGTCAAGACTGGAAAACTTCACGGGGAGGGAAAAGTGTTGTATTAAAAAGAAAAGAGCTGAATGTGACAGAAGAGATCTGCCAGGGAGATCTGGAGAGAGAGGGTGGTTTTCAGTTTGTGCCTTGCCTGGACTGCACAGCATCACCCACAGCCCCACACAAAGAAGGGAGCCCTGGCCTGGGCTGCCTTTGGGAATTCCCTTCCCAAGGAGGGAATTGTCACCACCCAAAGCCTCCCTGGGCTCCCCTGCCAAACAGGGGGCTGAGCTGTGTGATGAATTTGTCCTGTCTTGCAGGACCTCCCTGCAGCTGAGATGGGGCCATTTCAGTGCCCAAATTCGCTGCTGCGTTGTGAGCCATGGGAACAGCAGCACAAACGTGTTCTGACAGAGCTGGCTCAGGTGCCCTCATCTAAAAAGAGGATTTCCCTGCTCCTCTCTTTAACCAGAGACTGCAGGAGCATTCCTGTCCCCTCACACAGGTGCCACGAGGCTCTTTTTCCCTGGTTGCTGGCCTGATCTGCAGTCTCAGGGCTGGAGCTGTGGTCAGTGTAAGCTCTCTGCTCCCCTTGTAAGGCAGTTTAAGCCAGCATCAGGCTAAATTGCTGACACAGTAGCAGAAGCCCTTGTTTTACAGCTTTGCAGCCCTCAGTATACATGTGAAGAGCTAGACATTTTTATTCTTATTACTATTATTATTAATTATTTCTGAACATTTAAAAGAAAAAAAATAAAAAGAGGGATGTGCCTTGAAGTGTGAAGGAGTCTTGTCTAAGCATTGAGGTGAAATAAATACTTCAGGAAATATTAATTTCTTTTTTTTTTCTTGTCTCCTTCAAATTCCATCTGTCCCATATCAGGGGCTGCTTGTGGGCTGGGGTTGGAGCAAAAACCAGAGGCTCCCCAGTCCTGTGCAGGGCTGTCACAGTTCTGTTTCAGTCTCTGCTTGTGACTCAGGCCAAAACCTTGGAGCCCCACAGGGAGGGAGGCAATCGGTCATTTTCTTTAAAATTTTCAGCATTTCAAAAGCACCGGGTCCCTGAGAACCAAAACACCCTGGTTTCTACAAAACAGACATAAAAATATATTCATTTGCATTTCTGTAAAAAAAAAGAGGGAATACCACCTGTGTTATTGCATAGGAAAAATTAAAAATCATTCATGCACACATCTACATATACAGTGAAGCTGAATATAAAAGCTGGTTTGATTTTTTTGGTTAGTTGGTTCAGTGGGGTTTTTTGTTTTTTTTTTCCAGCAACACCAAAGCTGTTCTGAAGCTGTGTGCTGCCCAGAGACACTACTTGCTTGTTTGCACTAAAATGCTGATTTTCATCCTACTGGAGCAATGAACACAAGCCACCTTCCTGAAGCTATTTGCTGCTGAAAGGTTTTGCTGCATTTCTTGCTGTATTTTTATTTGTGGCCATCACTGGGGCTTTAGAGCTCAATCAGAGAAATATTTCGTTTATGCAGAGGGAGCATGTGTGAATGTGAGGGGCAGGAATATTTAGTAGGAAAGCAAATAAACCAAGTATAAATCTATATCTGGCATGAATTTTTAAAGGAAATCACAGAAGGATTTCTGTGGCAGATGGACTTCCCCAAACTTTTCCTTAGCAGCAGCTACACATAGGGCTTAGGATTTACAAAGATGGAGTGCAGCATGGGCTATTTAAATTTCTTCATCTGAAGGAATTCATCAACTCAAGGAGTATTTTCACAGTTACATGGACAATATATCTTTTCCTGTGGCTCTCAGGAAGGAAAAGCTCCGAGGATCAGCTCCAGAGCACCCAGGGAAAACACAAAACAATGCTAGCCAGGTACACATAGGGTAAAGAGGAATCAGTCTATTTAGAGGATATTTTCAAAAGCATTTGCCCACCCACTTAACATAGACCCTGTTTTATTTGCTGCTCCTCCATATCACTCATGCCAGGGATTAGTGCAGCCTCTGACCACTCTGTCCCCGTTTGCAATCCTGCCATCAGCCCAAGGTACATGACCTTGTGACATGGAAAAAAGCACACCAGGTCTCTGATTAACTTCAGAGTATTTAATTACTTTTAAGGAAAGAAAAACACTTCCAAAGAATAACTCTTGAGCAGAAGCAAGTCACAGCCACCAGCAAGTGTTTAACAAAATTACCAGGGAAGCTAAAATGAGATCAATGCATGTGATGCTGTCTATGCAAAAGCCACAATATAAATTGTGACCCTGGGCCATAGCTGTGGCCAAAGTGCTGGCTGGCAGGGGCTGACCTAGGACACTTCTGACTCAGGTGTAAGAACTCTCTAACAAGCACTTTACTCCCCATCTTTCTGCTTCTTATAATTGCTGAGCAACTTAAGCACAGTATTTATTTATTATCTTTCTATATGTAGTTGTTAGTGCTCATGCTGTTCTTTGTCTCTGTGTAAATGACTGACTCTGGTTTGTATATTAAGTCTTAAAATTTTCTAGTGGAGTGCGTTCTACAGTCAGTCACACACAGAACAAAAATTATTATATTTTGTGTATGTTTTCTATTTTTTGTTGACATGAATTGTCCCAAGTTCTGTCATTAGAATTAGCAGAACAGATGTTCCCACCTTCTGCAACCACATCCTTTTTAATTCTTTTACCATGTTATCTTTTTTTTCCTTTTTCATGAACAATCAAAATAATTTTAACTTATTTTCATACACAGTTCTTGCAAACTGTACTTAATATAACTGTTTGCCAAGAGGTGCTGCCTTTTTTTTTCTTATTCTCCCTGTGGAAAAAAATAAAGTAATAAATTCCCAGAGCTTTTTTCTCTTCAGCTATCTGTAACCCATTCTTCTGTTTGATCTCCCTGCTGTGAGCAAGAATGAAAACATCACATCAGTATAAGGATTTGCCCAGAACACAAACCTTTACTTGGCACTTAGTGTCATTGCCAATGCAAGAAAACTGGATCACAGGCCTCATCTGATGAGATGCCACGGCCTGGGTAAATAAATTGGTTTTTTTTATGTTTCAGCTGAAGCAGAAAACCAAGGAACCAGATGTAGCAGAGGCAAATAAAAGAGTTCAATCCACACAAGGTAGGTCCACAAAGTTTGTCACAGAACCAAGCACATCTACCTGGCAGAAACCTCTTCTTACAGCTCTCACAAATGAGTGGTTTGGCTGCTTGAAGAAACATCACCAAAGGTATGGGCAAAAGCAGGATTTAGTATGAATTTGTGGAAATGCAGCTTGACATAGTTTGATGGCAAGGTTCACTCTACAATTTACTGCACAGGTTAAGGTGTAAAAAGGAAGATCAAATTAGAAGCAATTTGAAATGATTTGTATGGAATCTGGGAATGCAAAAGCAGGTAAAGGTGTAAAAGAGATGGATGCAAAGATAAGGGTGCAAAGGGTTTAGCAGCACTTAATCATTGAATTCTTTAACATTTACAATAGTGATTCAGTAGGGCTCACTACAACAATGGCTTAACCATAGATTTGAGACAGTAACATTCATACCATAATCAATTCACAGGCACACAGGTAAAATTATGTGTACACAGATTTCTATGGGTGTAAAGGCTCCTATCAAAAGTTCCCCTCAGGTTCAGTGAAATATTCACACCAAATCATTGTACTCACACCAAATCATCAATGCTCACACTTTGCATTTCCTGACAGGCAAGGGTTTCACTCTGAGGAATGCAGAGATGTGGTGGGATGGGGAATCAGCCCCAGCCTTGTTGTCAGAGATGGTTCCTTGAGTACCACAGACTTGGCTTGGGAGCTCTGAGAGGTGCCCCAGCCACAGGGAGGTGCTGCTGCAGCTGCTGCAGTCCAGGAGAACTCAAAGAGTCTCACTTGGGACCACCATTTACAGGGTCACAGGATGATTGACTTTGGCCATCAGTAGGTTTCCCTCCTGACCATAGCCCAAGCCAATAACTGCTGTGGTTTTCTTGCAGCTTCCCAGAGTGCTGTGACAATGGTACCATTCCACCCAGGCTACAATTCACACTGGTGCCACTCCACTCAGGCCACAGCTCAGGTAAGTGGTTTACCAAGGTTACAAAGGAAAATCGCTTATCCTTTGTTTCCCACCTTTTTTGGAAGCTGATGTTTCTGGTGCTTTCCACCTCTACAGTGCAAGAGCTCCTGGTACAACCAGGGAGTGATTTCTGGTGTGGTAAATGGACACTTCACCCCTCAGCTGGTTCCACCAGGGTTTATCAGGAGCCTCTGAGGTCGCAGAGCAGGCCCAAGGATGAGGAGGGTGGCAGATGCACCACCACAACAATCCAGAAGCACTTCACTGAAAGTGCATGAAAAACAGTCCATGAAATGGATGGAAAACCAAAGGGAAACTTGTTTTCCAATTTTGTCTCAAAAATTTAAAAAAATGAACATGAATTTAAATTTTTCCTAAGGTTGGTATCCTTTACATATCAGAAGATTTTTTTTATTAGTCTAGCTGCACAGGGATCAATCCAGCAAAAACATTTGCAAGAGTTTTTGTTCTTCTAAATTCCCTTCTACTTTTTTTTTCCTTTTATTTTAGTGGACAAAAAGTAGAAGGAAACTCATCCTGGCAAGCAACGAGTTGGCAAGTCATGAGCTGTGGATTCAGGTTGGATATTGGGAAGAATGTCAGCCAGGACACAAAAGACAGAAAAAGGTTACTGAGGTCATACTTGGTTACAAAAATGCTGTTAGAGAGAGAAAAAAGTGAAGGATAACCTGGTATGTGTACAGAAGCATGGAAGGATGTCCTCTTGGCTTAATTCAAAACCCATGAAAGTTAAGAAGAAAAATTAAGAAAATTAAGAAGACGAATTCTCATTTTTGCCAGAATTTGTCCGATTCTGAGAGCACTGTTAGTCATTGGCCAGTGAGTTTCTATCTGCTCTTCCTCTGAAATGGGGATGCTGATGCTCATCTAAACCTGTTCAGAAGGAGGTATGAGTGTCAAGTACTAGTGTACTGAAATAAAGTTGAGACAAAATTGTGGTCAAAAATTTGACGGCCACCGTAGTTGACTCCAATTCAGTGTTAGCACTTACTGCCTCTTGTTAGCCCTGATCTTTCTTCCTTTCTTTATTTTCTTGCCTTGTCTCTAATTTAAACCTCCAAAGGGTGTCTACCACTAGACAGTTATAATCTCCTTGAGGCCTCTAAACAATTTCATAAACCAAATCCTAAATGGAAATTAGAAACAGGCAGGAGAGTGAAGTGTCTGTTGCCATAAAGGGCTGAGGAGGATAAATAGCCAATCCAAGGCATCCTGAGTGCATGCTCCAAGATAATCTCTATATTTCTCTGGACACAGCATTGTGAACATCCTCAAGATCAGCTGATTACTGAGATGAATTAGCAAATAAGAGCCCATTACATCAGGTGTTGAGGAGGACTTTAATTGTGCTCAGGCTCCAAATGGGAAACTTTATACTGTGTCACAGCTGCTAAAACAGCAGAGCCTTATGGAAACAGTCTTGGATTACTGGCCCCATGGAGTGAAACATTTTGAATGGAAGGGATTATGCTTATTATTTCCCAGTGCATTGTGTTTTCTTAGATATTTTTACTGTTATTATTATTATTTACCAAGTTAATTGATACATACTCATGCTTAATGATGTTTCCATGTATATTTAATACTTTCTTCCACTGTTGTAATTTGAATGTGGTCGTAGGGAAAATAACATGAGATACATGAAATAGTTGCCCTTTGTTAAGATTAAAATCTTGAGAAACTTGGTGAGTTTGCTTATCATCCACTTGCCAAGTGTCCTCCTGCCTTTTACCTGAAGAAATCAGATCCTTTGCCAGGTAGAGTTTAAATGGTATTTTGTGAGAAGATGATCACCATAGAGGGACTGCCCTCAGTCTCAGTATAGACCATTTGTGTTCAGAACAAATTTCATCTTTTATCAGAAGAACCAAGTCGGGAAAAACCCAGAGGAATTGATTAAAACTTTTATAAATTAAATTTGTCTGTTGCAAAGGGAAAGCACCAGACTTGTTAGCTGCATTTCCAGTTCATCTGTTAGTCTGTATTTCATTATAAATTTGAGCTCCTGAAGTTTCTAAGTGGAAATGTGGTAACCTGATTTAATGCTCCTCAGGGAAATGCCTTGGACTCTGTGCACAGACTTTCATAGAAGCAAGGGCTAATTTGTGTATATAAAAGAAGAAATGGCCATCTAATCATGTAGTAAAAACTCTTCTATTGCACATCTCAAGTTCCTTAGAAGCATGTTCAATGCTGAGGACAAATATGTGAAGGTTATTTGAGAAGAGTGGATAAATGTGGAAAAGATGAAAAATCAATGAATATAGTAGTTATCATGAAACACAGTTATAAAAAAGGAACCAAGTAAAGAAGTAATATTTTCACTCTGTTGGGAGATGCTCAAATCCAGCTGCCCAGCTATGTCTATAGAAATCGCTCCCTGCAAATAGGAGTTTTGAGGATGTATCTATCTTCTATTTTTTGGGCTCTGTGGGCCAGTAAGCACTGTTTCTGTGCTGAGGTGGTGTTACTGCCTCAAAACTTCATGAGCCAATTGCATCCCTCTGGATGTAATTAGTATGAAACATAAGGTGTGAGCTTTATCTCTATCTTTTCATCCACAGTTAAGGCAATTATTCCAATGTTCTAGCTAAATTTTGGTGTGCTGTTTTTGGACAATCAGACACACGAATCAAAGAGGGAAAATACAACGCAATGCTCCAGAGCACCAGCTTAGCCAGAGATGCCTCAAGGCATAAAAATTTCAGGCAAATGGTCTTTTTCTGCAAGAGTGCCCTAAGCACCAGTGATGCTGGAAAAATGAATTAACAGAAATATCAATACAATTCCTTTTATGTGTAACTGTTCATGTTCAGAGAGGAACCTGACGAGGTCTCTGGTGTCGAGATGACCCCAAGATGTTAGAAAGTCTCTTTTTTCCCCAGCCCCAAGACCGAAGAAGAAGACAGGATTCTTTGGCTCTTGTTCTCGAGGTTGTTTATTTTTTCTTATCTGTGACATTCTTTCTGTGGCCTGCTGAGATCTGTCCAGCAGGTCGGGTTGAGGCCCACTGACTGCCTCAGGGCGGTGTTATCTTTTTATACTAAAAACTACACATAACACATACTTTATTTACAATACTTTTCCAATACCTATCACCTATGTTAGACAGTCTGTCTCTACTCTAAACCAACCCAAAAGTGCCACCATCACAGCAGAAGATGGAGGACAAGAAGGAAAAGGAGAAAGACAGGAGACACCCAGATTCCTTCATCTTGCCTCTTGAACCCTCATTCTAAGTCCCCAAAATTCGACGTTTCCACCCTGTGGTAATTCACTCTCATTCTATTCAAACCTGTGTGGCTTGTAACTCCTCACACAAAGTTGGGAATTGTTTCCATGGGCTAAAATCAAAGGCACAGGTGTTTCTGACTCTGTGCCAAGGTCTTGGAGCCCCTTGCCAGGGTCTCGAGTCCTGCAGGGCAGCCAGAGGGATGTCCTGGATTCCGGCAAACCCTGGTCCCGGTGATGCGGGACCTCACCTTGTGCCTGATGGAGGCCGGGAGCTCCGGGGCCGCTCAGCACCGCGGACAGCGGCGGCAGCACCGGGGCCGGGAACCGGGCAGCGGGGACGGGAGCGCGGGGGGAGAATCGCGGCCGCCTCCGCGGGGCAGGGCTGGCACCGGCACGGCACGGGGGGGAGTCCAAACCAGCAGATCCGAACGTCCCACAAAATGCGGCTGTGATTTTAAGGCAGCTTTTGATACAACCAAAATGACAGGTCAGGGATGAGGTGCCGTGTCACGAATTTCTTTAACCAGGAAAGAGAGCTCAGGAAAGGCAAAATTGTTTCGAATGAAAGACTTGGTTGCTGCAACTCCCTTTTGATGCCACAGTGCACATCTTCGTCTGGCAGGTTTGCCTGCTTGGTTCAGCCCTACAGCTCCAGCCACAGAGGGGTCTTCTTCCTGCAGCTTTGTATGCTGAGCATGATGCCACAGGTAGGAAATACCCTGTGAGCAGGTTTGTATGCTCAGCATGATGCTGCAAGTAGGAAATACCCCTGTGAACAGGTGTGTATGCTGAGCATGATGCCACAGGTAGGACATACCCCTGAGAGCAGGTCTGTATGCTGAGTATGATGCCACAGGTAGGAAATATCCCTGAGAGCAGGTCTGTATGCTGAGCATGATGCCACAGGTAGGAAATATCCCTGAGAGCAGCTTTGTATGCTGAGTATGATGCTGCAAGTAGGAAATACCCCTGTGAGCAGCTTTGTATGCTGAGTATGATGCCACAGGTAGGAAATACCCCTGAGAGCAGCTTTGTATGCTGAGCATGATGCCACAGGTAGGAAATACCCCTGAGAGCAGGTCTGTATGCTGAGCGTGATGCCACAGGTAGGAAATACCCCTGAGAGCAGGTCTGTATGCTGAGCATGATGCCACAGGTAGGAAGGAAATACTCTGGTCGGGAGCTGGAATCAACTGTCCCAGCTGTCCCCCAGCCAGCTCACTCGTGGTGTGGGCTGAGGAGCAGAAAAAGCCTTGATTCTGTGCTCACAAAAACATCCCTGAATTACAGACACTGTTTTCATCACACATGCAAACTGTCCCACATCAGTCCCACATCAGCTACTGTGAAGAAAATTGAGTCTACCACAGCCAAAATCAGCACACCATGTTTCGTACCTCCATACAATCCAAATGTACATGAAACACAATTTTGTCTTGTCACAGTTAACAGGAGCAAGATTATTTCTTTGACATCACTTAAAAGGTATTTATAAGATCTGTAGGTGATCAGGATCCTTATTTAGAAGCATCAAATGCTCTTTCCAGAACTATGGTTGTGTGTCTGGCAAACTTCTATGAGAAAGTACAACACTACAGAAGTTCAGTGGGGGCAGAATGTGCAGACCTTGGCTGGTAATCAGAGCTCCACTTTGTTCATTTGCCTTCCCTTTCCATTCTGCTCCCACTCTTATTTAGTTTATCTGTAAGATTTGCAGGTAGAAATTCTCCCCTGCTGTGCATTTGCATAATTAGGCCAATCAAGAAGCACTTCCTTCATATGAATAACAATAATAAATAGCTTTGTTAGTCCTTAAGAATACAGTAAACAGTGGAAAGTCTACAGCCAGAAGTTCAAACCCTTTAAAGAACTGTAATGCTAGTTTATATTAAACTCAAGATAAATGATAATTTTCTACCTGATCATTTGTTTTCACAGTTTAGAGGGCAGATATATTCCTCTCTAGATGCATGTGAATACATTAGCACTATGAAATATTCCTAGTCATACCTGTGGAACAATTTATTGAAATAAAAAATTCCAGAGTTCACCTATCTAGAGCTTCCAATAAATTTAACATCTGGCTATATGTAAATACAATTATGCTTCTGCTAAGAACATCCCTTGAAACAGCCTGCACTCCATAGGTAATTGGTGTGAATATGCAGATAACACAGAAAAGAATTCAGTGGCAGAGAAGATTTGGCAATGTCTGTTTGTGCAGGCTAAAACAGAGAGTATCCCAACAGAAGAGCAAATCCAGGAAGCAATTTTTGGTGTAAAGCTAAATCTTTTTTGCTTTGTTACTCTGAAATATATTGTATAAGATTTAAAAGAAGAGACTAACTTAAACATCCAGACCAAGGGTTTAATGACATTTTCATGAAGAACTATCAGATGTTTCATTGCAAGTTCTTGATGTATAAAAATCAAGAGGTGACAAGTACCAGAAAAAGAAGAAAAAGCCATTCAACTTATGTAAAATCAATATGTCTGCATCATAATAAGAGGACAAGGGAGTTCTGTACTTTCAAGGTGTGCTTTGCTGGGTGGTAGTACTGTGGGGATTACCTCTGGGGATTACCCAAGTGTGTATGAGTTAATATTGAATCTATTAACTCTTGGTAGTCTGGGATTGGACATGAACCAAAAATATGTTTTGCAACAATGCTAATGGGCAACACCTTCAGTCTTGATTAATTCAAGAGTTAATCTACTGGTGAATTCCTGCATGAATTTTCTAGAACTGGTGAGTTTTGTACCACAAAACAATGCAGGACTTCAGTTCCCTACATAGCTAGAACTGTGTACAATTGCTAATTAATATAATGCTACTTGGTCTATGTTGTTATGTAAGAAATATTCATCTCCATGTACACAGTGTGCTCTGAGAGAGGGAAAGGGAATAGCACAGGCAAAACCATATTTTCATGAGTTATCTTGCAAACAACCACATTGATAGGACTCAACAGCAGTATTTTCTAAAATTATAGGGAAAGAAGACATGTCCTTAACTTAAAGGAAATAACTTACCAGCCTTATATGATCACCTGTTTTCTTTTATGGCGAGAGTAAAATTTTAAAAAGAGAAGTTTGAAAATCTCTCCGTGGAGAACTCTACTCTGTATCACAGAGATGCTTTGCAGAAGGCTGGAGACAAAGCAAAGGATTTTGAAGCCTTCAAGTCCAAGACACTGTTTAGTCAGTGCTTAACAGTGGAGCATGATCCCCCGGCCCCATTTACCACAAAGCCTTGCTGACTGTATCGGGCAGCATAAGGCCTTTGAGGTCAGGGTGCTCACTTTACAATTTTGCCCTTGGAGTCTCAGAAGTAAGGAAGCATTTCAAACCTTGAGCTTCAGAAAGAATTTAAGAAATGCACAAGAGAGCCAACTTTTAAATGAACTGGAAAGATTTTATGAGGACAGAAGATCAACAAGTGACCAGGACTCCAACTGTGAAAGAAAATGTGAGAAACAAGCACCTCTTCTAGTGTGAAATTGGTCTAATTCTTGGGGCCTTTAGAGTGGCAGTATCAAACAACTGGCCAATATCGTGTACACTTTCTGCCATCCACGTGGCACCAAGTCCATTACCACACTCTGTGAGGCACTCCAATCTGCCACAGGTTTGTTTAACCCCTCATTTCAGGGTGGAGATGGAGATTTTCCCCTCTCACCCACAGCTGAATGTGTCTTAATGCACCTGGAAGCCAGTATTGCCATGCACCTCAGTGCTGCACACAAGCAATGCAGAAAAACCTCATCCAGCCAGGGGCTGAGTGAAGTGGGGTTGCAGGTGCACCTGATCTTAAAGGGGTTTAAAAGAGAGGTGAGGACAGACTTTTCATTGTGCTGATAGAGATACAGTAAGGGCTAATAATTTTAAATATATTGAACAAATTTTGTACAATGAGGGTGGTCGAACAGTGGCCTTGTCCCTGGAAACATTCAAGGCCAGGTTGGACGAGGCTTTGAGCAACCTGGTCCAATGGAAAGTGTTCCTGCTTAATTCAAGGGGTTTGGACTTGATGTCTTTTAAAGAGCCTTCCCAACCCAAACCAGTCTGTGATTTCATGGCTGCTGGTGCATTAGTGGGCAGGAACTGCAGTTGTACCTTGAAAGAGGCACCTATCTCTACACAGCCCTGAGCTGTGATCACCAGCATGGGGCTCACTAAAGGGGTGAAGGCTGGCACACCATGTTGGATATTTAGACATCAGGTGTATTTGCTGGTTTTCATTTGGAACATCCGACCATGCATTTTTATAGTTTTGAGGGGTTTCTAGGTGTGATTAATGAAACAAACCAGAGTTTTGTCAGACCCAGCTGTGAATGGTGCTTCACAGATCTATCATGCTTTTCACCCTGCCCTGCTTTGCAGCATCACCTGGCGGAAAAGGTGCCATGGTTGCTGGATCTGCCAGTGCTCCCAGCCTGTGCTTGTGTTGTTAAGAACTCAAACAAATCTGCTACTGCAAGATTTCTTGATAGTGGAAAATGCAGTCTGTGGAATAGCTCCTCCCAGCTCCTTCTAGTCCAGCTGCTTTCACTGCTTCACTGAGAGCATGCAAGAGGAGCACTGTGAGGTGTGGCAGTGGCTGTGTCTCTCTCTGCTGGGCAAGGCAGGTAACACTGCTCCTCAGTAAACAGACACAGATTTGTTAAACCACTGCTCTGATGCCCCTGCCAATACCAATTCCTATCAGATCCCAGTCCACAAAGCAATATTGATCATCTTTCTAAAGGGTGGCATTTCCACACTGATATTGCTGGAGGAAGGAGGAACATTTTTTTTTTGAGAAGGGGTATTTCAAGGTAAATAACCCTCCAAGGAGCATTCATTTTCAAATCAGTAACACACAAGTATGGCTAACTCACAAAACAGCAGCCAGTTATATATACAGATTTCAATGAGGCTTTTAGGAGAAACAATGGGGCTGGTTTTAAGGGTGGTTGGCCTGCTGAAGTGCATTTCTCTGCACAGATACAATGCTGTAGTGCTGAATGGATTCAATAGTGCTGTCTCAAACATGGCCAGGAGTGTCTGGAAGTGGGTGGAGGTAGAAAGAGCTAGTGGGACTCTTCTTGTGGTTGGCTCAGGCTGCCTCCTCCAACCCTTTCTTTGCCCTGGCAGGGGCAAAGGTTTCCTTCCCCTTTCCCTCTGTGACAAGTGTCCTTCTCTGCATGAACAATCCCCATCTGGAAATAATAGAATGACATTTTTAAAAATGTGGGCTTAAAAAATTCAGGCATAACTTTGTCTGAACGAGATGTCTGGGTGGCAGAAGACTCTCCTGAGGAAAGTGAGTATATCTTGGTACCTCGGCTGTTTGAAACTGGGAAGGAAAAATACATACAGGGATAGAATATAATGTAGGAATCAATCCTGCCTTGGCCTCTGTAAGGAAAACAAGTGACCTTAATGATCTATTCTCTCTCTAGAGCACTCACAGAGAAAGCCGTGCTCGCTCCAATTCAGCTGTGTGCCCAGCACATAACACAATGGACCTCACTCCTCGGGAAGCTCTAAGTGCCACTGGAATAAAAATAAACAAGTCCTGCACAAGATGGTGAGGGCACCAGCAGCCTACAAAAAGCAGCTCTTGGGGGCCACACAAAGTCTTGGAGTGGGGGGTTGTGCAGCAGGAGAATTTACGTAAGGAAATTCACTTCCCCCGTTGAAAGATACACTTCAGTTCAAAATGCACTGCCTCCCTTTTTGCCAGTGCAAATTTCACATGCACATTCCTATCTATGTCAAAATAGAAACACAATGACTGCAAGCTTATGGGTGACACCACTGAACAATGCCATAAAATGCAAGACATGAGACAGAAATACATAAATAGCTGCAGGCCATGATCTGCTCTCAACTGGTTTTGTGCTGCTCCATTAATACTAATAGGAGTTAAGTGTGCAGAATAAAGTGACAGCTATTGCCCCTCAGCTCTGCCAGCAGTCCTTAAGGTCCAGCCAGCACTTCTTGGTGCTACACTGGACTCTGGGAAGAGCACAGTCCATCTGCTCTAACACCATGCAGGCTGGTTTTAGGGTTCCTGTCTCCAGTCTCACTATGAGCTGTTGTAACATGAAAGCAACAACAGCAGTAATAGCACAATCCTGGTGTGCTCACACCTTTTTCAGGAGAGGAATACTTTGACAGAGCTTTGAAATGGAAAATGGTGCTAAAAGGTGGATTTTGGTGTCCTTTGGTGAAAAATATCCTTGAAATTTTTTAGCTGAGAAGCCTCAGACGATACAGGCATAGGACTACCATGGTAGTGTTATATCCCAGCCATCTCATGGTTTAGGGGTTTTCTGGGGGAGGAATGGTAATATTGTTTTCCTTATTGGTGACATTTTCCATTACCTCTCTGGGTTCTGAGAAGGAAATCACAAACGCTGCAGGAACAGCCTGGGGATAGTCTGTTCTCCAGGCAGTAAAAGAAATGACAATGATCTATTGTACTGGAGAGTTCTCAGGATGTGCCACTCTCTCCTTACCAAACTTCTAAAAGCCAGGCAGCTAATATACTCCCAGTGGCACAGAGATGATGTTCAGCTAACCTCTCCTTCTAGCTGCTCCTCTGTTCCTAGTCCACATTTTCCAAACCATTTTCCAATGTGTGTTGAAATAAATTTTTAAATACAGCTCACCTAAACTTCACTCCAGCCTGCACTGCTGGAGTTTCTGTCAACTTCAGATGCATGGAATCAGGCCAGCTGCAGGAAGTTGCCACCATGTGAACCACTTGGAGCTTTTATTCCTCCTAAGGTTTGAAACACATAAGTGTGTGTTCACACATGCAGAAAAAAGAATCTTCTGTCTGATCCACCTTGGAACAGATCACATTTGGATATTTTGCACACTGGGCTGTCCTTGCTCTGCTGCCAGCTGAGAGCTGAAGCAGTGTGGGAGTGAGGTTGCCCTGCTGCTCCCTTTGCTGGTTCTTTGCTTTGCCAGCCCCAGCTCAGCCCCACACAATCACAGGCCTTGCAACCTTAGATTTTTATGCAAAAGAGCCTAGATTTTTATGCAAAAGCAGCCAGCAACACTCATGGGCTTGGGGCACTGTGCAGACCACCACCCCTTGAGGGGTTCTCAGGGACCTCAAAAGAGACAGACACTGAGACACAGCATTTACTGCTAAATCAAAACTCAAGTCAGACCTGCAAGGTAGATTTGCTTTTAATCCACAATTTAAAGGGAGTGATTTCTCCCTCTTGCCCTACTGTGCTGCCCACTGTGCAAGCTGGGCTCTAGAAGCAGAACTTGAACCTTACTGTGCCTTTTGAAAGAAAATATCTGAGGGCCTCTTTTATCTCTTTATTAATAGGTTTTCACTAATCCTCTATTCATTGATGTCCATTATAAGATTATACAGCTAAAATTAAGTTAGTACATACAGTATGTCTACAATGAACTCAATAATTGTGTGTTTCCAAAGAAAAAAATTGTTCAATAATTATGGCTGAGATCAGCAACTGGCATCACAGTCTTTGTTGCTGAAATGTGGCAGCATTTCTTTGCCTGCACAAGTTAAACCCCCAAATCAAGGTGGTTGTGCTCTCTTGGAGGAAAGAGTAAGAAGTGAGTAGCATGCACAGGGTGCAAACATGCATTTTGAGGAGGAATCTAAAGCCCCAAGCTGGCACCATGATAAGTGTGGTGTCAGGAGCCATTCTCAGAGAAGAGATGTGTTAGCAGCTCTATTCAAGGTTTATTCCTATCAATAGGGTTTGATAGATGGCAGCAGGTCAGGCAGGCCAAGTGGTCCAGGGCGCTGCTGCTTTTTTATGAGGAGGTACATTTGGGTGATGCTGAGTTAGTTACTTTAGTTTATTTTTTATTCAGGGCCCATTATCAGGCTTGACTGATACGGGAGTCTCTCATGCTTCAGCCATGAGAAGATGAAAAGAGCATGCCTAGTGTATTCCTCCTGCCTGGTCATTACACAGGTAGGGAAAATCTGGTTACATGTGCTCATGTGAGGAACTTCCAGGAAAGGCAAAATTCAGCATAAAAACTGACAGCTAAATACAAGAGAGAAGTTAATTTTCCCAAGAAAAGTCAATACATTATACTTCAACTGTTGCATACTGTGCTGAGCAGGTAAATTTTAAGAGCTTTACAGGAAACTTGTTTGTAACTAAAACATCTTTTTTGGTTTTAAAATCTTTCCCCTGTTTTCACAAGTTTTCCAAAGTAATTCCCTGGCGCTGACTGGCTGGTCCTGCTCTGCCTGCCTTTGCTGCTTATAAAACAATTCTCCTGGGGGCTGTCAAAGCACAGGGGCACATCTGCAGCCCCTGCTCAAGCAAAACTCACATTGGCTCACCCACACCTCACAGAAACAAGGTCTGCAGAACCTGGCCTTCCCTCACAGCCAGAGCAATATGGCTCATTAAAAGGGGAACCACTGAAGGAGCTGCTCCAAAGAAGCCAACAATGAGAACTTCACTCCATCAGTGTTTATAGGGAGTGAAACTCTGCCCTCTTCAAAGCCAGGGACATAATTGACTCTGACATACAGAACCAGAAATTTCACATTTTAAATAGATTTGATATGATCTCTGCAGATGCCTAGAAGAGCTGCAGGACCATCACAAATGATTTCCCTCTCTGAATGTGATACATTGAGCAGACTCATGCCACTCACATCAGCTGTGCTTCTTCACAAATCCAATCTTCCCATTTTGTGTCCCTGGTATATATATCAGACATGAATAGGTCTGGATTTTATTTTCTGCTCCTCCATTTATCCTTGCATTTGGAATAGACACTGACAACTCCCAGACCAAAAGATGACCTTGATACAGTGCTTCCAGACTTTAAGCTGGGGGTTCTGCTTAAACACCACCTACATTTGTCTCAGTTACATTCTGCTACACAATATTTTGCTTTCATTCTGTAGTTTTTGTCAGCAATGCAGGGGATGCAGAGCACCACAGACTGGCTAAAGAGCCCCTTAAAAAGAGAATTTCCCCTTGGAACAGTGGGGAAGGCATTCCCTCCCAAAGCCATACAAAAAAACCTAAAAACCTTCTAAAAAGCACAGAGCCTCCTAAAAACCATTGAAGAGCAAACAAGGAAGGAGTGGATCAGACCAGGCACGTCAGGGCCAGGGCAGGTCTGGGTCCTGCTCTGCATGGCCTGGAGGATATTTCCCTTTCACTCAGTTCCTCCGTGAGGATGGTATCTGCCCCATCCAAAGATCAATGCTTTTCTGTGGATGAATCTAACACTTTCTGAATTAAAAACATAAAAACCAAAAAAAACCCGCAAAAATTACAAAAAACCCACAAAACCAAACAAGATCAAAACAAAAAAAAATTTACCCAAACCAAACAAAAAACCTTAACAAAACAAACAAAACCCCAAACAAACAAAAACCCCAAACTATAAAACCCTTCCAGAACCAAGAGTAAATGATGTAAAATTTAAATAAGAACTAACCATTTGGTACTTTGAGGGCTGTATTTTAGGAATACAGGGAAAGGGACACTGAGTTCAGTACCAGGGCTGCCTGGAGCCAGCATTTCCCCCCCTGTCACCGTGCTGGTGCTGGCAGTGCCTTGAGACAGCCTGCCAAGGTAAGGCTGCACAATTACTGGAGCTTAACTTTTACAGCCATAAAGTGTCAGATGGTGATTTGCAGTTCTGGGATTGCTCTAAATATTCTTTATTCTTGTCCTACCACTCCAAAATGTGGAGCAATTCAAGGCCTAGCAGGTAGCTGGAGCTCCCAGTTTCCCTCCTTATGATTGCAGTGACTCAATGAGATGTTGTGGCACTGTGTTTAGCAGTGCTGGTGAGCACTAAATCCCCTGCCACTCCAGTATCTGGAGTGACATTCATGCAATAGCCATTCTGAACAGCGGATCAACTTGAAAAAAAAGAAAGGCAAATACTTTCTTTCCTATATCCATGAAAGGAAAGGGAGATGAAGTCCTTTTATTTCATGTTGCTGGCTATAAACCAGCCCAGCCTTCATAATCACACACAGAGACAGAGCAGAGAGGGATAAACACAAGTGATGTGTGTCTCTGTTTGTAGGAAAGGGGGAGTACCAGAAAAACAACTAGGAAAAAATCCATTATGAAAATATTTTACATTCTGTCAGCTTTTGCCTTTGTCAGGGAAGAAGTAAAAAGGCAGGAGAGCATGATATTAAGATGCCACTACCTAATAATTTCTTGATAATTGCCCTTCAAGAGCAAATGACAATGAAATGAGTAAGGTAGAGCTTTCACCCACTCTATCCTGATTTAGGCAGCATGCTTTGGTACACACTTCCTTTGAGTAAACAGTACCTATAGTTATACAGGATCTATTCTCCCATTGATGTGCCAGGGATTTATGTAGGTGAGCCCCATTAATGTTAATGGAAGTTATGTGTGTAATTCCCCTTTTTCAGCAATGAGAGAATAGACCTTTATGTTTCTAAGGTAATTACAGCCTTAGCTCTGCCTAGGCTGTTCTCCCCACCCTCCCCCCTTTGATAACTTCCTTGCTTCCCTCCCCAGCATTGACTCTGGGAGAAAAAAAAAGGGATAAATTCCTCCATTCAGGAAGGAAAATTGGAGAAATAGCTGAAAGGTGAAACAAATGTAACTAGATCCACTCATTGTGTGAAGGAAATGCAAATACAGGAAGCCAATCCACATCTGCTACCTTTGCTGTGCTTTTGGGGGACAGATGTAGATTGATTTTCCCTAAATTGTGTATTCACTGGGTATTCACTGTTTTCTAGGCATGTAGGTTATTTAGAAAGAACAAGTGTGGATTTTTTTGGGTACTTAATTGTTAAGCAGTTTTAGAAAAACTACACCTTTTGATTCTGCCAGACTTTTGCAGAAAAAGGGGAATAGAGATTTTTGGACAAGGAATTAATTGATTCACAAAACTGCTGTTATCATCTGAATCTGAGCTGGGGGATGGCGTATCCCATGTGAGAGGTTAAACATTCTGGAGTTTTGTGAGACCTCCTTTAGGAGGTTCCTCAGCCCTGGGTTCAAGGCCAGCAGGTTTCAGAGGGTGTGCTGTAGGGCCAGGACCCCCCAACAGCCCCCTGAGATTTTAAACGTTACGTTTGTGTTCTGTTCCTGATTAAGTGACAGATTTTCTCTGAAAGCCATGTGCCAGCTTTGTATTGAACCTCCTCATTTCTAAAACACAGACACAAGTGTTTCCCGTTTGGAGTAGGGTGGTAGAAGTTTATACACCCAGAGCGTGCAGAGAACACCTGTAATATTCTATTGCTTCATCTTTCTGGGTATTCCTAAATAAAATGATGGCAGTAGTATTCTGCATCCTTCTGAGGAGATCAGGTCAGCTGTGCAGTCCTGCTGGCCCTGTTTTGGTGGCTGGCACTGCTCTCCAGAGCTGGCCCAAGGCCCTCACTGGGGATGGGGGCGCTGGGGGTCCCTGAGTGCCTGCCTGGGGCTGGGGGAGGCCCCTGGGGGCTCTGAGCTGGCTGATTCTCTGCTGCTGCTGCTCCTGGGGTGCCTTTCTTCCCCCAGCACAGCAGCTGGCACCTCGCTCAGCACGGCCCCTCCTTCCCCGCCCGGCGTTTGCTGCTGGCTGGCATTGACAAAAAGGGGAACGAGGGCATTTCCCACACCCTGGAACCGCGCTGCCCTCCCCAGCTCTGCTCTGCTGCAGCCTCCGGCCACAGAGGTGTGTGGAGGGAGCAGCATCCTTTGGGCGCCAGTGTAAACAGGTGTGAGCGTGGTTGTGATTTCCACCGATGCCCCTCAAGGGCCTCGGATGTAAATTCAAAAGCAAAAGCTGCAATTTTGGAAATTCCTGGAAGCTCTGCAGCAGGAAGCTCAAAGTTTTGTGGGTGTAGCAACAATGCCACCTCATGCTCTCGCTCATTTTTCATTTTCCCCCCTTTTGTTCAAATTCTTTGCTTAATCTCTTTTTTCCCAGTTATTACAGAATTCAAGGGGGACAGATGGGTGCCCATCAGGATCAGGCCCTCATTTAGGAATCCTTCTATTTTACTAATCTCCTGCAAAAAGGAGTTGTATACTCTTGTGGTTCTCTGCCACCTGGCAGGGATAACAGAAAATATCCAACAGTGTCTTATGGGCTCACCCAGAGTTTAATACCCCTCCTGCCACATCAGGAAAAGAAAGGAGGAGTGGGTGGAAACTTTTTTTAAAGTATCAAATCAGTCAAAATGCTGATTTATTTTCTTAAAAGCTTGGTGGAGATTAACCCCTGTGACATTTACAACACTGGATTACAACATTAACTGGATTGAAGTACCACTAGAGCTGTAAATGTAAGGGGGAGTGGAGGGAAATTATTGGAATGGGGAGAAAAAAAAGTTTGACATATTCACCATACACTCACCTCCCAAAAGAGGAAGGAGTGGTTTTCAGAGGCTGCTTCTCTCCCTTTTATATATTTTTTTAAGTGCAGGAATACTGAGAGGAAAGTACAGATCCACACACACCAGCAGCAGCTCATAAGCAAGACTTCATCCGAAAGCTTTCTCTGAGCAGTCCAGTGAAAAACAAGAACCATTTGGTGCCCTGGAGCAGTTAATTTTAAATTCCCTTGAAAAACAAATACTATTTTTTAACGTTTCTAATGATCCCTGCTCTGGTTTCCAGGGACAGTTTGAGGCAAGGTTTGTCTTCTGCTCTGACCCTGTGCAGTGCCAGAGAAGCTTGCAGAGCTGGGGCAGACACAGTGGGGTTTGCAGCAGGATTTTTTGGGTTAGTTTGTCCAGCCACTTCTGCCGCCTCACTTCAGGCAACTTGAGGGCTGTTCTATAATGAGGACTCACATGGATGACCCTGGAACAAGCCCTGCTCACCTGACTCATGTGAATAATCAGCTCAGTTCAGGAGACAGAGCATTATTCACCTGCAGATCACTCTCAGAGTGAGGTCTGGGTCTGACTCTGACTCATTTTTTTAATTAAAACTCCTCAAAAATGCCTCCTTTTCAACCAGCAGATGCTCTGTGCTTGCTGAGCAGCTCCTGCAGCACATCTTAGGGGGTGCACATGGAAACACTCACCCAAACCCTGTCTCCCTGCATCCCTTTGAGTTCCTTCCTGCCTTTGCTTTCATTGCAAAGTAGTTATTTGAAACAGAAATAAACCCATAAAACAGCCAAAATTATAAAATATGTCTGTATGCTTTAAAAAGACAAATACATTTTGGGAAAAGGAATGTTATCAGAATTTTAACTCTGCATTGATGTTTTAACATTTCCCTTCATTTAACTTTTCTGCTTCCAAGGGAAATTTTTTTTTAGCTTGATCATCTTCATTTTCATTCATTTTTAAGGTGCTTTTGTGGTCCTACTTTATTTCTGATATATATATTTCTGAGATATATATTTCTGGGATATACCTTACCATAACATTTTCAAGCAGCTGATCCAGAAAATGCCATGCCAGAGACAGAGTAATTTTATCATGATGAGAGCAGTGAATCAGGCATTCAAATAAAAAATGAACCTTGAGATAACTGACCAAGATGAAATTCTGACAGCTACCCTTTCCTAATTTGGCATTAAAATATATTTATATTTTTCTATGAGTCTGGAAAATGCCAACAGTGTGATTTGCAAACTTCAGCTGCCCAGAAGTGCTTTAGGAGGTCGGCAGGAGAATGCAGCACTTTTTGCTGTTCTCTCCAAATGGATACTCCACGTTTCTTAGGCGCTTTGTGTTCGGGGGCTTGGTTTGTTTGTTTTACAATAATTGTGCAAGAATCATGGCTTTGTCTTACCTTCCAACTCTAACCATGGGCCCCTGTTCTTTGAGCAGAAAATCTCTGCTGATTAAGGAATCCAACATTTTATATGCCCTTTTTTCCTCCCCTTGCACTGCAAAAGCTCATGAAAAAGTACATCTGAGCAGTTGTTCTTTGGTGAAAGAATTGCTACTGTAGCTTTTTTTCTGTGTACATTGGTGTGCTATGGAAGCTTTTATTACTGGGTTTTTGCATTCAACACCTTGAAACACTTCCATGAAAAGAGTCTCCTAAGTGTTTTGTCCTTGCCTAGAGCAGTGTCTAATGAAAAATAATCATTATGAGCGAATTCGGAGACGAAAATGTACCAAATATATCCTACCCAGAAACTTGCCTTCAGCAAAATTATAATAATACACACAGACTGTATATCTCTCTACTTTATCAGGCTGTGGGAGGCAAACTCCTTTGACCTATGAAGTTGATCTGTGAACTGTGTCAAAAAATTCAAAACCTCACGGTTGAGGTTTGTGCATTCTATTAGCATAATTTACCACCCAAGCTGTAAATGTACATTTTGCACAACGACGTGCTGGACAGATAGCATTTTACAACTTCCTAAGGGGGAGTGTTTATATCTAACATTTCTTGTGTACATTTGATTATAAGTTTGCCATGATAGCTGCCTTTTTTCCCTCTCCCTGTCCTTCTGTCCTTCCCGTCCTCCGCCCCTGCCCCTGCCCTGGTTGCTCTGGAAGTCCCTAATAAAAAAATGTCCTTTCTCCTTCAGGTCCTGGATGCTTGTTTGTGACACATAATGGGCCAGCAGAATCCGTAGGGAAACTAACTTTGGGCTGGATTTAGCCAGCTCCTCCAGGGGAGGACAGAAAAAGGGATGTCAGAGCCTTGGGTTGCGTTTGGGTTCCTTCAGCTCTCCGAAGCAGAGTTTGTGCACTGGGAACAACAAAATGGAAGAAAGATCCAAACCTGAAGCTGAAATATAAGAATATCTTGGTTTGTTTTGGTTTTTTTTTTTTTCTTTTTGGATGTGTGTGTGTGTGTGTGTGTGTGTAAAGGGTGTTTGTAGAGCTTACTTCATGGTTGCTAAAGCTTTGTATGACCAATTCAGAATCAGCAAGATGATGTGTGCCATCCCCCCCTCTGCCCTAACCCCTCTGGCTACACCCTCCCCTCTCCTCTCTTTTTCTTTTTTTTCTCTTTTTTTTTTTTTTTTTTTTTTTTTTTTTAATTCCTGAAATTAAAATGTGTTGGAATGCTCAGTGCTGCTTTTCACTCTCTTTTCAATGGGCCCTTTAGTTTTTCACACCAAGGTGTCCTTTGGGGTGCCAGGTCAGGCTACCAAAACAGCTTCTAGGAGGGGATTAGGACCAATTAACATCTTTGTACACAAAAGCCACTGGCAGCTGAACAGGCGGCCTGGTGGCCTGCTCGGGAGCTGCATTTTAAATAGGGGCCTTCTGTACTTGAGCTCAAGTGGGAAGAGGCGGAGAAAGTTTTTATTTATAATTGAAAATGCTGCTCCTGGATAAAGTCTAATGAAAGGCAGAGTGGTGTTCAAAAGTATCTAACAAATACCATTTGAATATTGGCCTTTATTGTATGATTTCCATCAAGGATAGCATAACAATATAGTCATTTCTCCTACATATTGAGATGAAGTGATTTTTCTTGTAGAGGAAAACAGCTTCATCCACACATAGTGTCGGCCCTTCTGGTTTTCATTTCATGTTTTAAATTCAGCTTTATATTGAAGATGCCTGGTTGGATGGCTACTCAGGAGTGATATATTTCCATAAATCTGTTTTTGAAGAGAATTCTGCCCTTCATTTACCTGATCCAACAAAGCTCAAGTCCATGGAAGAAAACAAAAAAAGAGAGTTTAAGTATATGCATCAGGATGGAGGAGGAGGGAGTTCTACACGGAATCACAGTGTTTCATATGAGTAAATTTGCATTTATAACCCTTGGGTTTGTGCAAAGGGGAAAAAAAAATAAAGAGCTCCAAGTCTGAAGTGCTGAATTCAGCTGAGTCAGACCCTTAGCAAAGGTAATGGCCTTAGCAGCCTGGCCCTGGGTGCTTTGCACCTGACTTAATATCTTTACTTCTGCTCTGCTTTGTTTTTGGTGCATATCACTTCTAAATCATCACTCCTGCAATCTGATCAGGCATTAAAGCAAAGGGGAAGGGAAAGAAATATATGGTGTGAGAATTACTGTGGTACAGAACCTAGCAATTTACAAGGGCTCGTAAGTGGGAGTTGTGCGAGCTCGCAGCGCTGCCGCAGCGCTGGTAATAAAACTGATTTCTGTGTTTTGGGGATGAGCTGCTTTCAAACACAATATTTCTAATCACTGCACAAGCATTCCTCCTCCCACTTTCGTAGCAAAATAGTAATAATAGGACACTTCTGTGTACTTTCAGCGCTCAGACAGAAAAGTAATTTCCAGGAGTTTTCTAACTGTGTGTATGGTTGGGGAAAGATTCATGGCAGGAAATAACTGGACAAATGTGATAAGTTCACTGGGCAAGCGGGTACTGACATCCTGACTGATATGATCTCAAATTAAGGAATTGCAAGGTGGAAGGATGGTGCACAGAAGCTTTAGAGAGGCTTGCAACTGGCTGGCAGAAAGTAAATGAAAGGGAGATGAGAACTTCAGCCAGCCTGTGCTGGCTTGGCAGCCCTGCTGCACATGAAGGATGCAGACTGCTAGAGCAGCACTGGAGGAGTCCTTTGCCACTGTTTTTTATTCACATATTTTTGGTGAGCAACAAAAATATGGATTTCTCTCTGGGCTGACGTGACCAGAAAAACCCTAATCACGATCATTTTCAACCTCCTGGTTTATACAAATAAAGGGAGATTCCACTTAGCGCGATGTTCTGCAGCAAACATTAATACACTCGCTATGTGTGGCTTTGCTCCTTCCTACCCCCTCTTTAGTTTCAGATACTGTATTGTATTTCTTCCGACATGTTGATTCTACCTCATGTTAAATGGTAATTGGCAGTAGTATAGGTGGGGAGAGAAACATTGTTATATTTTGTTCATTTTTCACACTTCAGCAGTTATTCCTTTCTCTCCGCGGCTGTACGCTTATTAGTGTATGAAATGCAGGTGTGTGGGAAATGGCAAGCACACATTGACAGGTTATTTTGTTGGCCACTGCCTAATTAGTAGCATAGTGGATGCACCCTGCTAAGCTTTAGTGTGGTGCAGTAGAGCTGGTCTGTTCTAATTTCCTCACAGCTTTGATATTCAGCAAGAGATTGACGGTTAGCACAAAGAGCCAAAGCGCGACGGAGGCCTGCAGAAACAATGGCCCTTCTTGCTTGTAGACACCACAGATGTGAGAGAAAGCTGACTAAAAACAATTGGCCGACACTGTCTAATTGTCTCCAATGTCAGCATCATTAATGTTTTCCCATGTAAAAAGTAAAAGGCCAAGGTTGTATCCTCCCTTTATTTTGAGTCACATGATTATGTAACTTACTGAGATTCAGATTAAGTGTTAATTGTATTTGTGCAATAAAGAAACTGAAGCTACCTTGAATTTAATGAATATGTACTTAATTAATTTTGACAGCCTTTATCTTTATTACCTATTGAATAATCACAATCAGAATTAATAACATTTATAGGCAATTAAAATTACAGCCTATTTAATGATAATATATGTTTACATCTTTTGCTGAGATACAAATTATGAATACTTATTAGCAAAGAAGTTGTTTCCCTGCCAGGAGGGTTTCTTGTCTGCGTTAACAGCAACAAACAACAATAATCAGTTCAATGTGTAATAGTGCCTTTCACATCAGACAATCTCCCAAAGCACTGCACAAGGGCACATGAGAAAAGGCTTCGTGGAATTTAAAGGTAATCACTAAATGGCAAAAATTGTAGTGTGCCTGGAACAAATGCTTCAAAATTACATGCAATAAGGCAAGGCCAACAACATTTGAGTAGTTTCAAAGCTTTATTTTCTCGCAGAAAAAATAATGAGAATAAAAAGAGTCCATTGAGGATGCAACACCAAACTCTTTGCTGACCCAATAATATCAGACCAAATATTCAATATCTCCACTGGTACCAGCATGGCTAGAAGCCTTTTGGCTCTGAGATCTTACATTGAAATCCTACAGAAGAAGCGCAGACACAGCTCTGATTCTACCAGTGCCCCAAGAGTAGGCAGCTTGATGTGAAAGAGAGTAAATCATACAAATAAAGATGCTTTGGAACAGTGAGTCCTCTCTGCCACTGTCCAGAACTAGTAGGGTTTTTTTGCAAAATTAAGAAAAAAAGGAAATAGATAGTCCAAAGAAAGAAGGAGGTTCAGGCCTCGGGTTTGACGGGTGTGACTCAAACCACCAAATGCAACAGAGAGAACCCAAGTGGTGCATGTGCCCACAGAAGTGCTGCACACACCTACACTCACAGGCTCACTGTGGCTGTCTGCACAAGCCATTTTATTCTTTGGATGTTGCTTTCCAAACATCTCTCCTTTGTCTTTGTCCCACCCCACAGCCATTGTGCTCCGAGAGCTGCACAACTTTCACCACATGCTGGAACCTTGCAGAACCCAGCTCAGGAGAGAACCGGGTCTGATACCCATGGACCACGAGAAACAAGCAGCTACCTCACCAGGCCTGAACACATGGCAGTGTGGTAAATCCCTGTGAAGGGTTCAAAAGATGCAGGTCCAGACTCCCATGCTCAGGATGAGCTTTGCTTTCCCAATCTGCCATCCCTCAGTACCCACCTTGATTTTGCAGGGGGTAGTTTCTTTCTCACTTCTAGCCCCAAATCATCAGGCACAGCCACTTGAAAAACCTGTATCAGCAAAGTAATACTGAGTGCCTAAAATCTCCGTGCAGGAGAGAGCAGGGGGCTGGGTGACAGCTGGGTGACACCCATGTCTCACTCCCACTGCCCAACACATAGGATGGTTCACACTAATTTTAAAAAGCAACCAAATACAACCCCAAAACCACAAAACTAGCTAGATGCACCATAGTCCTTGTGCTGTTTCATGTATTTTGAAAGTTAAAGAGAGGCCCTAAAACTGCAATTATTTCTGTCTCAAGTGTACCTAAGAAACACCAAGGGCCACCTCCATGGCTCATCAAGATGACCTAGCCCTGAGCAGAAAGCTTATAAGCCAGGCTGAGCCTGCTGACCCTGGGGACAGTGATTTATTCCTGGACTTCCTTTGTTTATCAGCCCAGATTCAGCCTCTGTAACACCTTCTGAATGGTCAACCACTAGAAAACAGCACTGCCTTCAAGGTAAGATTCTGCCAACTCCCTTCTTGCACAGGGAGACAAATAACCAGTTACTGCTGGGCACTGACAGAACCAATAAACAATACATCATTTAGAACAGCCACTGTGCATGAAATCATTATGTTATATTATAAAATCAATCTCTATATATTGTTATGTTATTTGTTAAGCTGCGAAGTGCATAAACAGTAGTTTCACAACACTGATTGCCTGCTACATTCTCTTTATTCCAATGCAAGATCTGCCTCTTAAAGCCCATAATTCATCAACTTTATTACACTTAAGACATTGACTTCTCTTTTCCATCAGGCATGAGGAAGTGAATCATTCATCCTTTATGCAGCTGGGTGCTTTTAAAGCATCTTTTAAAAAAAAAAAAAGTGTACTTGGTTGTATTTAAGATAATTGGGAGCTCAAAGCCAGATTCTTTCAATCTAGGGCTGAACATTAACCTTTCCTGCACTGCAAAGAGGATGCAAGGAGGCTGTGCTACTCACAGAGCTACTCAGAGAGTGCAAACCAGGAGCAGATCCTGCCTGTAGCAGAAAGTGACCAGTGAGTCCAGGGCTTGTTTGACTTCTGATGGAACGACAGCCAAAGGTGAGACCCCGGGGATGGTTCTAGAGCTGATTATATTCAGGGATTTGGGGTTTTTTACTCATTATAATGTGCTGGAGTTCAGTCCTAGCCAAGCAGGTAATTTTCAGATATTGTTGCAGTTGGAACTACAGGGCTATGAGAGCTGGAACTTGCCATAGAGCAGAGGCACGTGTGGAGGGACGTGCCTTGCTGAGCAGCCATGGGACATCCCCAGTGCTCCTTCCCTGTGTGCCACAGCAAGCATGGCATGAGCAGGGCCTGCAGCACAAACGCACTGCTCACAGCACAGCCGTGGGCACCAGCTCTCTGAGCAGAGCTGCCCTGCATTACTGGCCCAGGCACAGCATTTGTTCTTGCTGCAGAACATATTCCAATTATCCTTTTCTCAGATACCACCTGCCTTGGAAGCCAGGATTCCATTAATTGTGGTTTACGTTAATAAATGTGAGGTATCAGCTTGGTTTTCCTCGATTCGTTTACTGGTAAAGGATAAACTCCAGGGCTTTGCAACTTGCAGGGCATTTTCTCTTCCTTGTCATGGCAGGGTGAGCAATGTACTACTGAATGACTTGTTTGAAGTGAAATTATGCCCTTATAAACTCCCCTTGCTCTCCTCAGAGACATTCAGTGGCTGCACAACACACCCTGCTGCAGCCATACCTGACAACAAAATGACAGGGGGTGAGCACTTGGAAAAAATGTGGTCATAAAAAAATCACAGGTTTTGTCTGAAGTGTACATCTACAGGAAAAAGGTCCCTATTAGTGCAGGACATTTAAAGAAGTCTTTAGCAGTGTCTTCACCATCTGCTTTGGGAGGCTCTGATCCCCAGATGTTGCTGCAGAATACAGAAACTAGGAGCTTCTGTACCTAATAAATCCTAAAGTTCTCCTTGAAAACCATTGGGGTCTTTGCACTGTACAGATTACACTGAATTTCCTACCAAAAGAACAAACTTTAGCTATGTTTCAAAACCCAATCCTCCACAAGTACTCCCCTTACCTGTTTTCAGTGCCCATTTTATCTTTCCATTCCATTTTCACCTGAATGCATTTTGTTTAACTTAATAAAAGGAATTTTCAATAAATGGCCCTGTTTCATCCATTGCTATGGTACCCATCAGGGAGATCAATAAATGAAGCAAATCTTAGTAGAAATAAGGAGGCCAAGGAAAAAAAAGTAGGTGAATTTTGCAGTTTCATTCACTCAGATAATGGCAGCCTGCAGTAATGTATGCAAGAACAACAGTATTGACTTGTAATCCATTATGAACCAAGGTGTTCGCTTTGCTGCACGGTCCTGCTTTCATTTTTTAAGATTTCCCAGTGGCTTTTAGTACTTTACATCTTCATTAAGGATTTTAAAAGCAAAGATCCTTGCTTACATTTGAAATACTTTCCTGGTGCTGTGATGAAGCACAGCTAATGGATTTCTGAATGCCATTTTCATTATAATATTTTTATAAGACCCCTTTTTTTCTCTATTATTACATCTGCTTTTGTAAAATGGTTGAGACTGCTCATCATGTACTTTAGGTCCTTTAAATATTGCTCTTGTTTACCATCATAGGAGGCAGTTGGTATTTTATTCATATAAGAATAAATATTCCAGTTTGTATTTGGCAGCTAAGTGGGCTTTTGAACAATTACATTTATCCCTGGGATGGGTTAGGCCATCCTTCAGTAAGAATCAGTAATGCAGTTAAATTTAAACTATATTCATGTAACATTGGCAGAGGCATTAGTCAATGCAGTCTTCATATTTAGAAGTGTCCAGGGTTCCATAATTCCATAATTCCATAACAGTAAACTTGACTGCATGGGATAAATGATATTTAGAGCAGCTGAAGCACTGAGAACCTCCCTGTGGTCAGTCTGTGAGCAAAGGGAGGATGGAGCACTGCACTGTCCCTGCACCCAGAGACACCTGCTCAGAGGTGGCTCCTGCTCTCAGCTCTCAGTTGCTGAGACACATTTGTCTGAATTTAGGCATTTTTGGGTCATTCTCTGTTCCCAGGCAGAAATATCTCCCACTCAGACATCCCTGCTGGTCTACAGACATAAAGATGCCCTTTATTTAATCAATCAGAATTTATTTAATCAGTCAGACCTGACTCCAGCCCAGCCAGACTCCACCAGCCCAAGAGCCTCTGCTGGGGCTGCTTTGCTCCAGCCTCTTTAGGCAGCCCTGCAGCTCAGCTAAGGGCTGAGGGCCCAAACCTCCCTGATCCACACCATCCAGGAGCTGTGAACAATCCCTCCACCACTGCTGGCTGTGTTGGACTCCTTGGTGGCTGCTCCAAGGTGTCCAGTAACCCCCGGAAAGCACAGTGCTGGATTCTCTCCTGACAAAACCAAGAGGGAAGGCAATTGAGCTGGTTATAACACCACAATTTCAATGGCAGGCTCTCTCTCTGTCACTGTCCTTCCTGCACTAATCTCTCGTGATTTGATTTCATGGGAGGCAAGACCTAATTTTTGTTCCTTTGATGTATTTCTCCAAGTTTATGTCAATAGAGATGCACTTGTACTTTAATAATCTAAAATGAGTGTGGTTCCTGGCTGCCCAGGACACTGAGCAGAGAAGACTATGAAGAATGACTGCTGTATATATCAATAATGTTAAGATATAGAGGTTTATTACAGAGCTTTTGCAATGTTTTTTTCACAAGTGTTTTTCAGTCATTTCTGCCCCAGTATGTCAACAAGCTGACTCAGAGGCTCAGGATTTGCTCCAATGGGTAGAAGTCAAGGAAAGAAAAGCATTTCTTGAGATTGATGTGTGTTATATTCTGCCTTGATGCATCTTTTAGCTGACCTGTCAGAAATATTTCAGACCTATATATCCTGAAAATCTTATTTCAGTTCATCTGTGATATTTGTGCTGATAGCTCTCCTCTCTTGGCCCAATGACAACAATGCTTTATAGAATTCCTGCATAGCTAAAAGCAGATGCTACCCTTATGAGGGTGATGAATCCCACATGTTGAATGTGCCAAAGCAAGGACAAAAGGGCCAGAGTCATGAGCTCAAGGTCTGCTGACAGGCAAAAGGAAATGGGGAAAAAACAGCAACAGAGGCAGTCTAATGACAGCACTGGTTCTGCCTCCTTTGTACCAGTCTGTGCATTAGCTACTGAAGCTGACTATTTTTGGGGTGGGCGGAGGGACTGGGGTGCAGAGGTTCAGCTGTATAGTGCCCGCAAGAGTTTTTTAAAGCAGTTGGGATGATGAGCACAGGGTTCAGCCAGGGTGGCTCAGGTGCCACTGCAGTGCAGACAGACTGAATAGAGCCCTGAGCAATTCCAGGTATGAAATCCCACAGCTCCAAAGGGTGGCTGGTGGGCTTCGTGAGCAGAGGGAACTGCCACCTGGAAAACACCTGATCAGTGCAATGTTTTCCATTGGCTGAGCAGCTGAAAGAAGCAAGAGGGCAGAACTGCAGGGGAAGACAAAGTGCACACCAGAATGTTGAGTTCCTATGCTAAATACTGCCCACCTCGCTGTAAACTCATTCCTATTGGGATTTGACCTACTCTTTGTTTGATATTTCCCCTGCTACTCCCTTTTTCATACATTTCTGTCCAGCTTCCATTACCATTTGTACACACCTTGAACTTGCTGCAGCTCCACTGAGGCAGCTGGCTTCCTCCCACACATCAGAGAACTGGAAAGCAATTGGTATTTTCAAGATATTTCCTCCTCAGCTCCTGATGGGAGGATGATTTTCTGTTGTTTGGTAAAATCCAGTTGGTTCTTAACCTGGAACTCAAGGCTAAAATTTCAAAAGTATTACTGAGATACAAGACACTAGAGACAAAGACAGTAGAGCATTAGAAGCAGCAGAGTTAGAAAATTTATATTTACTGAAAGTGTGGCTGGCTCTCAGTAGTTCTGGACACACAGGAATGTGTTCTGGTGAGACTGCATAAGAGAGGAAATTGAAATTCAAACTGTTCATCTTTAGGTTGCCAACTCAGACTGGCTCAAGATTTATCTGTTGATAAAATAAATCTAGCTTCTAGAAAGAGACAGAAAGGTACTAGCATCTGCCAGCATGGGTAAATTGTGTGAATGACTTGTGAGTGGGACAATTTGGAGTGTTTTTTGACTGCAGTCTCTTGTTCTTCAGCAGAAAGAAGGGAGACTAAATGGCCATTGGTGCCTGCCAAGAACTTTATCAGATCTGGATGGGCCTGAGACTCATTACTGACCCTTACGCTGGCACCAGAGCCAGGGCTGGAGATCTCATAGACCCACAGTGCCAGCTCTCCCCAGATGGGCAGCAATTCTCACTTCTGCAAGCTGCCTTCATTTTCAGACCCTTTTACCAATGGATTTGATCAGAGGATCACCCTTCCTTCCATAAAATAGAGCTGGTTCCTTTAGAGAAGTAAAATAGTTATTCATAAATGATAGGGCAGAACAGGCTGTGGAGAGAAGCTTGGCAAGCTGGACTGTCTCCCACACAAAACACAATTGCCTGTGTTTTTCACTAACCACACCAGAATGCCTTCCTTACCAGATTAATAAGCATATGCTAGTTAAACAGACACCATTCTGAGGCACTGCAGGAAGCAAAAATGTAAAAGCTTTTTTTTTTGCCAAGCATTTGTTCCAAAGAAATCTGCTGTTCAATACAGACTGCCTGGTTTTGGCTCCTCTGATGCCTCTGGAGTGGCTTGGAGGGCTGTGGATGGGTTTGGTGGAAGGGAGGGTTTCTTCAAATGCTGCTGTGGCTGTAGGTCAGTTCACTGAGGGCGAGCACCCAGAGCCTGGGTGGAAGTGTGTTGCTGTGACATTTTTGCTACAAAGCCATTCTATACCTATTTTCAATACCTAAACCACTCTATACCTATTTCAACAGCTGGTCTGGAAACACCTTGGAGCTGGTGGTGTTGTAGGGATGAATCTCTTGTCTCACATGAGCTGTACCACAGGCATTGGAGACTTGATTTCAATCCCAGCAAAGAGTGAAATGGCTCTGTATCTTCCCCTCTCTGGAGGGGATGCAGCTGCTTGGACTTGCAGCTGTAATCCTGTCCTGAGACAGGAATGCATGTTACAGCAGCCTGGCCTAATAGAGGGGTTAGTGCCCCTTCACAGCATTCCCTTTTCCCTTCCCTCATCCTGCACCTGCAGCTGTAAATTCCTGCTCCAGCCAAGAATTGTCAAGATTAGAACCTTTGTTTAGGGCACACGTGCCCAAATCTTTTCTTTGGAAAGTGCAACACCTGACAGGTCATCTTCAAAAGGGCGGTTGTTTTGGGTTTGTCTTATAACATCACCTAGAGGTATTTCCTAATTTATAGCATATTAAACCTAGGGAGGGGAAGGACAGGAGGCAGGAAAGGACGCTGCTCAGCTTCCCCCTGACATGAGTGATCATTTAGGATGGATTTTCCAGAGCCCATCTCTGGGTTGCTCTGACCCAGGCAGAGCAGAGGCTCTGCTCTCCGGGATGCTCTGCCCCATCTCTCCTGTGTTCTGCCTTGACAAAACCAAACTCTGTGGCCAGGAAGTCTCCCAGCCACCACAGGGATCCCTGGCTGGGTTTTTAGTGCTGCCACAAGGTGGAGAGGTGCTACAGCTTCCCAACCAAGCAGCAGTAATTTGTTTTGGTTTAGGTCTGATTTTTTTTTTTTCCTTAAAGGACAAAAAATTAGTGTCAGGCATCACTGAAACAAACCCCAAATTTGGTTTTACTCAGAAACTTGCCACTGAATGCTTTAGTCCACATAATTAAATTTTGGCAATTCTACAAACAAAAGTAAACCTTAAAAAGACATGTCTACAACAGAGCTCTACAGTCAGTCTAAAAACTTTTACAGTAGGTACAGAAGTGTTTTGATTCCCATGCATCTGTATATAAATAAAAGGTCTGAATCTTTGTAGGGAGTGTCCAAAAATTAATTAATTAGAGGTTTTGGGGTGTTTTAAATTGTTCTATGGCTCTCTATTTGAGGACAGCCTTGTCTAAAGACAAGTTCACAAATATCACCCATCAGCCCAATCTTTTCCAGTGCCTGGGGCCTTTGGCATTATGTATGATATCATTCATTGAATGCTTTAAAAACTGTTTTTTCTCAATTTTCAGTGGCACTCAGCATCAGCACATCCCATTGGTATCAGCACCTTGGGATTCAGGCCTTAAATGAAAATAACTAAGGAAAGAAGCACTGTCTCTTCAGTTTCCTTATTTGAAGTGTAAAATTATTAAGATCAAAGCCAACTTATTCTGTGTGAACTCCTCTGCAGTATTTTGGCTCAGGAATGCAAAAGCAGGATTGTTATTTTATTTTTTTTAAGTATTTCAGCTGGATTTCTGCACGTCTCCTCTAAGTGGCTTTTACTGCAGAACAGTCTGATCTCTTCTCTGGCACCTTTTCTCTAAAGTTTCATCAGGCGCTGCCAATCAGAGCCTGGGTGGATTCAGAACTTTGCCTGTGCAGGTGTGGGAGTGGCAGGAGAGGTGTCCTCAGGGACTGTCAGGATCTCCAGCCATCCAGGTGGGCTGTGTGACACCCAGCACACAGTGACACACACACAGCATGGTGGTTGGACACGTGCTCCCCAGGCTGTGCTGAAACCTGGGTCAGAAATACTGCTTGGGTCATGTTTTGCATGTGCATTTTCTCTAAGATAGCCTGATAAGATCCTCATCTTATCAGGAGATGCTTGGTATAGCCAATGCAAATTACATACTCATCTTCCTGCAGCAACAGAAGGAGAAAATAACAGAATGAGGGATTGGGTGTTTACTTTGGCTTCTAGTGCAAAGTGTAAGTGGCTACCATAGCAATGTGAAGCAGATTTTAATAATTCCTGTAGTTTAGCAGATAATGAACAATGGCAAACATTGCTGCTCCACATGTAAGGCAGCGTGGGGAGCGGATGAAAGCAGGAGCTGGGGATATCTCAGGGGGTGACAGTGGAACAGCCTGATGCAAACACCCAGCAAGACGCCCCAAATCCCTGAGCCTTACTTAGGCAGGAGCTCCTCAGTCCCTGCAGAGCAGGGATGTGCCTCAGAGGCCAGAGCTGTGAGTCTGAATGAGGGAGGGAAGTCAAAAATATGCAGCACAAATCAGATCAGAAGCCTCTCATTCAGTGGATGTGAGTGGCAGGGAACAACACAAGATGGCTCTGCTGAAGGCTGCAGTGGCACTGCCACGCTCTTCACATCAGCTGCTTGCAGAATTTCTTGTCTCCTTTCCACCTTTTATCCTTGGGAACAGTGTTCCTAATGAATCTTTTCTTTTATAAATGTTCATCATTATCTAAATTGCTTTTTGTCTTTCAGTTATCACTGTCTCTTCTTGTAGGTGGCGTTCACAGGAACTTCTTCCAGGGAAAGAAAAAAGATGAGTAACCCTTTGTTTGCCTTTCCATCTTTCCTTGATTTTAATAAGACATGAAAGGCAAAAATCTGAGACATCTGTTGTTTCTTTCAGCCATTTCCACAGAGACATTAGATAGCATTTCAAGCACTCAACTGACAAAACAACTCACCTTGTGAGAACACTCTCATTTATTAGATTGTTTCATTGCACTAGTTCTGTACAATGTAGGAAATAGCTTTCTTCTCTGAGAATACCTCAAATTTTTTGCATAAAAGCAGTATTTTCACATAGCTTTAGGGTATTTTATTATACTTACTGTATATTTGTTATATATGAGTAATGATATGCTTGATATTTGGAATGTGAAGCAAGTCAGTTAAAAGTAATGCAATTAAGCCAGCACATAACTGACTGATCAGACCCAGAGATGTGGCTAATGCCTGATTTGTCATCTATTTTAATTAAAAAACCTTAATGTAGAAAAATAATAAAAACCAAAAGCACTGGCAGAGTGAGAATATCATATATACTACTTCTGGTGATATTATATACTCTTATCCAAGGAATTTGTTTTGATAAAATGGGGTGAACTAAGAATAATTTTAAACTGAAGATGGTTACTGGGAACCAGCATGACAGGCAGGATTTTCCCCCTCAATGTCACTCTTAGGAGGCATTGTATGACCTGCTCTGATAGAGAAGACACACTGCAGTGTCCTGTTGACCAAAAGGCTCCATGGCTGCAATCCCTAGTGGGCACACTGTGTTCCATTTTCACTGTCTGTGATTCTTGGTTTCAAACTCTGGTGGGAACTTGCAGCTTTTTGAAAAGCCATTTAATGCTGAGAAGCCACAGAGCAAAGCAAGGAGTTCTCTTAAATTTTAACATTCTGGGCCAAGCTTAGTACCAGTAAAACTCCACTGAGAGCAGCTTTTTATCCTTCCTGAACAGCCCTTTATAATCCTCTCAGACTTTCTAGTTCAAGGTTCATTACAGAATTTCTTTATCTCTGTTTATAGCACAGCCAGGAGCAGTGCTTGTGTGAGCTGTAGGAGCTGGCCTGTGGCACTGCAAATCAGCAAAATCAAGTGTTGCAAAGGATGAATTTCTCTGCTACCTGATGATGTACAGTTGGGCAAGTGGCAGAAAGTTTGTGGGGTATTTTTATGGAAATAAATTTGCTTACTCCTTGGTCTCTTTACTTCCACTTTACTTCTGAATCCTTGAAGGACTTCCAGAAATGCTGCTTAAGCTGATGAGAATCCTTATGGCAACTTTGAGGTTCGTCCCTAAATTCTTACAAAGAACCCAATTTTCTGCTGACATGAACTGATAGAGTTCCACGGCACACAATAATGCCATGGTGATTTTTATCAGCAAAATACCTGGCATAATTATCTTAATGTAGTAAGTGTGGTCAAGTGGTGTAATGTAATCCAACACCAGCTAAAGAATGCATGTGACAGCTTTGTTTTGCAAGAAGGGAGTAGAAAGGCTTGTTGGAAGGAGAGCCCAAATGCCTTTTAATTCAGGGAACTAGCATCTGACCCTAATTATGTGGAAAAATGGAGGTAGTGCAAGCACCAGAAAAGGGACAAGTCTGCAACAGGAACAAAAGCATCAACTGCTGTTGAGCTGTATGCAAAGTTCAACTGAGAGGGAGAGAGAGACAGACAAAGTGGCTCCAGTTGCACATAAATACCAAATGGAAAGTGTGTTGAGGAAGCAGGGCAATGGGTTATTTTTCATAAGCTGCAAAATTGCTTAATAAAAGTGAAATGACTTGCCCTTTCTGTAGAAATTAATTATGATGGCAACTTTGCAGATCAGCATAATAAAGATGTAGGCAAAATAAGAGTGGCATTGAATTCAAAAGCTATGCATAATGAATGGTCTTTTAAGATGCTTATGATCAGTACCAAAAGACCTTGACTGTTGTATAGCAATGTATTTAAGTTCCCAACTAACTGATTTTATTATTTAGTTTGACATGATGTTAGTTGTTTATTAAAGAACAAGGTATGAAACAGCACTGCAAGGTACAGGAATAACTTACTAAGGAACAAGTTTTTGTATTCAATGACACTTCATCAGCTTGCAGTGTGCTGTTTCCCTAAGATTTCTTCCATCATAAACATCTGTCCACACCAAAACCAGATTATGTCCATGTGTGACCATGAAATTATGAGCACAGATATATTTGATCCTATATGGCTAAGATGGTTTTTTTCCCCTTTTTTTTAACAGATCATCCCTTCCTCCTAAGGAAAAAAAGCCAAATTTTTTTGCTATTGTCATTTACCATCACATAACACCTAGTGGTTTAGAGGTTCCTGTACAACCTCTCTTCTCCTTTACTCTGGCAGCCCAGTTATCCAAATTGTTGCAGAACAAAGTAAAGAACCCCAGAGGAGCTCATAAAAGCCACTGCAACAACAGCCTCCCCAGTGATGGTGAAATAGGGTTTCCCACTTCAGGAAAGGGGTCTGAAAAGTGACTCAATTTCTAACTCTCCAAAAGTGTGGTATTTGACAGGCTGGAAGCATGGGAAATCTCACTAGTGAGCTATTTGTTATCTCTAAATATGTCTCCTCACAGGTGTTGGCTGATGTTCACACCTGAGTGGGTGAAATCCACCACCTGTCTGTGCTTGAAGATGGAGCAGCCAAATTATACGAGGTGAGCATCCATAAGGTACAATGAACTGCTAGGAAGGGTGAGTAGATTTAATTTGCCTAGTTATAGTTTACAGTTGCAAATTTAATATCCAGGATTGTCAATTATGGTACAATTAGAGCATTTAAAAATGCCATGATAAATACTTAATCTTCCTCTGATTTATCCCCCAATCAATTTGTGCCTTTTTGCTGTGCAGAGACAGACATGTTTGCCATCCCAGATGGAGATGACTAGCAAAGATCATGCTAGTGTCTCTAATCAAATGGTTAAAGTTTTTTAAATGAATCTGTATTATCTGAGGGTTTTTTTTTAATCTTTAATCATACTTATATTCTAGTTTGAATGTGTGCTGATTAGTTAGTTTCTGTCCTAGGGAGACAAGAAGTGCTTATATTTACCCTAATATATTATGCCGGTCATTATTCAGCACTGATTGGTTTGATGGAAAAATATACATTACCTCAGCAAGACAAGCTGCTTAGTCTTATTCATCCTGTTAATTAGATGCTCAAATAGCTACTGCCATTTATTTTTTTTTTCAGTTTATTGATAGTTGTTTATCTGTGCAGTGATTATGTAGTTTATTTTACCTTGTCCCCCCACTCCTGATGAAATCTGTGTGCTGTGGAAGTAGTAAACACGCATGGCTGCAGTGGTGCCCTGGGGGTGAGCTCAGCCTGCAGTCACGGCTCTTTCCACCAGGCAGCTCTCCTCAACAGGAGGGTGATGAACCCTCAGGAGTCAATTCAGGCTTTGCAGGGACTGATGGGCTGCACTGCTTCCAAAGGGAACGCCTTTCTCTCCCAGCCAGAGGGGTCCCCTGCTCCCTTCCTTGCTCTTTGTTCTTGGAGATGCTGGGGGTTTATTTATGTGAGAGAGGTAAGGCTGCCTTGGTATCCATTAGAAGGTCTGAGTAAATTTTATCCCAAAATGAGGAATGGGAATATGCATGTTTTAGATAGAATAGATAGACAGATAGGTAGATAGATAGATAATTGATTGATGGATAGATAGATAGATAGATAGATAGATAGATAGATAGATAGATAGATAGATAGATAGATAATTGAGTGATAGATAGATGATAGATAGATAGATAGATGATAGATAGATAGATAGATAGATAGATAGATAGATAGATAGATAGATAGATAATTGAGTGATAGATAGATGATAGATAGATAGATAGATGATAGATAGATAGATAGATAGATAGATAGATAGATAGATAGATAGATAGATGATAGATAGATAGATGATAGATAGATAGATAGATGATAGATAATTGAGTGATAGATAGATAGATAGATAGATAGATAGATAGATAGATAGATAGATAGATAATTGAGTGATAGATGATAGATAATAGATAGATAGATAGATAGATAGATAGATAGATAATAGATAGATAGATAATAGATAGATAGATAGATAGATAGATAGATAGATAGATAGATAGATAGATAGATAATTGAGTGATAGATAGATAATTGAGTGATAGATAGATGATAGATAGATAGATAGATAGATAGATAGATAGATAGATAGATAGATAGATAGATAGATAGATGATAGATAGATAATAGATAGATAGATAGATAGATAGATAGATAGATAGATAGATAGATGATAGATAGATGATAGATAGATAGATAGATAGATAGATAGATAGATAGATAGATAGATAATTGAGTGATAGATAGATAATTGAGTGATAGATAGATAGATAGATAGATAGATAGATGATAGATAGATAATAGATAGATAGATAGATAGATAGATAGATAGATAGATAGATAGATAGATAATTGAGTGATAGATAGATAGATAGATAAATAGATAGATAGATGATAGATAGATAATAGATAGATAGATAGATAGATAGATAGATAGATAGATAGATAATTGAGTGATAGATAAATAGATAGATGATAGATAGATAGATAGATAGATAGATAGATGATAGATAGATAATAGATAGATAGATAGATAGATAGATAGATAGATAGATAGATAGATAGATAGATAGATAACAACCACATCAACTTCCCGACCTACTTGATAGGGTATCAAAATCTTTACTTCTGTATGCCCAGTTATGAGTGTTGTTATGCTAAACAGCCAATATATGAGAAAAAAAAATTCTAAGGATTTACAGATAAAGTTCACACTTCACTGTTTCTAGGTGGTCCCAGGACAAAGTTGTTCACACGCATGATAATGGTTTCAATTATCAAATTTAATTTATTATCAAATTTAATTATTCAAAATTTCAAAATTCAAAAATTCTATTATGCTGTGAATTCCTAGGTCTTCACTCTAGATCCTAGAATGAATTTAGGAGTTATGTGACTAATCACTGCAACCTGCTCCAGTTTGTCATATGGTAATATTTTCAACTTGCCAAGTCCATCATTTGACTGTTCATCAAAGTCCCATCCAAGAGGGGAACCATGGAAAAAGTTGAAAAAATTATATGCAAGCAGGTACATCAGCTTGAGTTACACACACCTGTTGGGAACTGATCATTTGCATCAGGTTCACGCAGTAGAATAACAGGAGGTGTCCAACACCTCACTAAGATCTATCCCAAAGTAAGACAAAGTTAGAACTTCCAGCATCTTTTATTTTCTTTCTTTTTTCCCCTGCAATTAGCCTACTTTATATAATTGATGGCTACTGTGTAATTGAGAACATCAGACAGATTCTCATCCATTGCGACCATGAGTTGGCAGAATTTAGAGCTATGATGAATCCATCTGAATTTTGGTCTCCCAAAGGACATCAGTTATCAGCAATAGAGTTAACTTTTCAGCTATCTCCTAACTTAGAAAAATATTAGTAACCATTGATTAATATATTATTATTATCATTACTACTACTATTACTATAGTAATAGCAAATAATACTACTGCAGTGACAGCCATCCTATTCTTGCAACCAGCATGGTCTGAAACAAGGAGATCCTTGTTTTAAAATACTGACTTTTCAAAGTATTGTAACTGGATGTAAACATAAGTGAATAAAAAAAAAAACAAAAAAAACTTATGAAGCCCTAATATAGAAACTATGGAAGTGAATTCTTTTGATGTGGACATATTACTTTAACTTGAGTAAACAAATAAAATAATGGAAGAATTGACTTGCAGCCTTTGCAGATATCAAAGGGATTTTATGCCCTGTTCTGGCTGCATACAACAGACAGAACATTGTTGGAGGATGAAAATGTCCAGTGCCTTGGCACTGTGCAGGGATAAGCAACCCTACAATGACTCTTTTGCAAGTCCTGCTGTTGCACTGCATAAAGGAAATTGGTTTGGAAATGAAAGGGAATGATATCGGCAGTGGGAAGAGGGACTTGGAAGGAGACCTGTGGCTGAAGGGAAGCCAACAAGGCAGCCCAAGAAAGGACACTAAAAACTAAAACACTGGCAAAACTGCTCTGACTTAAAGTGGGGGCTATTCAAAACCAAGGTCATCCCAGAACTCCAAGGACCTAAATAGGACCTCTGTGTTCCTTCAAACGGAGGCATTTATTGATGTGTGGCTTTATTTGTAGCTTTTACATTCAGCTTCTGGTTACAGGGATTCTGGTTGACTCTTTTCCACTAGGCTGAAAAGCCCTCAAGTATTGAAACTGCCATAACCAAATAATTTGTTCCCTTTTTGCTCAATTAAAAAGATCAAGGGTTTAAGGTCTCTTGTTGCAAAGCACTCTCCTCAAACCTTAGGTCTTTGTGCTTTTGATTTAAATTTTTGGTGCCATTTTTTAAAGAACTGGATACAGAAAATTTATTTTGGTCCTGATAGTGTTGCAGAAGAAACTTTTTTACCCTGCTGTCAGCATACCTCCATTCTTTTACAGCAGTAACTTTCTGACAGCACTTACATAATTGCTTGCACTTTGCCTCCCACTTCCTCTACAGAGCCAGCGTTTTCCAAGGTCATTTCCCATTCTTTGCATATGACTAGGAGCACAAATCCATAATTTTGCATTTGGTACAGTTAAAGGTGTTTGTGCTGACGAGCTCAAAATAAGCTGACTAGCCTGTGAACTTGCCTCTGCCTTGGGGCATATTATGCCTCTGAGACATCAGCACAGCTCACATGGTTCTTATGGCTTCTCTCCAGGATGTTACACGTGTCATTAACTACCTGTAGGAGAGAAAATGCTGTAAATCATCCAGATAGAGTCTCTTCATGTTTTAAAGGTTTACTAGGTAAAAATGGGAAAACTAGAGGATACTGTATGGGAGGAAGGAGGCAGGAAGACTGAGCAACTATTTGTAGCAGGCTCTTTTTCCTTTCACTCTCTGGTACTTCTAAATAATGTTGCCACGTAGTTGGTGTGTTCTGACCTGCCTGCCACAGGGGTTGATGGGTGTTTGCCAAAGAAGGAGGGAGGGAGGGATATGAACTGCACCTTTGCCCATGTCACTCTGGAGATAGCTGCTGCTCAGCTGCCTGCTGCTGGAGCTCAGCAAAATGTATAAACAGGAGCAAACTCTGCATTGCACTTACTGTCAGCCTTGGGGTAAGCTGGGTAAGGTAACCATTTCAATACAGAAATTATGACTGGATCCCCTCCTTTTTTCAGAAAGGGATCATCAGAGAATAGCAGAGAGAAGAAGTGTGTTCTTCTGAGGAGAACACAGCAGGTCTCTGTCAAAGCCCTCTGTTGTACCAGTTTCCTTAAAGTGCTGGACACTGGCATGCAGTTGTTTTCCCTTGGATCCTCACAAAAAGTAATGCAAGCTTCCAGGGTTCTTTTAAAACCTTTTAGCTTTCTTCGTACCAAAGCACTCAAACAAGCACTTTATGTCTCCCCACTCCTCTGGGCAAGGGCTCCTCAGTGGAAAGCTGTGCTATGCAAGCTGTGCAAAAGGGCCCATTAAAAATGCAGCAACACACGGGCAGCAGTGTGGGAATGGATCAGCAGGGTTAATCCCAGTTCATGGGGGACTGATGCTGTGGGACACCCTGCCTGGGGTCTGCAGCAGGACCTGGACAGGCCGGATCGATGGGCCAAGGCCAGCAGCACGAGGCTGAGCAAGGCCAAGGGCAGAGTGCTGCACTTTGGCCACACCAACAGCAGCACACGCTGGGGGAGAGCAGCTGGCAAGCAGCCTGGTGGAAATGGACCTGGGGGTGCTGGTCTGCAGCCAAGAAGGCATCCAGACCTGGATCAGGAACAGTGTGGCAGCAGGCCCAGGGAAGTGATGCTTCCCCTGTACCCGGCTCTGCTGAGGCCACAGTTTAAGTGCCATGTCCAGTTCTGAGCCCCTCAGTTCAGGAAGGACACTGAGGTGCTGGAGTTGAGTCTAGGGAAGGGCTGTAGGACATTGTAGGACATCTGCTTCAGAAAAGCTGGTGGAATTTCTGGAGCAGATGTCCTATAAGAAGTTGAGAGAGCAGGGGTATTCAGCCTGGAGGATGCTCCGGGGAGATCGCCTCACTCTAAAATTCCCTGAAAAGAGGTTGGAGCCAGATGGGGGTCAGGTTCTCTCCCCAGAAATCAGACAGGACAAGAGGGCACCGTTTTAAGGCAGGAGAGGTTTAAGTTGGACATTAGGAAGAATTTCTTCACAGAAAGGGTCTTAGACATTGGAATGCGCTGCCTAGGGATGTGGTGGAGTAACCATCCCTAGAGATGCTCAAAGTCTGACCGTGGCGCTTGGGGCCATGGTGCGGCTGACACGGATGTGCTCGCTCACAGGTTGGGCTCGATGACCTCCGAAGCCCATTCCAGCCGAACCGCTGTGCCACTCGGTTCCCGCAGCCGGGACCCCCGCCCCGGGCCGGGCCCGCCGTGCCCGCACCCGCACATGCTCACTGGGGCGCCGCGGGAGTCTGGGCATGTGCAGAGCGGAGCGGGCCGGGCCGCTCGCCGCGCCCGCCGCGCCCCGGGGCTGCGGCCGCCGCCGCCCGCCCGCTGCCAGGTGAAGCCGCGCTCGCCGGGGCGGAGCGCAGCGGGGCAGCCGCCGGCCCGTGGCGGCGGCGGCGGGGCAGGATGAACAGCTCCGACGAGGAGAAGCAGCTGGAGCTCCTCGCCAGCCTGAAGGACCAAGGTAGGGGCGGGCGGCGCCGCCTCCGGCGCCGGAGAAAGCGGCTCCCCCCGCTCCGCCGCGGGCCCGGGCTCGGCCGGCGGGAGCGCGGCCGCCGCGGGGCGAGGGCTCTGTGCCCGCTGGGGGAACGGGGCGCGGCGGGGCGGGCGCGGCCTGGGCGTCCCCCGGCCCCGCTCCCAGGCCCCTTGCTCTGCCCGTGCGGAGCGAAATAATAAAAGCCTTAATGAAATAAAGCAGGGTAGTGGAACGTGTTGGCTCTTCCCCATGTGGGCGGCCGCCTCGCCCCCCGCAGGTGCCCGCTGTGGCCGAAGGTGGCTGGGAGCCGATGATCTCTGCGGGCTTTTCCCGCCCCGCTGACGGAGCGGCTCTGCCAGCGCGGCCGTCGCGGGGGCCGATGGCGGTGGCGGGAGGCGGCGGTGCCGCACATGGGCCGTGCCGGGTGCCCGGTGCTGCCCTGGCGGGGAGCTCGGAGCCCGCAGCCCCGGACAGCTCCAGGGCTCCAGGGCTGACAGTCTGCTCTCCTCGCTGTCCCTCCGAGAAGCTCAGCCTCGCGTGGAGCTGAGCCAGGCCGTGCTGAGCTGTCAGTGTCCCATGTCCCGCTCCGTGCTGCAGGGTCCGGTCCTGGCCCGAGCCATGAGCTCCTGGCATCCCTGTCCCCATCAGCGATCAAACTTCCCGCTGGTCGCTCAGGGCTGTCCTGATGCGCTGTCGGTTTCTGTAGCACTTCAGTACTTCCACCCTGGGCTGCTTTGGGTGTGTATGAGTCACTTTCGGTGCTTTAGTAGGAAAGGCCAGAATTTCAGCATGTTCAGTTTCATTGAGTTTCATATGATTTCATCGTAGTCTGACTCAGAAACTAGAACACTGTAATGCTTAATCCTCTGCAAGAAGGCACATGGAAAGGAGTTGGGGTGCTCATGATCCATTTCTAACTCCCCTGTGGTCAGTGTGTCCCTGAGCCAGGCTGATCCAGCAAAGCTGCAGCCTTAGTTAGTCAGGTGGGCACATTGAAACGTTTGAAGATCTGTTTGAATTGTGAACATCTTCCTGTGCACCAAGCGGTCGGTGTTGCGTCCTGCATGTGCAGGAGGTGTGAAGGAGCCACGCTGGAATTCACATCTGCTATTTCCCACTACTGAGCTCGCCTGGTCTCCTGTGAGCTGGGGAGGGGCAATTTGGAAAGGAACTATTGGGCAAAGTTGTGTAAAGGAGTGAAATTACAGGGGTGTGATCAGTGCCCATCTTTCTGTCGTTCATTCTGACCATAAATGTGCTCCATCACTTTTGTGTTTAGCAGAAGCTTTTCCTAACCAAGTTTCATTTGAATATTCATGGACTATTTGTGACATGCTTTGTCACTTTTTGAGTTTTTCCTGTATGGTCAGCTTTGGACATTCATTATTACCATCAGCACAAGATACATTCTGCCTTGGAAGGATTCATTAGGTGCAAAATAATAGTCTTACAGCTGGGTGTTTAGGTAATCTGAGACCAAAAAATAGGGCTCAAAATCTGGTTCTTGTGCTGACTGACTGCTTCCCTCCAGTACTGTTGCCTCCAAGAGAGCATTTATTAAAATGACAATGATAAGTTGCAAAAAAGACAAGTTTGTGTTATTCTTTAGAGAAAATTGAGTCTGTTGAAATTGTTTAGAGCAGGGCTTCAGTTCTGCTCTCTGAAAGTCTTCTCCTCCAGTGGGTTGGGTATCCTTTAATGTCTAAGGAAATTTCACAGGACTAGAGGAATTAGTTCAAGGGAAAGTTACTGTAACTTGAGGACTGGCTGTCCCAGATCCACCTGAGCTGAAACAGAAGCTGCACTTGGCAGACCCAGTCCTGTAAGGCTCCATTTTTGATGGGTGTTCATCCTTAAACACAGGAGTTTTGGAGTGTTGTTGTTACACTTTTGTGTAACACTTACATACATACACTTTTGTGAAGATGTGTGGGTGAGAAAGTTGTTTTTTGTAGGCAAAAAGTTATCTAGTAGGAAAAAAAATAAAATACTCTTTTACTTCTAAACTATGCAAAAAAAATGGTAGCACGCATAGTTAAATAAGTAGTTAAGTTGTGTTGACTGATGAGTCTGGTTCTCAGAGTGAAAAACTCAAGCAGTGAAAAGGTAATGACATAAATGCAATTATTCTTGTAGTTAGATAAAATGCATTGTTACTGTAGACAAGTAAATTTGCTAACTCTTTATATACTGTAATTTGGAATAGTGTCCCCTCCATTCTTATTGATAACAAAACAAGACTATTTTAGATACTACCAACTTCCCTCAAGTAATTTTAGGATGGTCTGTTGAACAGTCTCTTAATTTTCTTGTTTATTGCTTCCAAATGCAGATAACAGTATTATTTTGGGAATAAATGCAGCTGGTGGAAGGATCTGCTGGATCTGAATATTTGGGGTAATGGGTACACAGACTCATCCCATCTTTATTTTGTTCAGAGCAGTGTACGGCTTCAGGTTTTTGTAGCATTTTGATGTGTAGTCAGCTTTCTGGAAAATGCAAATGGGTTTGGAAAGGTTTCAGAAAACATTCATTCAGTAGCTGTTGGCTTGGTTTCTTTTTCAGGATGTGTTTTTCTGCTCTTGAGAGGCTTGCCTGGCACCAGGTAAAAGGAATGTCTGCGGCTGACTGCTGTCACATTCCAGCCGCTGCTCTTACTGCTCCTCACCAAGGCCAGGAGACTGAACCTGAGGCAGGTGTTTTGTAGCTGCCCACTCGATTCTCAGTGGCAGCTGTGAAGCTCTCTGGGGCTTGGGCAAGTTTGCTTGGTTGTCTGGCAGAGCTCTGAGCAGTAACAAGGACACTGAAGCCGTCTGTGTGTAAGATACTCTTATCTTTCACCCATGCTGAATTTTCCAAGCCCTGTGTGTTAGACTCAGATACCTGATACTGATCATTCTTCAGCTTGCTCCATTACTGAGTTTAAGATGAGCATCATGAAGAAACAAGATCTCTGTATTGATGATATTTTGGACTTAAAAGTGTTGTTTGAGTTTTAATCCTCAAATAGTTTTCTGAAATGTCATGGTTTAGTATAGCAGTTTCACTATAAATATTACTGTTGCCTCACTGTACTTTAAGTGATGTTTCCAGTGATGTACATTCTATTCAACTGGCCCTTATATTTCTGTGGGTAAGACATAAAACAAACAAAAAAAAAGCATATTGGCAAAACTTTGTGTTATTAGTGGTTGGTTGTAGAACCTGAGGAATGTTAGCAAACTAGACTAACAGATGAATCATAACAGTAATTGATTACCTGCCTGGAAGATTACCTTGTTTGTCTTTGGTTTTACTGGCACTGCTGGAACCTTGCCCTTAAAGACAGAGTCATCTTCTGCAATAGTCCCTTTTTTGTCCAGCTGAAAACAGGAGTCAGTGATCAAAGTGTCTGGAGTTACAAACTAGGTAAATTACACTTCAGCACTGTCATAGCCACATTTCTGGTCACTTCACTAAATTAAAGTGGTTAACAATTGTGCTAACCACACATATACTGAAGGTAGATTGCCTGGATTTTTTTCTTCATTTTCAAATGGTCTAACTTTGCTCTGTGTTTTTTGCCTGGATTTGATGAAGTGTGATGATTTCCAATCTCTAGTCCCAAGCACTGTGGCTCTGTATAAATTTTTTTTTAAAATTATGATCTATTTGATCTCTTTAAACTTTTTCTTATAATGTCAGTACCTTTGAATAAGGGAGCATCTTATATATATCTTCTTAGGAGCAGACTGGACTGCCAATCTGACAGCAATATCTCATAGGAGTACCTTTTAAATGTATGCTATTGACAAGCTCCTAATGTGGTCTGACAAATTCATTCTACTTTGTGGCAGATGGGTAATTTTTATGGCCAGAGGAATTTCCTAGGACACCTTCTTGGCCCCTGTCTTCCCTTCTATAGTCACCTGCGCTGTAATTTGTTTTTTCTTCATGTACCTATGTGTGTATCTTAGTACACAGAATTCCCCAGCAGAACCCATCCTGCTTGAATGTATTGGAGTTCAGATGTTTTTCCCACTTCAGTTTCTTGTGTTGAACCCTATTTTTTTTTCCAGAAACTTGTGAAGGCAAGTTTTTTGGTGTGAACTTAGTGCTTGGTCTTTATCAGGCAGTGGTGTGTTTGTTTTTCCTGCTCTGTTTTTTCAAGGAAGGTGTAAGACTGCAAGATGCAAATTCAGGGTTTATTAAATTTACTTGTACACACTTTCACAGATTTGAGTAAAATCCAGGCATATGGGAACACAGATACAGGAGCTGAGTTACAGTATTTGTACCTAACACCTATCTTTGTGTCCTTACAAAGGTGCTTTTTATTTATTTTTTAAAGAACTGTAAGGTAATTGAGCCGTGTAGGTTTCAGCAAATGCAACTGATACCTGACCCAGAGCTTGGTTTGCCCATGTAAGCTTTAGGCCTGCTAATAGGTTTGTGAGTCAGGATTTGGAGTCACTGTAAGGTGCTGGGTGTAGTGCTGTCCCATAGATTGCCCTGAACAGAAGGAGGTGTTGAAAATGCTTTATTTGAAAATAGTGTGCACCTGGCTGGTGCTGCTGGTGCCTTAATGCATCCTGTTGAAATACTGGTAACTTGGATTTTGCAGAAGGAATCTTTGAACCTAAAATGGTGAACAAGGGAAAAAATTATTCCCTTTTGGCTTTTTTTTATCCTTTTGACAGCACGTCACAGTCTTGTGCATGCTGTACATGTAGGAGGCCATTGTTGTTCGAGAGTTTTCACAGCACTCTTGGCCTGATTCTTCCTGTTCCATGTACACTGGGAGGAGCAGTGTGGTGGCAGCATTTCCATTAAAGCTTCTGGTGCTGACAGGGGTAATTCTGTCTCTAATGATATATCCAAAAAGCCAGGTGTTAGTTTACTTCTACAAATAAAATGTGACTTAATTGGGATAGTCTGTTTCATCTGGAGCAGGGCACTTCTTGCACCATCAGCTCTTTCTCCTGCCTCTACCAGTAAAGACATGCCTGGTCCATGGTATGGGAGCAAAAAAAGTGGAGTGACACTTGCTTCCTTTGACAGCTCTACTTATTTTTTGAGTAAACAAATAGATTTTAAATCCATTACTTATTGATGTGGCATGGAATTGCTCTCAATTGACTGGAAGGCTGCCCTGGTTTGCAATATAAATACTGAAGTTTATGCATGTAGCATTTTTAAAGTTTGGGGGGTTTTTTTGTTTTACTTGTGTTTTTTAATATGCAGCTTTAGAAAGGGATTGATTAATTTTTAATAAAAAGAGTAGGAAGAGTCACCCCCTCAACTCTGTGTGAATAAAGGTATCTTTCCTGTTGTTCATTGTGAATTGTAGTCATTATATACTTTTACCCTTATGGCCTTGTTTTAGTAATAAGTCCTATTCAGCCATAGTAAGTATCTAATATGTAAAACATCTAAATTAGATAATACTCATATTTTGTTAGCAAATTCGGGTTCAGGAGACACAGGTTGACAACTGAAAATCAAAAGACTAAGTTATAATTAAAGGAGCTTCTGCATACAAAGTTACCTGATGTGTTTCCAGGACGGTCCCTTCTGGCCAGCTGAGCTGTGGAGTGAGTAGTTGGTGAATAAGTGAGGCCACTGTTGTGGAGGAACATGCTGTGTTCACTCATGTTGGCTCTTTTGGGGTTTTACTCTTTTACTGTAAGAAAGAGCAGGGTTGGCTGTGAATAGTTTGGGTGGGTTAAGGGCTATAGCCCAGAATATTGTTATTTTCTCCTTCAGGGCTAATGAGTCAGAGTTCTCTGTTCATGGAGTGTGTGAAGAGAGCTGTTGAGGGTTGAGCAAATCTATATTTACATTTTCCAGTCATTTGTAAAGTATTGAATGTCAAGAATGATTTTGCCTTAAAGACGAGCAAACACCAGCAGTTTTCAAGTGTGAAGAAACATGAATTGCATCTGTTGGTACAGTTTGCATTCCTTTTCTTGCATCTGGATGGTAGATGTCTCCTGAGGGGACAGGGAATAGCTTGGCAGTGGAGCAGTGACCAAGAGGTACAGACTTTGTGCTCCTGTGTAGGAAATACATTGTTTCACCACTGGTTTCTTGTTTGTTCATCTATCTGTTGGGGTTTTTTTGTTGTTTTGTTGTTTGTTTTTCCTTCTTCTTGGGCATGGAATTTGGGGTGCACAAGGAGAAGTGGGGACAAAGTAAAGGGATGGATGGGAGACCCTGGTTTTACTGGTGCACAGATCAGCTGCTCTGCAAGTACCCATATATCACACCAACCGTTCTTTATGGGCTTGATCTATTACCTGAGCCAGTGTGGGTTTAAAATGGTCACTGCAAACCAGTATATCCACTTTGTAATTTTTGAACTCAATCAATAAAATTGTTTAACTCTACATTGATCAAAAATTGATTGTTTGGGGAGCTATCATCTTTTTCAGACACTTCCTAATTGCTTCAATTCTAGAGGTCAGTCCAGTTCAAAGGATATTAACAGGCTATTAATGAAGTTTATGACCCATGTTATTTAGGAAGTCTGCATAGACAAAAGAAGAGTCTTCAATTTAATCAATTGGAGAACTAATTTGGGAAGAGGTACTGCTGTATTAACTTTTTTCTTTTTTCCTCCTTGTGTAGCTATTGGCGAATATGAAGAGCTTAGAGCAGAAAATAAGAAAACGAAGGAAGAGGTTTGTATGAACCAATTATTCATTTAATACTGAAATGCTGAATACCAGAATGCCTTGTGGACTGTGGCAGATTGTTGACTGCTTTTTCTGAGTTCACTGTTACATAATATTAATAATAACAATAATAATAATAATAATAAATATTACTTGTACCTTTGTGTTTTATGGAGCAATAAATGCAGTTTTCACAACTAGTCTGGGTGTCCCACTCCAGAAAAGTTCCTGTGAATATATTTTAAGTGATTGCTGCTTTACTAGATTTGTATGTGATAACAGTGGGAGCATAGACCAAGTGTTCAGATAAAATTGTTTCTCTTTGATCTAAGTCTTGTTTTATTATGACTTCATTTGCACAGGGGAATTAATTACTGAAAAGAAACAAAAAAAGAGAAGACCTTCCCTCAGCTTCTGAACTTTCATAATGTAGGAATATAATTTCTGAAGGTTGGGAGGCATGCAGGGGAGTCAGTGCTACACTGTATTGTAAGCACAATTCTCCTTCTCCAGTCTGAGTGAGCTGAAGATGTAAGAAATCTGTTGGTTTTTAAATCCCTGTTAGCTGCCAGGAGACATAGGTTTAATTTAGCTTCTTTTGAAATCATTTTGGAATGGTCATTTTTAGTTACAAATGTTTCAATTCAAGGCTGTATTGAGAAGACCTTGGCCTTAACTCTTTTCTTATTGCTGAAGAAAGTTTGATACTTATGTACACTTATGATTCAGCAAAGATTATTTGTATTTTTACTGAGGTCAGCACAATGTGCTTCATTCCCTCTATGCTCTGACCTCCTTGTCCTTTTCACTTTGGTTGTTGCTGCATTCCTGTTCTGCTGACCTTATCCCAGGAAATCTGTGCTCTCTCTTTGCTGTTTGGAGGAAATGCACAGAAGAAAATGAGAATAAGACTGACTAGGACCAAGACTCCATCCAGCCCAGATTGCTGTCTCTGACAGCACAAAGGGAGGCATGTAGGAGCGTGTTTAACACCTGGGCAGGTTTCTCTTGCAGTCTCCAAACCATTTTCAGCCTGGGAGTGGTTTCAGCATCCTGTCCTGCACTGCTCTGCTCCTTTAGTTTGTCCCATGCTGGCTGTTGGCTTCTGTCACCTGTGGGGAGTGCTGTGCCAGGACATGAGTACACCTCATGAAAAACAGACTCCCCAGCTTGCCCTGAACCCAAGTTACATCAGCTTTGGTGTTTCTTCAGCAAAACTTTGTTTAGCTTGAGAAGGGAGGAATGGGGAGACTTCCCTTGAGCTACATTTTTATTTATTTTTTTTTCTTCAAAGGGAACGTCAATGAAAAATTTTATTTCTGAAATTGAGATGGAATGAGATGTTCTGAGGTTGTTTTTTCCATTCTGCTCTTCTTGCCTCCTTGCTCCTCTTTCTCACAAGACTTCTTTCCTACAGCTGCTCTTGAGTGTTTCATCTGGAGGCTGCTTTGAACTTTTGCAGAATTTTTGCGTAACACCCAAAAATCCCCCAAGTCTGAGCCTATGGGGATTACATTCCCAGCTGAGCAAATAGTTAAACACGTGCTCAGGGCTGGATTTTCAGTTGTTGTGCAAGTTTTCTACCTCCAAAATCTCCATCCTGCAAATTGGTGTGCTTGTGTAAGCAGTCATGGTTCATTGTTCAAGTGCTTGGACTCAAGTGGTTTAGTGTGAGACTTTAAGTGCATTTCTTCCACGAAAAAAAAAAAAGAAAAAGAAAAAAAAATCTACTGATACAGAGTTCATGGCTATATTTGCTTCCAGGGCCAATACTGAAAGAAACTGTTCCTTGTGTTATGGCTGGGCAGAGTAATCCTAAAGGTCCTTAGCATCTCTTGCTTTGTATCTGTTTATGCTTTGCAGGATCAAACCTGCTGCTGGAAAAATGCAGCACAGACTTTCTCTGCCTGTGGGTCTGGGAAGTTGTGGGTGACTTCTGTTCCTTTTTCTGCCACATCTGTCACTGTGGATGTCAGCAAGTGGCTTCCTCTGTATCAGTTGTGGTCACATAATTGCGTGGACAGGAGAATGAGATGTTAATTCTTTTAGCAGGTGACTTGCAGACTGTGTGTGGAAAGTGCCACAGAGAAATTAAATAGCAGTGTGTGTGTGTATGTGCTTTTGGTACACTTGGAATATTTTCCTAGGTCACGGCAGTGCTTGTGTGGCTCTGAAAGATGAGCTGTGCATTTAGAAATCGTCCTAGTTTCCATTAGACACGTGGAACTTAGTGGATAATGGGCAGGTAACTTAAGATATATTTTTAATTTTTGAAAATTTATCCTCTTTGTTCCATATTTTTTCCTTAAAATTAGGAAGTGAATTGACTTTTAAGTGGGTTACTTTGTTCAAAGCACTGCTGCTTTGAAAGGGATGCTAATAACCATGAAAATTCAGGAGCAAAAGACAAGATCTTTCATCCACAATGTCTCTTCCTCATTGCCTTGCAAAACTGCCAATTTGGAGACCACTGGTGGAGTCTCTGACAACATTTCCCCAGACATTTTTTGTTAGTGTTTTTAAATACTTTTAGAAACAACGGAGGCAAAATTATATTGTCAGATTACGTCTCTTAGGTCACCTTTTTTTTATTGATGCAGCCAACAAAACATTCATACCAGCCCCCCAAAAATGGATAACAAATGTTCAGCTGCACACAAATGTGGGTAACTTAATATGCAGTTCTGACATATTCAGAGTCAGATCATGAATAAATATTTGACTACTTGCTAATCAGACAGAAATGACTCTGAACGCTGGTTTTGACAGTGTTTTGTCATGCTGCCAGTAGGGGGAAAAAAAAAGCAAGACAGCTATCCAAAACAGTAGGTGTAATTCTGTATCTCTGATACATCATTCATGGTGTTTGCTCTGCTAAAGCACAGGATGGAGTGGATTATATGTTTTATCACCAAGTGGGAATGGGGAAGGGACTCTGCCTTGCTCACATACTCATTGTTTCTCTGAGCAGAGCCCTGCAAATGTCATTGGATACTTTTGAGCACTGCACCAAACTCACAATTTCAGAACAAGCATTAAATCTGCATACATTTCACAATCTGTTTAAATGAGGAAGAATTGTGTCTTGTGTTGCTTAGCAATGGTTTAATTGACTATATGACTACTACGTGAACTTTTTTGCATCTTAATATCTGGGCTGAACAATCTCCCTGTTGTTTTTGCCCTTTGAAGGCCTTTTACTGAAGTCTGTAGGAGCTTATGTGCAAAATAGTTGGCAAAAAAGAAGCCTGTTAGTAGAGAATAGACAAGAAACTAGAAATTAAAATATTGCTTTGTGTATTGGCTACCCAGAAGGCTAAAATCTGAAAGGAGTGGGATTGACAAATCTTCTGAACTTGTGCCTGCAAAGATGAAGAATATATGGAGTTATTCACAAAATCAACTTTGGAAAATGGACTTTTAATTTCTAAAAATACAGATGCTGTGTATTTTTACTACTAGGTGATTATCACTGTAGCCAGTCCAGCACTGCAGTATTTTCTATTTACTTTGTTAGGGTTTTATAGGTGATATAATGGTGGTATAAATATTAGATTACTAATACTAATACTAGATATATTAAATAAAATAGAATAAAGGGCTGTTTTACTTTGCAGAGAAGCTAGAACTCTTAATTAAGTTAAAAACTGAAAATTGACTGGCAATCCAGGAGCTACAAACTTCTTAATTTTTATTCAAGGTTACTCTTTAGTTTGGAGTTACCCCTTAACACTGAAAAGGGAAAGCTTAGTAAATACATGAAGATTTTCTCCTTAGCAGTTGCATGTGCTTGAATGTGGAAAGTGAAGATTTTATAGTCATGTTATGACATTTGCCTTTTAATATTTAGGAATAGTGATACTTTTGTCCATTAATGATTATTGTGTATGCCTAAAACTGCATTTTTGAAAAGTGAGATGGTTATGAACTTTTAGGACTTCTCTGGAGCATTTTAGGAGCAGCTCATACATCTAAATTTGGATTTTTAAACTTTTCAATTTTAAAGGTAAGGTCAATTTGTTTTAAAGGGTGACAGTAGTTTTTATTATGAAACATAGTTTATAGGCTTTTTATTTTTGTGTAAATTTCAAAATTGAAACAGTTTAAGTAGTTAAAGAAAATCTCAAATTTTTCCTAATGCTTAGAAGATAAACTAGGGTATTTTTTGGAAGGACCTGTAACAGCTCTGCTTGCATGGCTCTGATTGCAAGACAGAAGGCAAAGTGCTTTCCATTGATCATTTCAGCAAGGGCAGCAATCTCCCACTCTCCTTTTCTTCTTCTTCTTTCATTCTGAAGCACAGTAGCAGCAAAAGGAAGGTATTGAGAAAACTGCAACTGGGAGCAGGAATTGCTCTGCAGAGACCCAAGCCTAGAGACCCTGATTGTGCAGAGAAATGTGGCAGTTATGAGGAGAATAGTCAGCTTGCCGTGGTCCAAATGGAGCTCTCTCTGCAAATAGCACTCGAGGTGAAGTGGAATAGGTCATTTAACTTCCCCTTTCACTGCACAGGGAAAGCTGCTATGCCTTACAGCCTGCTGCCTGGAGGATTTCAAAAGGAGTTTTTGCTGCCTGGAGGATTTTAAAAGGAGTTTTTCCTGTCGTTGGGATAAGGGAGTGTGCTATGTCCTCTACAGCAAGGTTTCCATCAGTAGGAAAGTTGTTGACTTCTACAGGCAACAGATCAGATCCTTAAAATGTTAATGTTTCTGTTTTTTAAATTGCTCATTTAATGTGCAGTGGGCTGAAAGCTTGCAGTGTGCAGAAAAATCATGTGTGGGTGAAATATGTCATTGTGGCTCCAGGGTCTTTCTTGGGAAATCCAAGGAGGCAGCAGCTCCCACCAGTTCCCTTTTGTGGCAGAACTGTGCTCTGCAGAACAGCCAGAAACACCTTCTGCATCTTTTCCTGCCTTCTGCTCTTAGACTGCACTTCTGCCACAAAGGTAACCCACATTTTTTCTGAGGAAGCAGAGGGAGGGCAGCAAGATTCATGCAGAGATTTCCCTTCCCCACCTCTCCTCTGCAAGATTCTCTCCACAGGTTCTTTGTTAGCAGGGCCCCAGGAAATGGTGAGTCCTCGTCGGGCACTGCTGGCTCAGTGCGTCTTTGCTCCTTCTGCAGCTCTGCCTTGTGTTTCACAGTCCTTACAGCAGCTGGGACTGACCTGTCCCCCTACTCAGCCCTGTCCCTTGAAGCCTCATCACCCCAGTGCCATCAGAAGAGAGATTGTTGTTGAGTGCAGCTCCTTTTGCTCCCACAGATAGCCACGATCTGCCTCAAGCCAGCACCAGTGGCATCCTCGCCTTGCCCGAGAGCAGATCCTTCTTTGGGTCTCATCCAGGGTCCTCTGTAGCTGATAGAAGTTTTCTCTTGAATTTGGCTGCCTTTGAATCAGACTCTCCCACTTCTTGTTTCTTAACAGCAGGCTCCTTTCCCAGCTAACTCAAAGTGGCTCCTCATGTGGAAAAACCGAAAATCGAGCAAAATCATTTCAGGGTTTTTGGGTTTTTTTGTCTTTTTATTTTTTTACTCAGTTCTGTTCCAGTGGCCAGCATCCTTGTAATTGGAGTTGCGCTGTAAGGAGCTCAGTCACACAGACCTCTTCCAGAAGTTAACTCATGGTTTTAGGTTGATTTATTGCTGTGAACATGCCCAGCTGCATGTGAGGAAGGATGTGTGTGTAAGGCACCTTGTGTGCCAGTCATACTTCCCCCTGGGTCATGTGTTTTTCACACTGTGGTTAATCACTGACTGTGTCTCTTGTGAATTTTACTCATTTCTTTGAGTTCTTTCATTTACGTACAGAATGGGTTTTCTTAGAGAACTCTATTTCACATCTGTTTTATTCTTGCTTTGTGAAGAACTCGTTCCATCATAAGATCAATGATTGCAAGCCTGTGTAGTGTTAGCAATAACCACAAAATTAATAAAACTGAGGTGATGGGAACTCCTTAAAGCATGAACATGAGTGCCTTTCTCTCTACAAAGCTGAAACTTTGCTCATGATGTAATGAAATAATTCAGCATGTCCCTGATGGTTGGCTTTTAGGTTTTCCCTGCACATGGTGGATATAGAAATGTAGGCCTCTTTTCTGAGTCTATTTGTGTTGAAGAAACTGGACCTAAATCCTATTTTTGACATGCAAAGTATTGCTTCTACTGTTGGTGTAACATGGATAACTGCTTATTTCAGTTTTGGATAATGTGTCTCTTTAAAATATTTTCAGAGTAGCTCTGAATCAGAACGTAAATCAAGTACAGTGTGCCAGTTTGGCTGGGAAGTACTCTGAGTAATGAATTTTTTATGCATAATTTCCATTGATCTTACATGGCTGAAAGGAAAAAGAAATGCTTTGATAGGCTTCTGTACATTATTGTGCTGGCAATTGATCCTGGTTGATTTTGCATGTTGTGACTGACTGCTAATTAAATAACTGGGATCAGTGTTTCATTTCAATTTTCTCTTTTCCTACAGTGTGACAAAATCAAGCAAGAACGAGATGAGGCTGTCAAAAAGCTGGAGGAGTTTCAGAAAAGTAAGCTGACAATGTCAGTGGGATTTTCTTGACGTAGACAATTATGAACATAGTTCTGCACACTCTACAGCAGTGTTAACAATGCTGAGATTCAGGCCCACTTGCTGTTTCTTCTTGCAAGCTGAGTTTAAGGAGCTAATCCAGTGAGACTTTGCCCACAGTAGTCAGAATAAATGCTTTTGCAGCATTTGTACTCTCTGTCACGGGTAGTCACTCTCAAGGTGCAAAGTGGTGAAAATACAGTGGTGCAAAGGTGGCTCTATCTCACCTGGATCCTGCAAGTGACTTTTGGAATGATGCATGCTTGAAGTGATTTGATGCTGAGATTCCTAATAATAATAATAATAATAATTATTAAAATGGCCATTTTTTTTAATGAAGGACTAATACTACTTTAAGCACAGACACACCAGGAAAGGTTTTTAGGATGAACTGTTCTCAGGTGCTAATTTTTAGAGCAAGTTCTATCTCGCCTGGGCTGTGAGAACCTCAATATTCAGTTTTGCACTTTTATGGTAATGGTTCTATTGAAACTGTGTGGTGTCTGGAAGCAACAAAGCACATCTAATGGGAGTGGAAGTATCCTAGTGGAATAGCTCCTTAGAAGAGACAATTACAATGGGATTGTGGTCTGTTACATCTGGTTTGTGCCAGTACAGTGAACTGCACGGTGAAGCATCAGAAATGTGGATGAAGTTAATGCAGGAGGAGGAAATCACATGGTCTGTACTTTTGTGTGACTGTGTTAAAGAGGAATTTGCTCACTTCTGTTTTATAATAGTTCGTGTGGTACAATTATGGAAAATAATCTGAAATCAACAGGAATTGTCTACTGCCTTGAATGATCTTAGGTAACCAAGAATGTTCTCTAAGAAGTACAATTCCTCTGGAAAAACGGCTGCCTGTTTTGTTTTTGTTATGATACGAGGAATACTGGAGTGTGGCAGAAAGTGTCAAGTAGTTAAGACTTAAAATTTGAGGTAATATTTAATGTTGTAAGATTTTATAGGTTTCTTTTATCTTCCTTTCACATTTTTAAAGGACATACCTTGTAAACATAGTGATAAAATGCCAGGAATATTAGGATTTTAAAGCAATAATAGAGCCCATTATTTAAACGACAATATAAAAGGCAATTATATTGATGAAGAGCTACATTGGCTTTGTGTCTGTGAATAAACTTGGCCTGTACTCAGCTTCTATTTGTTCTCCTGGCATAAACACATATTGTGTGTGATTCCAGTTTAATGGGGCCCCGTTTGTATGCCAAGCAGCTGCATTTTAGGCCCTATTGCGTGATTTCATAGCTCTCTGAAAATTGGTTCTATTGAGCACAAGAGATAGAAGGTGGTGGTGGGGGGGAAAGCTTCAACACACAATCATTTCTTTTCAATTGGAGCCAGCAAGGTTGATGACAACATGACCATTGTGTTATAATGATAAGACCACTAAGGATCTGTACCTCTCATCAAGGCTTTCACACAACAGCAGATACAATTTAATTCACTGCTCTGTCAGCAGTGCTGATACCATTATGCCGTCTGTCTCCACAGTTATAATCACTGTCCTCTGAGAAATGCAGTTGAAATGATCTTGAGCAGTCAAAGAAACTCTCAATTAAGGCTGCCACTTCCAATGTGTCAGATTGTGTCTTATGCACTTGGTACAATTTTCACTTCCAATCCTGTTTATTTACAATGTCTACCAGTAATTATGCTTAACATGTCATTTAGTGAGGGTGCCCCTGCCAAGGAGATTGTTGGGTGCTGCGGTGCCATTGAGGGGGAGTTTCTCGCAGTCAATGCCATCAGCGGCTTTTAGTCCCTGATGGGATGCAGTAGTAATGTTGATAATGCAAGTATCGTGCTCATCAAGTCATAATTAGATGCCACTCAAATGTGCCACTTGTAATAACAGTGTTGATTCATGTTTTCTCGGTGACTGCAACTACTAATTAGTTAAGTGGTTTTTGGTTGGCCTGCATTTGCTGCGGATTATTATTACCCCTGAAAAAAACTGTCAAGGTTAGAGATGTTTCAGGCCACTTAGTGCTTCTTTATGAATATTAATATTAACATAATAAGAACTTTGGACAGACTTAGGAAATAATATATTTTTTGTATTTAATTTGGAAAGACTTTTTTCCCCTGAGTTAATCATAATTGCAGGTTAATTAAGTTTAAATGAACCAAGAGTAATCCCTAGTTCTGCCATGAGAGCCCGATCCTTGTTTCCCAACTTTAGCCTTGCTTGAGGCCCTTGGATTCCTGTCTGTAAAATGGGAGCAGCTCTCTATCTCCACTGCTCCTTCATCCAGCCCAAAGCATCTCACTGCTCAAAGCTTTCAGGGCTCAGTAGTATAAAACCAGAAGAGACAGGGAGATGTATTGCCTGAAACTTTTCCTCTCTCTGATTGTATCTATTGTATGTCTCTCAAATGTAGCAGCTGGTAGGACACATTTGGAGCCAATAATTTCTCCATAGAGAAATGAAAATAAAATAAAACTAAGATAATTTCTCCAGGAGAAATGAAAATAAAAAGACATTCAAAGAAAGAGGTCTGGTTGCACTCCTGGTAGAAGACTTCATGTGAATATAGTTTTTAGACCAAGATTTACCAGTACACTGCCCTGCCTTTTCTTTTTTGTAGATTTTGGGTCTTTGATGCAGCTACTCAGCAAACCAATGTGTTGCTAGTTTCCTCTGACAACATCAAAACTTCAAAAATGAAAGCTTCAGGGGATGTTAAGTATAAAGCTGCATAAATAACATTTGTTAATGACCTTCTTTTTCCTTGCATGAAGTTCTGTTTTGTAGTTTTCAAGATGACCTCTGTATATCAAAGATGGCTTAAATATCTCTCTTCAGTCTTTGGTCAAAACTCTTGGAATAGGGCAAGGAGGGTTTTCTACCAAGTGGTATAAAATCCCTAGGTTTTAAAGCTTATCTTGATGAAAAAGAGGAAAAATACTAGAAAAATTCTTCTGTATTTACACTGTATTTTCCAGCCTTGTTCCTGCTTCAAACTGTTGTTCTGCTGCAAGTAACCTGTCCATTTTTGCAAGTTTTCTGTGCATTGAAATCCTGACATTGGGCTGAGGAGGAATTTGTGCCATGCAGTGACTTGCAGAATTAGGGTCCAGGCTGCTGTTTGGGATGGGATGAGGGTGCCAGGAGCCAAGGGGGAATTGCATCAATGAGCTTGAGAAATGGAAAACTATTGTTGAGTCTTCTGCTTTGCTCCCCTGTGCAGCCTAAAACCTGTCCCTTAAGACTCTTAACACTCATGAAGTACATATGTACCGATGGGAGATGAGTAGAATTGCAAGATAAAATGTATCTGTGCTTTTAAATTCTTTCTGATTCACATTGGTCTCCTATGTTATAAAACAAGATTTGTTCCAGAACTGCTTGGTCACTCTTTTGCCTGTCTTTGGCAGAGTGATGTGTACCCACAATTGTAATAGGGATTTTCTAAGTGCAGAGGACAGATGTGGCACTTGCTCCTCCAGCCGTGACATCAAATGTGCAGCCATGCATTCCAGCTGCAGTCAGACAGCCCAGTCTTGGTTTCAGGGAAGATTTTGGGAGTGTGTTGAAATCTGTGTTGTGAACAGTGGAGGTAGGTGAGACCGTGGTGCTCATTTTGGGGCCTGCTCAAGCACAGAGAGACTGGCAATGAGAAACAGACCAGAAAGTGAAGAGGAACTTTGTAAACATCTCCTAAGGGATTATCCTAAAGGTGTCATTCTGATTCCTCAAGTGTTGCTGAAATAAAGATAATGAGTGAGGGAGGCTGCTGCTGGTCCTCTGCTTCCATAAGTTTGTACTCAGTTCTACAGTTGCCCCTCTAATGCTGCAAACATGGCTTGAGAGAACTGCTTAAAGGAACAACGCAAAATATCCAATGCTCAGAACCGTTCCTATCCATGGAGATATCTAAGTATGTACCTCCCTGTGTTTGAATTGCTCACAATGAAAGTTAGCAAAGGAAGATATTCTATTTCTGATCATGGGAGGCATGTGTCAATCTCAGGAAGATACTGACTAATTTTTGAACTCTTCCCTTAGTTTCTCACATGGTTATTGAGGAAGTGAACTGTATTCAGAACCATCTTGAGATTGAGAAGACATGCCGTGAAAGTGCTGAGGCTTTGGCTTCTAAGGTGAGAAGAATTATGGTGATGCTGGGTTTTTTTTTTAAATCTATTTATTCACCTGTTTATCTATTTGTTTATTTAAAACTTGAGAATGTATGCATGACCCTTATTTATTTCTGTATAACCTTGTGGAGCTGTGAAATAGTTTAGAAGTGGCAAAAAACTAACAGCCAGATGCGAGATGCAAAATACTGTTCCTGCCTTTAAAGGAAAAAAAACCATTTTAATGTTGTTTCTATTTTCATGGACCAGCATCCTGATCTCTAGCTTTCATATGCATTTAGGTTAAATGGAAAATAAGTTTTAGAACTCCTCTGTGTGAAAACAATAATGAGCATTTCAGTGTCTAAATCAAATGGAAAAAGTCAACCACTGCATTACATTTCAGGTGATTGTTTATGAAAGCAAAGCAAGGGCAGGGGAAAGGTGACCTCCACTGCTCTGTTGATTGCGTCTAGTCTGATGAATTTAGCAAGTGTGTAATTTTCTATATTCCATCTCATCAGAAGTGCATTATTATTAAAGAATGTTTTTATCTCTCTTATATATTTTTGGTTGTGTAAAATGCATCTGAGCCACTTCATCAGAAAATGGATTACAGCAATTTTGAACCAAATTTCATTAGCAATGCTGACTGCCTTTTTTTTTTCCTTTTTTTTTTTCCCTCCCTCCCCATTCCCTGCCCAAAGTACATCCTTAGTTATGGTAAAAATCACACCAGCAAGAAATCACTTTAATTTAGATGCATTAGCAATGTACTTTCTGGAGGTATTTACTTAATTGTTTGCATAATGACACTATATTAGAATTCATAAGATAGACAATCAGCATATAAGTAAGAAAATGAACACATTTATGCAACTTGTCTTCTTCTCTGCATTTTGCCTGTAATGCAGAGACAAGGGCAGTTCAAAGACTCCCTCTGCTCCATGGGGCTGTTTGTGAGCTGGCTGTACCATGTAGGGCTCCTCACACCTCTCTCCCCACTGTCTCACTTTCATTCCTTAGGAAGGAGATAAATTCTTGAATAAATCTCCCATAACTGAAGGGCTGAGGATAAGGGGGATCAGAGATGATTGTTTAGGTGAAAATTTGGGGTCAGATGAACAGTATAGTGTATATTTTCTTTGAAGATGCATACTGGAGTTCTGAAGTCTGTGTTGACTTTGGCACATGGTGTATCAATAGTAGAAAATTGAGTTTCATTCTTAAACCTGAGCACAGGGAATGCTTGGCTGATGGGTGGGCAGTCACCCTGACATTTACCTGAACACCCCTGGGGTGTCTGGATGCAGGACAGTGAAAGAGAATTAAATATTTGCAGTGATTCCTGTTCAGTTTTTGTTGATTAAGACAGAGATGCCTTGTAGAATCTCTTCTGTACCATCCACTAACCAGCCATGTGTTCAGGCATCCAGCCCTAAGTGGTTTCTGACTTGTGGTCTGACCCATAAAGAATTGGTTCATGAGATGGCTCTCATCTTATGTATGTTGACTCTACAGTAATAACTCCAAAGAATTTTGAGATAATTCTTTTGTGACTAGGAATATAGTAGTAGTAGTATTTGTAGAATATATATATTATAGATATTATATATATATAGAGAGAGAATATCTATAATATATATAATTATATAATAGATAATATAGCTTGTTATATTATTTATTATTATAGTTTCTATTTTATTATATAATTTGTAGTTTATATATAGGAGAAGCAAGGATTTTTATTTAACCAATTGATCCAACTTGAAAAACCAGATGAGCTTTCAGGGGCACAAACTCTTGTTGAGGTCATTCAGTTGGGACTCCTGGTACATGTTTAAAGGTGAGCAGCTGTCACAAAGCCTGTGCAGCATTAAGTCAGCTTGATAGTTGATTTGATTGATTTAAACCTACACAGTATTTATTAAACAGAAGTACCAGAAAGGAAAAAAAGGCATGGATAAACCATCATGTTGAATTGAAACCTCTCAGAGGAAAAAGTGGATAACCACCCCGTCTTCAGACCATTCTCATGTTCAGTGGAACTTAATCTAATGTTACTTTTGACTTCTTTGATAGATCTTTTAATGATAAAGGACAAAAGACAGTTGAATTTTTTTTTCTTGTCCAGCAGCTTAAAGACAGACTAACTAGGTCCTTACTGTTTGTACTTCTCACCTTTCAGCTGAACAAGGAAAATAAAACCTTGAAAAGAATTAGTATGCTTTGTATGGCCAAACTGGGCCCGGAAATTATCACTGAAGAGATTAACATTGATGAGGATGAATCATCCACGGATACAGAAGCTACCTCTGGATCATGCAATTCTGTGCACTGTCAGCAGCAAATAAAAGGTGAGCCTTGCTGCTGATCCTGCACCACCTGCAGGGCAGAAGTTGTCTCAAGAACAGCAGTGTTGGTGTGGACCAGAGACTGGTCTTGTTCCAAGTCATGCTTCTGGGAGTGGTCAGAATCAAAGGATTTCCTGGAATGGCTGAGAACTGAGGGTTGGTAGTGTGTAACATAAATGGTGGGGGAGGCACAGCCTGCAGAGGAGGTTAAATGCAATAGGAAAATGAGACCACCCAGCTAAGAGAGTTCAGTGCTACTGAATCAGTAAAAGAAACATTTCCTAAAACTCTTAAAAAATAAAAGTTAAGTTGAAGGACAAGGTCACCTTCAGCTGCAATGTCACAATTTCAGAGCTTGTCAGACAGAACTCTGTTTCCATTATGTACCTTTGTATGCAAAAACTTCACTCATATTCCAGAGCCATTACCAAACAAGCAGCCTAAAGAGGGACTGTTGTACTGAGTAAAACAGCACAGCTGGAAAACATGGAAAGATATTGATAAGACAGATCTGTGGGGGTTTTTTGCAGAAATTTTTGGTTCTTTTTTGAAAGGCAGTTAATATTTCCATTGTCCAAAATCAGCCTTATTTCTCATCCCTGTGATGAAGTCATCATGGTTTTCTACGTTGTTGTGTCGTAGTATCCAAAAAAGGGGAATGCCAACATTCTGGATTTTGTGACAAGATTAAGTGTTTAACTTCTTAAAAAAAAGGCTTTCACTTTTTTTTTTTTGTTGTTGTAACTTGGAGCAGCACATGATGTTTAAGTCCAACTTTTTTGAACTTTCAGTTTGACCTTATTAGCTGTTGTCTTTTTGAATGCAGCAGCTGTAAGGAGTGGTACAAAGTATCACTGAAGAAAAATGGTGTGTGTGTGTTGTAAAAATGCTTGTGAAACAGTCCCACTGAAGAAATAGGGTGTCATAGTACCCTTCTGTAATCAGTTTTCCATCCTCTAGATGTAGGGAAAGGCAACAAATGGTGTGATGCAATCCATCTGAATGGGAAATGAGACTTTTGTAGTGGAGAAGGGTGTCAGGAATACATTTAGAGAATAAACACTGGCTACAGATCAGCTGGGAGGAGTGTAGTAGGGTCAAATTAGAGAAATATTGAAGAAAGGTTTTGATGTATCTGCTTTCTGTCTTGATGAACAATTCATTAAAGCATGGAAAGTGGTATTTTGGGAATCTTCTAAGTCCTTTAGCCTTCTCACCATTCCAGAAAGTATTGGCTGTTTCTTGGAGTGAGTCCTTCTCCCCCACCACTTTTCTGTAAGGATACACAAATAAGGTAGTAAAACCTGAGGCTCTCTGTGGTCTGTAGATGTGATTTCTTCTCTGCATAGTGAGGTTGATACATGCATTGTAAAACCAGAATTAAACCAAGTCTCATAAGTTTCAGTGAGACTTTTTTCCCCATTAATTTCTCTGGAGAACACAAATCCATAAAATGGACAAGCTGTATCAAAAATCTTCTGGGAAAACAGGTCTTTTTATTTACTTTAAAAAGTGTAGGCTTTTAATTTAGAGGAAAATAAATCTGAGGCCTCAGAACTGGGAGGGGGATGCTGGTGTAGAATGGACATTTTCAAGATGTGAGACCTACCAGAATGACATTTAGCATGTCACATCATCATGTGCAATTGATTAGCCACAATTTTCTCAACTCATGGCTGGTGTTCAATGAACAGCAGTGCTGTGAAATACTGGAAGCAGGTGGGGAATGAGAGCACTTACTGAAAGCTAATATATATCAATAAATTTTGATTTTTGTGGTGATTTTATGTTAACCTAAACCTTGATATATTATGTATGCAAACTGATCTCCTGTTAAGAAGTGATTATAATCAAGTGTTTTATTCCATTGTGAATTTAATTTATTTCATATTTTAATAATTAAGGAACAAAAATTCTGAGGGGAAAATTACAAGCATTAGCTCTTCCATCAGTAAAGGTTATATTCTAACTCTGTTCACATAATGTTACAAAGGCTATAAATTGGCAGCTGTTCAGGACAATTTCTTCTGTGAAAACCTCCCAAGTATTAACTGCCTGTTGTTTTGTTTATTTCCCTTGTGACAAGAGCTCACGATCCAAAAAGAATTGAAGTGTATTAATTTGTTTTAAAGGATGCTTCTTAAAAATTGCTTTCTGCTGCCTCCATACCAGAGTGTCTGTGATGTGACTGTCTCAAGAACAGGACTTAGGACCCTCTGTGGTGGCGGGATTGGCCATGTTGTAGCAGGAAATGAATCATTCAAAATGCAAATAAAGACAGCAGGCCTGAACAAGGAGCTTACTTCAACAGAGTAAATCTGAAACTGTGACCCAGTTATAGATCTGTTACTTGACACTTATGCAAAGCTCATAAATTATTGAGGAAGTTCCTTGGTTACAACTGATGCTTGATACGTAGTTCAGGTGTTTCATACTCAACTGTACTTGCATTGCTGTGACATTTCCTTTGTTGTTGTTTTTCCAATGAAATATATTCTTCATTTCCTTCCTCAAACCCTAGAGCTGCGAGATCAAATCATATCTGTTCATGAGGAAAAGAAGACCTTGGCCATTGAACTGGAAAACCTGAGGTGCAAACTTGCAGAAGTAATTGAAGAAGTATGTATTGTACCATGGAAGGCGAGACCATGTTAGCCTGGAGTCTGTCCTTTCTGTAACTTTTAGCTTATTTTGCTGAAAACAGTTGTGAAGTTAATTGAATACTGTCTAATCTCAAGTCCTGCCAGTGATGGATCACGTAGGGCATGTCCCTGGAAGGGATCCTCTGCATCACAGTCCAGTGCCACTGTAGCTGGCACATGACTTCTCCTTACCTGTTTGATCTAAGCCCATATTACAACTGTCAGGTCCCCTTCCTGACAGCCCCTCACCCATCACAGCCTGCAGGGTTTTCTGGATTTCCTTAAACCCATAGATGTGTCAGAAATACTTTTGAAGTACACATAGTTTAATCACTGGTGCTACTTCTGTGAATATATCCTTAAGTTCAGCCATTGGCAGTGCTGTGTCATCATAATTAGACCAGCAAATTGGCTTTTTAAGCCAGCAGAGTTTCATTCCTGCTTGAAAACTGGATAAGCCATGTACTGATGCAAATCAGGACTTCGTGGTTCTTCCTGTCCATGCAGCACTTGCATTCAGAAAGACACAGCTGACAGCACTTGGACAATAGACAGAGCCCAGGAAAAAAACAACCAAAACAGGGCTCTGACTATATTAAAATGCACACAGTCAAGTTCCTTTCCAGCCAGGTGCTGTGGCACCTGATCCTGAAAGGTTCCAAAGATCATGTATTTGCAGCTGTGACTGAAACATACCATGGGAGGATTAGTTCATAACCCTTTTGTGACATCTGTTACAACATCTGTAAGGTGGAGTAAAAATGCTTTCCATCCCACTGGAAACCCCAGCATCCAGCCAAACCTAGGAAACAGAGCTACTGACAGCAAAATACTGCTTGAATTCTGTATGTGCTGTATGCCTGGTGCCATTAACTGAAATGCTCTTGGTTTTGATGTGTTCTTTATACTTTTCTAGGTGAATAAGTTGAAAGAAGAAAAGGCTGTTTTGACGACCGAAGTTAATAAGCAACAAAAACTGTTGGAGAAATGTAACAGAGGTGTGTAGTCTCAGCACGTTCTCTAGGAGATCTGCATCTCCAAGAGTTTGCTTCATCCTTTGCAGAAGTGCAGAGCTTTTCTGCTGCAGTACAGAGTAGGTTACAGCACAGTGATGGTGCTCCAGATCTGACACCTGGCCTGATTGCTGCAGGCATTGCACCAACTCATGGACTGTTCCAGACTCTCTGTACTCCAGGAAAATGTGACAAAGTGAACAGCAGGTGTTATGTGAGAACAGGGAAATCTTTTCCCGTGTGCCACAAGTGGGAAACCAGGGCAGGGGCACAGTCCTTCACAGAGATGGGGTTTGAACCTTAATCTCCTGCTTTCCTAAATTATTACACCGGTCTTCCTTTTCATTGGGATACAGCTTCTCATTTTGAATGTCTAATGTCTTGGGAGTAACTTGTTTTATGTTCAGAGGATGAGAAAAAGGCAGGAGTGCTAGAATGTGAGAATTAAGATTTCCAAGTTATGGAAGAAAATAATGAAGTTTCCTTTACTGGAAAGAGAAGAGAGGTAAAACCAGGGCAGGGAAAGACTAAAAAGAGATATAGCTCAAAAAAGGAAGGGTTTTGCTTAATGAGGGTGCATGCTTCTATATGAGTAATGGTTGATTCCAAAGAAATTTAGAGGAGAGGGAAAAGTTTTTAGGTTTTAGATTACTCTGCCTTTTCCTTTTGCTGCTTACTAAGCCTTAAAAAATTAAAAATTGTTTGGTAAAAAGCATCATTGGGTGTTTTCCATTTTCCTGAAGTGGCTGAAATCTACTAGAGCATATCCTGTAAGCTTTCTCCAGGTGTCCATCTCTTACCCCTTCCATGTGTCTGCATTTCTTAACCTACGACAGGCAGTACTTGAAGGCTCTCAAAACACCAAACTTCAGAACAGCTGACTAAACAGATTAGCTTGAAGATTTTGATGGAATAATATGACAGATGAAAAATTTTCTGAAATTTTTTTCTAAGCATTATGGAAAGAACAACCCCTAGTTTCACATTTGCCTGCTTTCCTGGAGGGAAGAGTTAAATTAAAGCAAGATTTTTTTTTTTTGTGTGCATAAAATGAGCTACCAAAGTATTCAATACCTCCTGTACCCTCTGTTTATGTGGCACTGTGTTGGAGCTGTGCACTCAGTGCATTTCAGTCAGAGTTTATGAATAGACTTTTAAATCTTTCTAAATATGTGGGTTGTTTGTTGGGTATTTTTTGTGTATGTGGTTGGTTTTTGTTTATTTGCTTTTTAAAGTTAGAATCGCTTTGAGAGTCAGGTATGCTGGGATGTGTATCCCACTGTCTAAATGACCACTTACTTTTAATTAAATTAAATTAACTAAATTACCACTTTGAAAACTGTTATGCTCATCTCCAAACCAGGTAAACAAATATGGATTTCTCAAGAATAACATAATCTTTGATAGATTCAGTAAAGCTCTTTTGAGGCAAAGAGAGGCAAAATCTGGTCTGTGGTACTTGATGCCTGTTACTGGAGATTTTGAGTCTGAAAAGGAGGACTGTTTCTCTGTTCAGAAGATTAGTAATTGTGCATATATGTGGTGAGGTTTAGGACAAATACTGCAAAGAAGATTTGTATATGAAAATGTAAAACTAGGTCATGCTGTCAGTCAGGGCTCCATGGTGCTAGGGAATAGCAGCTTATCTGTGAAAATCAAACAGTACTTCTTCTTTTGATCTGTTCCACTTTTCCTTCTGATCTTGTTTAATTCATGTAAACAGTGTCTGTGCTGGCAGTAGAGGAATATGAAGAGCTTCATGAAAACTTTGAGCTGGAAAAGAACCTGCGGAAGAAGGCAGAGTCATTTGCACAGGAGGTGAGTAGTCAAGGGAAAATCAAAGACATTGCAAGTGGGCAAAACCTTGCCAGCTTGGATGACTTGATTTCAATTCCCAGCTCTCATCCATTCTTCTTAGGTAACATCTGTATTTCATCCATCAAAACGAGTTTACTGTTTCAACAAGCATTTATAAAGCATTTTGGAATTATTCATGCAGTCTTACCTATGTCCCCTTTCAAGGCAGGGTTTTAAATTTATCATGGGCTTAGTTTGCTACAACATCCCAGTGTGGAATATGTAGTGGTTGGAGCTGGGAGGGATTAGGTATCTTTCTAGTGATATAATTTAAAGGGCTGTTTTTTTTCCTGAAAAATATGTGGACTCCTAAAAAAGACATTGCAAAACTACAGTATCAATTGAGGGACACATTTTGAAAGATTATGTTGAAAGTACTTTCTGTAATTGACTGATGAGTTGACAGGCAACTTAGGTACAATGCCAGAAAAATGCTGATTATTTTTAAACAGCTATTTCTTGGGTTTTGTCATTATTTAGTTGTTGCCACTTCCAGACTATGGGCCCCTGTTGGTGCAGACTGTCAGAGAAGCTGTTCACTTGAAGGTTTAAATTCCATAAAGTTCTCTTATCCAAAATGGGATTACTATAACAGTGAACTTTAGGCCTGTATTATTCTTCCCTTTCTGTACCTGCTTGTCTTCCTGTGGTATTGTGCTGCTCAGAAAGATTTTTAGAACAGTTCTTAAAATACATGACCACATGACAACAAAGGCATTGCTGATTCACGTTTGGGGAACCAATATTTAAAATGGCTTTAAAAACCTGTTGTCATTGGCCTAGTTTCACACTGATGGTGTCCCTTGAGTGACCTGAGGCATCAGAGAGGCTCTGGCCACAACTGCATCCACAGCAGCACAGCTTTCTGCTCGAGTGAGGCTGTGTCAGCTTCCTCTCACAGGGATCATGCTGCAAGGTCACAGCTGTGTTTGGAGAGCTAAGTTTTCTAGGATGTGCTTACAGGAGCTATGTTTGGATTATGGTAAGGATGTTCAGGGATTTTCTGCCTGCTTGCATTAGCCTGTTTTCTCTGTCTCTGTAAAATGTTTCTTTTAAACCTCAAAATTTCTGCAGGATTTTGCTTGGATTTTGCAAAAGCCACTGTAGTTGGTTGTGTTAAGCTGTGCAGTGTCAACAGAAGGAAGAGCTTTGGGTAAAGGACAACACTGCATGTGCAGTGCTTTGTTCTTGATTTGTATGGAGCACTTAGAGAAGTGAAAAAGGCTCCAAGTAATGTGGCTGTCACTGCAGCTGAAAAATAGCACATCTTAGTGTTTTGTATTTTTGTATGTCTCAAGCAGCCAAATGTGTATTTTAGCTCAGTGAAATTCAGAACTACATCCCATGGAGGTGCCTGTGTGGTGGTGGGCACGTTGTCTGTCCAAGGGGCTGAAGCACCTTAAGTTTGCCTTTCTGGTGTGGTCAGCCCATGCACTCAGACTCAGCCCTTTCCCTCTCTCCATGGCATGGCTTCATCTTCTCTCTTTCATTGTGTCTGCTTTTCAAAGGGGTGCCCTTGGCCTCCTGCCCTTGTGGCAGGTGAGGAGGATTCTGTTCCCACAGCAGGAGCACTGGGGAGTGCAGGTGTGACAGGGAAGGGCAGGTGAGCTGTGTGCAGAAGCCAGCACAGATGGGGGAGAGCAGAGACATGGAGGGAGCAGGCACATATAGGAGTGAGGCGACACTTGAAAATCAGAGCTTTTGATTAAAATTAAGAAAAAAAAAAGCCCAATACAGCTTTAATTATAGTCATGCTGCTGGCACCACCATAATATATATTTAATTAATCAAAAGTGATCCAACTTCAAACATTAGAATTCATGCTCTTTAGAGGTTCTAAAGAAACTGAGTAAATATTGTCAGCCGTGGTGTGGAGAGGGGGAAGGAAAAGGAGAGAGGTTTTGAAGTGAGTCACAATCCATTGTGAAAGGTACAGGAATCTGCATAAAAGAACTAAATAAATAGAGTGTGTAAGGGGCGGAGGCATGGAAAAATCTGTACCTACCTGAATAAAACAGGGTTGTTAACACAGGAATCTTGGCAAGCTTAACCAGAATTCTAGTGTCAGGTTTTAAGAGACACTTGAAGATCTCTCAGCTGTTTGTGAAGCAGTTTATAAGAAAACAAAGGAAGGCAGAGAGTATCTTGAAGGCCATTGCAATAATATAGAGGTAGCCCTGAAAAGCACTCTCCCACAAAGATGAGCAAAATACAGTACATGCAGCCAAAGCAGGCCAAAAGCACAGGAACACCGTGTGAGAAGCAAATTGAAACTCTTAGACATGCAAAAATCTCATGAGTTTAACAAAATAATCTTGCATAAGTTGTTTATTAAACATACATCCTGCCCTGCAGCAATATTTTGTAAAGTGATTTTGGGGTTGAAGACCAGTTTGGCCACTCAGCCCCACACAGCTGCTTGCTCACCTTCCCCCAGCAGGATGGGGGAGCAAATTGGAAGTTAAAAATGAGATAACTCATGGGTTGTGATAAAGACAGTGTCCTAAGTAAAGCTAAAGCTGCTGCACCCAAAAGCAAAGCAAAACAAGAAAGTCATGCACTGCTTCCTATGGGCAGACAGGTGCTCAGCCTTCTCCAGGAAAGCCAGGCTCCCTTAGGTACAACAGCCACGGGGGAAGGCAGACACCATCACTCTGAGTGTCCCCCTCTTCCTTCTTCTTCCCCCAGCTTCAGATGCAGAGCGTGGTGCCACGTGGCACCCGTCCCTGTGGGCATTTGGGCTCAGCTGTCCTGGCTCTGTCCCATCCCTGTGCCCCCCCAGCTCACTCACTGTGGGGTGAGGAGCAGAAAAGGCCTTGACTCCATGCAATAATGAAAATATCTTTCTGTTCTCAAATCCAAAACACAGCCCCACACCAGCTACTGTGACAAAAATTAACTCTTCCAGCCAAAACCAGCAGAAGTGAACAGTTTATTATTAGTGTATGCTGGTGGAGAGATAATCCCTGCACCTGAAGTGCTCTGGAAACCTCATGGAGAAGGAGCAGTGTGCTCTCAGAGATGACATTGAGCTGATTTTTCCCTGCCCTCTGTGTTTTGGACAAATAGAAATGAAGTGTGAAACTGCTGAGCAGTTTGTTGGGGTTCCTTTCACTTCTGAGGCTCACACAGGCTTTTTGCTCAAAATGCACAACTGGAGAAAGAAAAGAAAGGTTTCCCAAGTGTTTATGGTACCCTGTAAAACAGTTTGCAGTTAAGAAGTTGAAAGGCTGCATTCAGAGGAAATATGATCCAGATGAATTAAAACAATTCAGTGAATCTCTAATGTGCATCATTCATTTTTTCATTGACTTTCCCTCCTCAATGCCTTCACCATCCTGCAGCTGTTTGTGCTTTTAAGTAACTACTGCACAACAAAATGTGTGTATTTAACTTGTTTTCCTAAAAATACCTGCATCCCATACCTGGGCCAGTGCACAGCTGACTTTACTTACTCTGGGACTGAATCTTCCCATATTGAAGGATAAAAGGTGGCTGTCAACTTGGGGAAAATCATTGTCATCTTAGCAGGTGTCTGCACTACTCAGAAGGGTGAATGCAATGGGTTTGGTTATCTTGATGACATGAGCTCCCAAAGACCTCTTCCTGAGATGCATTTGTGACATTTTGGGTTAATTTGTGAGGACTTTTGCATTAACATATTACATCTGTGAGTGGATACTGCAAAAACAGCACTGGAGAAGCAACTCTGTGCTTGCCAGTGCCACTCTCTGTGCTTTACCCAGACATAGTTCAACTGCAACTGGTATCTGGAGATAATTAATTTGCAGTCCAGCTGACTGAACTGGATTTAATAATTAAAGAGACATAAGTAGTTAGTACATGAATTCTCCTGAGCTTGGATGTTACCACTTTTGAAGCATGATGTAATGCTAATTTGTTTCATCAAGCTTTTTCCCAGGAAGAGGCTTGGGGAATGGTAACAGATGTATGCTCCAGGAAAATCTTTGGTCTCTTTTCCCCCCATCTCTTTTTGTTCAGGCAATTAGTCTGTGGGGAGAAAAAAAAGTGAAGATGTTTCCTCCTTTTTCATGTGGTGTATGATCTGCTTGTGAATCTGTTAGATGGTGTCTAAATGCTGTAAGGCTGTGAGCATTATTGAGTGTATCACTATTCTTCTACCATAACAAAAAGAAAACTGCAGGAAATTAAGAAATAAATAACAATAGAGATTATATTTCCCCTGTGTTTTGTGCAGTTATGCCTCATAAGTGAAGAATGAGTGCTGTAGTTTGAGAAACCCTTTTGTACAGAGAAGGCTGGTAAAATAAATAATGTTTATTATAAGTTTATAAGTAATGCTCTGTTTTTAAGGAAGTCACATTGTTGATGGGAGTACAATCTGCTCACACTCCAAAGTACATGCTCCAAGCACCTCTGTGCTGAGAAGCAAATGATGGACAGAAAATAGGCTTAACTCATCTACTCCAATTCTCCCATTCTGAATGAATTAGATCTCTTCTTTTAAGCCACAAAACTTACTATTGCTGCAGCTTGTAGCTCTTTAAACAGTCTCTTCAGAAGCTGTCTGGCAATTAGCCAGGTAACTAAAATCAACTGGATTTTATCTTTATTGGTCAGAAATATTATGAATCATCTATGAGTGACTCTTGGCTGTCTCATGGTCACACTGCTCACTTAATACAGCTAGATCAGACTTTGACTCCTCTAAAGGAGGTTTTTTGGTTTTTTTCCTGATTAGCCATTGAACTAAAAACCATACCTAGAGTTATATTTTAATCCTAATTTTAGTGCCACTTAGTGCCCTGTCAAGCCATAATTAGACATGATCACTCTGTCCTCCCCATCAGATAAAATCCTTCAAACAGCCTCTTCTTTGGGGAGATACAAATACCTAGAACCTACCTCTCTTGGGACTTAGCTGAGGTGTGAACACGAGCTGTGGGGCTTTGGGGTACACATAATGCAAAAGGCATCAGCTCCTGTAAACTGTGACAGATGTGGATGGGTTACCCCTCTGTGACTCACTGGGTTGTGGAGGGGATGGAGCAGTGCTGCTAAGGATTGAAGAAATTACCAGCTGCTCAGCTGAGTGATCTTCTCTTCTGTTTCACTCTCCCAAGTTTGACTCTGCCTTACTACTTACCTTCTTTTACTCTATTTATAATGGACATCATGCCACTGATTTTTATTTTAGTTTATGCAACCATTGATTACCTTATTAGAACAACACCTGCTGTATTAGGACATTTTTCTCCCTTAAACTGTAACTAAGACAAAAAGGTTATTGCTCAAATACCCAAAGGATGCATAGATGGAAGTGCAGCCTCACATGGATATTAAAGAATTCCCTTTGTCATTGTTTTGCCCCTGGGAGAAGGGTTGGTTGGAAAGTATCCAGTTTTATCCTGAACCTTGCTTGAACAAGGCTTGGTGTTCCCAGGGATTTGACACTAACAGAGTTGCCTTCTAACGTTTTTAATGAGGAAGAATTCCTTTTTCAGCCCTGCTGTAAAAACAAAAACCAGCTGCAGTGAACCTGCTTTGTCGGGTAAGGGGCTGAGCATGAGCTGTGGCCTCACTGAGGCTGAGGGAAAACCTTCCATTATTTTCACCCCCTTCTTTCCACCTCCCCAGCTCTTGTGAAAACTCTGCTGATAGAAAGTGGCCAGCTCCCAGATTTTCTGTACTTTTTAGCTTCTCTTTGTAAACTCATGGAGAGGAAGATGCATAGCTGGTTTGCACAACAAGGGGTGATTTTAAAAATGAGACTGATAGGTGTAACCAGATTGTTTTTCTTTGTGGTCTGCCCTCAGCTGCAGGTGTGGTTTTCAGCAGATTCCTGCACCATTGACTTGTGTTTCCAGCATTGATTGGGATGCTCTGCAGATAATTGTCTAGCAGGTGGCAAAGTCGGAACTAATCCATCAATTGGTTAAATTCCACCTAGTCCAAATAATCTTGTTAGTAGCTGTTTTGCCCTTTCAGCAGTCACTTTAATTAATATTCAGGGTTGTGCAGACAGCAGGTTTCTACCCTGCTAAAGCAGGAATTGATTTTTTTAAATTTCAAGTTAAAATTAATTTGCAAGGGTCTTTTTTGTCCTATGTCAAACAGTGCAGCCTCTCAAAAACTTGGAATCAGTGCCACTAGTTTGCTTGACACAACTGTCCTGTCTGGTTTTGTCCCTTCCACTTAGAATATGCTGGCACTTGTTGTTGAAATTATGTAGGTAACTTCTGAGATGGATGGGACTCCCCGTGAGAATTTGGTTCCCATGTGTCTGATTGCAGCATTACCTTAAAATCAAAATTATTCTTCTGTGATGTTGAACATGCTTTCATATTTGTGAGCAGGAAAATATTTGCAATATCACTAAAGCAGTTTATAAAGCTAATTGAAAATGCAGGACTTGATGTGAAAGCTTCTGAATGAAAAAGTTTTCATCCAGGTCTTCAAAAGGATTTTTATCATTCTGTTGCAGAAGAACATGAAACAAAGTGAATATGAATTTTCTACACTTGGTGAAGTATCTGCTCAAGTTGAAGAAATCAAGTTGCTCTACTTGATTTCTTCTTGTTTTGGCAGCTTTCTGCTCCCTCAGGCTGGAACAACTCTGGTTGGATTTAGTGGCAGAAACTCGGTGAATAAAAATCTGGAATTTATCACCTTGAAGTATTTTTCATATTAAAAAAAAAAAAAAAAATCCAGGTTTGCTTTGCTTTGAAAGTGTGTAAACTGATGTTTGCTGAAGTTGGCTTCTGGAGAGAGGTTGTTTCCTGTCAGGGGTAGATAACTTCTGTGAGTGACTTGACAGGAACACAGAAAACTCAGAGACAGTATTGAGTTGTTTTGCAGTGATTTAGAGGCCTTTCTCAAGTATAAGGTTCAAAGATGCTGTTTCTTTTAAGAATACTCCCAAGTGTTAAATCAGCTGCAGTACAAAGGCAAACCTTTATGGATTGTTGTGGGTAGCTTTGATTCTGAAATTCTCTTGCCCTTGAATTGTTTTTGCCCTAGCCCTACTAATAAAGGATAACATAAGCATAAATTGGTTTGACTGGTGGGGACAGAGAGCTGATGTCCAGTGCACATTTGACTTTGCACTGTCAGCAGTTTGGTCCTGTTTGCTGTATAACAAATTGCAGCACCAGCGCCCACGTTCATCATTTCCTCTCCATCAAATGCTTCCAGTGCTTTGCTGCCTGCCCCCCTGGCACAGCTTTGCCCAGTGGAGTGTTCACTGCAGGTTTTTGGTGTTAGGGCTGCATCAGTTGACTCCTCCTGGCATGCAGGGTCACACAGGCTGCCAGGGCAGGGAAAAGTTCAGTGATTTTCTCAGTCTGTCTGCACAGAGCTGCTTGCTGGGAAGGCTCAGCTGAAGTGTCTGTGCAAAGAATGCTTGCCACAAGCATCAGCTCATACTTAATATCTAATTGTATTAAATAAATAAATCACAGAGCACTGCAGTGGCACCAGAGGGGAAGAAACCATGTGTTGTTTCTGTAATTCTGGTTTGTGAATAAACAGAATGGGAATCTGAAAAGATGTCACAGCACTGTTATATTTCTAATACTTCATTCTTAAAATATGTCCTTGCTTTTGCTGAGCTCTGCAACAGTGTTTTTGCAGTCTGAGGGAGTACCTGCATTCTCAGGCTGTTCTCTGTGCTGCTGCCAGAAGTGGCTCTGCTGACCTGTGCACACTCACCTGAAACCTCAGCATGACCCAGTCCCTGTTTCTGCTCCAAGAACAGGCACAGCTGAGCTTGTCGAGTGGAAGCCCTCATTGCCTGGGGGCAAACATCCACCTGAAAGAGATGTCAAGGTGCAGAACAAATTCATTAGGAATTTTTTATTGTTGGGAAGCAATCTTTTTTTTTTCCTAGTTCCTGAACAGTCTGGGAGGAACAGATCTGTCAGGGTAACTGCATATGCTGACAGCTTCTGCACCTCTTAAGTGAAGCCTAGAGATGTGTGGGATTTTTTTATCAGTGTCAGGTCTCCAGACCTTTTGATTTTTGCCTGCCCCCCACAATGTATTCATTTGCAAGATCAAAAATATAACTTGGGAAGGAGAAGGAACACAAGGATCAGAACTAAAAGGCTGAAATTGTCCTAAAAAGCCTTTTCCCAGGGCAAGTGCCTACACTGATTACACAGCCATGGACTGAAATTCGTTTCCTGAAGAAATGAGTTTCCATCATTCACATACCCAGCTCACCCTCAAGTCAGTGGCTTTATGCCAAGGCTTGCAGATGTGTTTGAGGAGATAGCTTGTGAATTCATAGACATTTTATCTTCCATCTAGAGTTCTTTTAGTCTTTCCAGAGCTCCCAGCATGGGGCTCAGATTGTTCCCATTTCCAGGAAACAGAATGGAGAGATGTGTTTAAATTCTGAATGCTGCCAACATGTGGGTAATTGAGGTGTAGCAGTGGGTGGTTCTGAGCAAACACCTGGTTCCTTTCAGTGTGAGCTTAGCCCTTGTGAATTTTGCTCTCAAACTTCCTCTCCCCTTCCTTTTCAGCTTCTTACTCATTATTTCTTCCACATTAACACAATGTTAGTATCTCATTTTCTTTCCAGTTGCCATTTTAGCATCAGACTGTGCTTGCCTGACTGTTGTTTTTCTTGGGTGTGGGCTTGTTTTGGCAGATGTTTATTGAACAAAACAAGATGAAAAGGCAGAGTCAGTTGCTTCTGCAAAATTTTGCTCCTGATCAACAGCTTTTGAAGGCTTTGGATGACAATGCTAAGCTAACCCACACATTAGAAGAAGAGAGGCTTCAACACCAGCAAAAGGTAAAGCAGAACTTCTTTTCATCTCATCTGGAAGTCTTTGAAAACCTCCTGAATTTAAGGAGTGCTGTGTCTTAATTACATTCAGAATTACTTGAAATCACATCCCTTGTAAGAGCTTCGAGTTTAAAAACTTAAATTTCAGAGAAAGTTGTGATTCCCTTCTGAGTCACTGTTCAGATATGAGTACAGAACTCAGAGGCACCTGAGCCTGAAGAAGCTCTGGTTTAGGCAAGTATTTTATTCTGGGTGCCAGTGAAGTGCAGTTACAAGCAGTGAGTCAGGCTCCATTAAGTGAAGAGATGGCAAGAGCATATTTTGGACATTCAGTAATACAAAGGGTGCCTTGGGGGTATAAGGAAAGAACAGGAGGTGAGAGGTGGGCAGTGGTTTGGTTCCTGCTGAAAAAATGGATGGGGGAAAGCCAGACAGACACACTGGAGCAGGGACGTGTAAGATGAATCTGCAAAGTGCTGTGAGAAGATATAAACTGATAGGATATAAACAAATTTATTCTCTGAAACTAGACTAGATCAATCTCTTAACTGGGAGAAATCACCATTGCTTCCCAGGAAAGCCTGAAAATGAGCTTTGCTTTAGCCCTGAGGCCTTTTCCTAAAACTCTGTTAGTAGAGTAGTACTAGGGATAGGTAAAGATGTTCTTTCATTAATGCAGCAATACTAAGACTGCATTCTCAAATGCTCTGAATGAATATTTTGGAAGAATCATTTCCAGTTTATTGAAAACCTCTGCATCTTCGGCTACTTTGAAGTCTAGAACAAAATGTACATATTTGGGGAGCTGTGAAGTTACTGCTGCTCTGCATCTGAATGCTGCCTCTGATTCAGATATTCCATAATTCCCCCACTGGCATCTGCATGAGTTGAGACAAGGGAGTTTAAATAATGAGCCTGTCAGTGGAAGCAGTAAAAGAACAAAAATGTCAACGTTCTCGTGCTTCAAATGAGGAAATGTTCTGAAATTAATTATGTGATAAAAACTCTATAAAAAGAAAAGGGAACAATGTAAAGCTTAAGTACTTTGGAGCTAAATACATATTTTAAAGAAGAGTTAAAGCAAGTTGGGATCATAACAGAAAATTCTGACATCTTTCAGAAAAATCTTTCCAGCTTTCATTCAAAATTTTTCTGGGACTTGTGCTTCACTCCTGTACTATAACATGATGTTTTCAGGCATAACTGTGTCTAGTGGGTTATTTGTCAACAGGAGGGACAGAAAATGTCTTTTATTGTGATGAATGCTCTTGTTTGCCAACTGCAGATAAAAGAATTAGAAGAGCAGCTAGAGAATCAGTCACTGCACAAGGAGATTGGTCGCCTTAAACAGCAACTAGAACTTCTGGAAGAAGATAAAAAAGAACTGGAGCAGAAGTGTCAGCATGCAGAAGAAAAAGCTAGAGACCTAAAGCACTCAGGTAAAACTGTGTAATAACTTTGATTTTAGGCTTAAGGTGTGTGTGTGCTTGGTGCACGTCTGCATTTGAGACCCTAGAAGCTTTTGTGTAGCTGTGACCCAGAGCTTTGCTTCATTAGACAAAGTACAGCAGCTGCCTTCATCTGCAGAACAACTGTGTCCAAAATGTGTGTGAAGGAATAACCCTGTAAAACTTCTGTAAAGGAACAAAAATCCTGTGGTTAGGTTGCCCTGAGTCTTACAGATGGATAAATATATGGGAATAGGTGTGTGTGTGAAAGACACAAAAGATTATACCTGGACTTTAAAGTCATTCAGTTGATTTTTAATTTTTTTTACCTTTTAAAATTTAAAAGCAAGCTTAAAATGCTGCAATTTTAATTTGAATCCATCATAGCAAGAACAAAGAACCATATCCACTTTGGAAATCATGTTCTTACTTCTCCCATAACCTACTGCACACAAAACAGTTGCTAAGGATTTTTATAACTAAAAGAAATTTAGGATTTTTTTTTCTCTGTTTCTGCCCATCCCCAGTTAATTATATTTGACAGCATTTCAAGCACAGAGAAGTAATTTCTGCATTTTAGGTCTGACATGAAAACAGGAGAGAAAAAAATCCATTTTACCACGACCCAGTTTCACCCATTTTTATGGAGAAAGCCCACACCACCAGCAAGACAGAGACAGGTCTGGAGGTTGAAATTGTCCATTTCTTTGATCTCCTGTTAGTTCATTCTCAAATACAACCTCTGATACACTGTTGCAGAAATGGGACCAAGTTTTCCTTGCTCTGTCATTTTATATGAAGAGTCCTGTGTGAGGGAGAGTTTCAGTGGTAACTCAGGTTGGAGGCAGCTGTTCAAATGGGAATCCTGTGCGTTGTTCTTGGTAGAAAAGGTCAAAAAATTTACGTTGGGCAGTTGTGTGGTTTACTCTTGTTTGTTCTTTAGTCAATTAGTAGAGTTTTTTTCTCAAAGCTGCTTCGCAGAGGGGATGAGAGAGCTGACTGTGGTTTGTTTCCTTGCCCCCGTGCAGTTGATGAGCTCCAGAAGCGAATCCAGCAGTCTGAAAATCCTGCCCCGCCTCCGCCGCCTCCTCCTCCGCCTCCTCTCCCTCCTCCTCCTCCTCCCAACCCCATCAGGTGAGTGCTCCCAGTCAGGGTAGGGCAGAGACAGCTCCTTCATCACCGGCATCCAGGCAGGAACGGTGTGTTCAAAGCAAAAAAGCTTCAAAGCTCCACCTGTGTGGGGCTCCTGAGCTGCAGTGTGGCCGCGTTTCTCCTCCCCGAGAAAAGCAAGGCACGACTTCCCGAGGAGATTTGTGGGAATCGCAGCAGGGAAACTCAGAGAAAGGAAAAAAAAAATCTTATCTCATTGGCTGTGCCTATGTTTGTGCAGAAGTGGAATATTTACCCTGAGTGAGAGGGTTTTGTGTCCAGGCTGTTGGTCAGCAGTCAGTCACAAGATTCTGTGCAGTTCAGCTGAGTGGAGTTGAGTGCTTGAGCAGATTCAGTGTAATATAATATAAAATAATATAGTATAATGAAGTAATTAATTAGCCTCCTGATACCAGTGGAGTCAGATGCATCATTTTCTCCCCACTGTATTTACTATACTTACTATTTACTATATTACTGCAGGACATGCTCAGTGCCCCACCTGCCCCCAGACTTAACAGCCAGGCCAATTCTGAGCAGTGCCTGCCTTGCCAAGCCTAACAGACTGTCTAGACTGTGATTTTGGAGGAGGAGGGATACCTGTCTCCTCTAAATTTAGGAGATTTTTTTTTTCCTATTCACCTGATAGCTGTAATTATAGACTTGTGAAATGCTTTCTATTGCCAAGAAAACTCCTTTGAACCAAAGGATATGTTGGATTATTGTGTGTCCCTTCATGTCAGATACTGATGATGAAAATGCAGACTCTATTGAGTTCTCACAATTACTTTCATAAGTTAAAAAGGAGGAAAAAATAACAAATGAAAATCACCACCCAGTCATCAAGCATTTTTGGGCAAAAATATCAAAATTTGGCTTGATTTCTACAAAGGACTATAAAAGAAGATGACCAGTCTCTGCTGATGTATCAGGCATTAGACCCAAATTAATTGACAAAACATTAAAAGGCACTTAGTTAATTTTAAAAACTGCTAATCTTCACATTGTCTGCTTGGTTTTAAAAATAAATGGACTTGGATGACAATTTGCAACCTTCTGTAATAGAAATGACATCCAGGAGTCTTGTTAACTACTGTGTTAAACTTATGAATAGATCTGATTACTGGGGACAATTCATCCCTTTGTGCATCTTGCATTGTTTTTAGAAACTAAACATATTCAGGCAGATTGTGTTTGGCCTTTTGCTTCTTTTATGTCCGTTAACTCATTTGGCCTGCCTGCTCCTTTCTCACTGATGGATAGCATGAATTAACTGTGTAGGAGTGTTGTGGGATTTTTCTGTTCAAATTTGTGCCCTTTACTGTTTGGAGTAGGTGAAAATATTAATTTTAAGCCCTGTCATAGCAAAGTCAGACTATTCCCTCATGCACTGTGATGTGTATGTGAATAGAAGTTGTTTTAGGACATAGGCACTGGCTGCTGCATTTTTCTGGGACAGAGTTTTGACCTTTTAGGCAGGGATGTCACTGCTGGGTAAGGAATGATGTTCAGTAGGGAGTGCCTGGCCTCACTGACACATCAGATGTGCACAGGAGCTTGTATTGTTCTTGAAGATGAATCATTTGCTGGTGTGGACTTATACATTGTGAATATAGTGAGGGGATAATTATTTGACACTGTAAGAGATTACAAACTTGGAAATGGTGAGGAGATACTGATCACCATATTTAAGTGTCCTCTGGAGAACAATACTTCAACATCTACAGCTCTTCTTTCTGTTTATTATGCCAGAGCAGCTTCTGTTTGTCATGTGTCACAATGAGACCCCGGCTTTTAATATTCAAATCTGGAGTGTTTTGATTTGTGCCTAATGCCTGTTAAAAAGAAATAAATTTCTCTGGTGCATTTTGATGGGAGGCATTGTGGGGGGTAATTCAGTGCATCTGCATTCAAGAATCATTAAATGAGTCTTTTGTGAGTGGCTGTATAATCAGGTGTAAGCAGGCTGCTGGTGTGTCATGTTCAGGCTCATTCTGACAGTGGGGGGACCCAGGACAGAATGACAGTGGGGGCCCAGGACACAATGACAATGTGCAGTTTCATTTCCCCCCAAGGTCTCTCATGTCAATGATTCGCAAGAGATCTCACTCCAACACCAACGTGAGCAAGAAGGAGAAACCTCCTCAGCAGGAGTCAGGTATGGCTCATCCCTTCTCAGGCTGTGTGGGTTACCCTCTGGGGCTGCAGAAAGGAGCTGGGCATAAAGATGGTGGCTCAGATGCTTCTGATTGTCAGCATTAACTACAGATCTCCACATCCAGCACAATCCCAGAAATGGGATTGCAGCCCAGGAATATGTGCACCAAGATGGGAAGTGGTATTTTTGGTACTTTAGCTTTGGTATTCCTAGGAGAGGTGGCTGAGGACTCTGGGCTTGTCTGGTTCAGAGAAAAGGAGGCTGAGGAGTGACTTTATTGCCCTCTACAGCTCCTGAGGAAGGGACAGGTAGAGAGAGAGATGCTGAGCTCTTCTCCCTGGGATCCAGTGACAGAACACATGGGAGTGTTTAAAACTGCATCAAGGAATGCTTAGACTGGACATAAGGAAGAATTTATTTATGGTGAGAATGGTCAGACACTGGAAAAGGCTTTCCAGAGAGGTGGCTGGTGCCCCAAGCTTGTAAGGTTTTGAGGCTGTAACTTTTGTTCAGCCCTGAAGTGGTCAGACTGTTAGACCAGATGGTCCCAGCTGAAACATTTTGTTGTATTCTACTCCAAATTTCCTCGAGATCCCAAGTAATTTTTGTGGCCCTCATAGCCATCTCTGCTTCCACAACTGAGCTGGTCATCAGCATCCAATTTACTTCTTCCAAAAGGATTTGAGGCTGAGGTCAAAAACCTCAAGGGAACACCTGACATTTGCTGTAACTGGAGAAAAGTTGTAATCCTGCTTGAGCTGCAGCATGTGCAGGGCATTGTGCTTTTACAGGTTACCTGTAAGAGGCAGAAGACCAAACCCACAAGCATTAAACAGAGAGCAGGTTATATTCAGCATAATACAGGGAAATTTCTGAATTTCCACATGGCAATTTCTTCTGTCCAGAGCCTCTCCACAGAGCTTGTTTGTTAAATACTTAAGTTCTTGTCCCTCAATTCATATCTTGTGAAATTACCACTCAGAGTTGACTGTAATTCTAATCCTTTAATAACACTGAAAACCTAAAACAAAACAGTCTTGCACTAAGGTGGCTCTGCATGCAAAGTAACAGCTGAAATTGCATTTTATTGTTGTTAATGGAAGCTGGAAACTTAGCAGGTTGAGAACAGGAGTTAAGTACAGATTTGCAAATGACTGTGAGTGCCTGAGGAGTCAGGGCTAGTTAGACAGGCATTGCCAGTTAAATAACCAGGGGTTTTCTTGCTGTTTCTCTCTTCCTTCTGAAGCAGCAGGAGTTTGTTTTTAGTGAATTGCTTAACTCATTTGCTGCCACTTAAACAAAGAAGGGAACCTGGCTGAAATTATAGGATATAACTGTTAAAAAGACCCCTGCTGTTAGCAGACTAATGGTATGTAAGTCAGGCTGGATTGTTGCATGGAACCAACAGGAAGGAAGTGGGGGAAGGAGAGTTTTACTCCTCCCATTCTCAGGTGAGGAACTGAGGAGTGTAGTGACTTGGGCAGGTCCCTGGGGGAATTTCTGGAAACTGGTTACCAGTCTGAGAGAAACAAGGTTGTTGGTCTGGATAGAATAGTTAGAGAGGTGACCTTGTCTGAGATCTCTGATGAAGGGTCAGTCTTATCTTTCAGTAGAAGTCCAATTATGGTGCCTTGATTTGTCAGAGTTCCTTGAAGCATCCTAGATGTTTTGATTACAACTTTTTGTTGAGACTGTCACAAGCAGTGATTGCATGAAATACTCTGAAATTCACTCTTAAGTTCTCAACTCCTCATTCTTTCATTATTTATTAGGAAACTAACAGTTCTGACCTTTCTTCAATTACGTATAAACTGCTTTTCCTCTTAATAGTTGAGCTGTCCTTAAAATAAAAAAGGGAGAAAATTCTTTCTTTATCTAGTTATTATATCAAACTTGAGTCTTGTTTTAATCCCTGTTAAGGACTTAGAATGAATGGTTTCTATCCCATACCACCAATTAAGCTTTTATATTTGAAACAGGCTGTTTGTGAAATTAAAGGCTGACATTAAATCAACTTAGAATACATAAACCATATTTCTATGAATCATCAAGAGTACCCTGACAAGTGAGAGAGCAGAAGTCTTTTTAAAAAATTCCTGTTACATAAGGTACAAAGTTGGCAGCTTTGAATAGCATCAGCCCTATTTCTCCAAGTATTTAAGTGCTCTTCCCCCCCTCCCCTTTCTGGTATGTTAAGGGTCTTTTCTTTTGTTATCCAGAATAAGTTAACAGGCATTATTTAGGTTCATCACAGAGCTTCCTGTCATCTCAATAATTTGCAGTCCTGATACCAAATCTCTTGAGAGAGCAGCCATTTCCTTCCGTGGTATTTCAGTTTTTCCCTTTAACGTGATGCAGTGTTTTTAGGAGGGGTGGGTTTAGGCCAGGCTGAGGTGTTGGTGTGTTGTTCCTGCCAGCTCCTCAAACCCATGAGAAATGGGGGAGTCCCTGTCCTGGGGCATTATCAGCTTCTCCTGTGTCACTGCAGCTGTGGAGATTCCTGCTGAGCCCCAGTGGAAGCAGAGCTGGGTTCTTCCAGCCCCTGCTGCTTCATCCTGAGCACCGAGCTTGTGCAATTCCCAAACAGTCCTGGAGCTTTGTGTTCGTCGTGATGAGGGCCCTGCTTCTGTCCAAACTTCTGCAGCTGGGCATTTGCAAGGTCAGGATGCTCAGTGCAGGGTGGAATTTTATCCTTGAGGAGCTGGGGGCAGCTGAGCTGAGAGATCCCTGTATCCAGAATGAGAACATGGTTTTCACTTTGTACCATTTCTCTGCAGCTCCTGTCTGAAATGTGATCTGTTCTTTGCCTTTTTTAGCAGGTGAAGAAGTTACAGATCTGAAGAGGCAAGCTGTGGAAGAAATGATGGACAGGATTAAAAAGGGAGTTCACCTGAGACCAGTCAACCAGTCAAGCAGGCCTAAAACAAAGGTTTGGAATAAGTAGCAGACCAATAATTTTAGCTAAGTACAGTAATTTACACTGAAAATAAACTTTTCTTTTAAATATTCAGAAGAATACATTTCTTCCCCTCGTTTACTTTGCTTGATTTTGGATAAAATGGATTAGAGCAGCATATACCTGAAGAACAAACAAAAAAAAAAAAAAAAAAAAGAGAAAGCAAAAAAACAAAACAAAACAAAAAAACAACAAAAAAAAAAAACCAAACAAAAAACAATGCAAATGAAGGCAGCAGTAAGTAAGTAAAGGCCAGTTTCTTTGACACATAAAAGAAGCTTGTAAACAAACAGCTGCTAAGAAACAAAAAGCACAGAGAGAATACCTGAAGTGGTTAAAGGGGATGATCAACAAGTGGGCTGCATTAACACTTTTTTTTTTCTTTTATGCAACACAACTTATACGTGGATGTGGCTACTATAGAACATTGCTTACCTCCTTCACAAAAGCATAATCTTTATTTGAGTCTGTGGTTCACAGTGCTGAGAGCTGAGGCTCTTCTCTTCATCTGAGTAAGGAAACAGATGGAGTGTTAGCCCTGTGCCCAGGAGAGGAGGGGACAGGAATGTCACTCAGCCCCTGGGTGAGGTCTGTCTGCAGGTACAGAGTCTGTCCTGGGCCACTTCATGTGGCTTTTAACATTTGTGTCTTGTGTTTGCTTACAGCCAGAAACACCAAAGCCCTCTGAAAGTGCAATGAAAGAACTAAAAGGGATTCTGGTAAGAGGAAGCTTTCATATTAAATTTCATTTTCTTCTCATTGAGCTGGCAGGGCCTTCTGTGCAAACTGTGAAACTTCTGCACTTTGGGTTGAAGCCATAAAAGCAAATTCCCCAGTTCCACCTTTGATTTGGTTTGACTTAAGGACTTAAGAGAATTAGTTTTTGCACTCTTCTCTGGGTTTGTGTGCTCCTGCCACTAGAGGGGATTTTGTGGTCTGTGTCTGCCATAGATTGTTTGGAAAAATTCCAAATACTCACAGTGGGGATGCTTAAGGATGGAGGATACCTAGTCCAAAGTAAAGCCCCTGGACTGCACATACAGTATTTGCAGAGTTGTGCTCATCAACTGGTCTCCTTCCTGTGGCACCAGATTTCTTGTCAGCATAGGTGAGGTTTAAATAAAGCAATAGCTCTGGTCTATCTGCATTTATATGTGGAAAAAATGAATTCTGAATAGCTGTCCATATAACCCCTTACCACAAAATAAAAACATTAGGCATGTTTGGTCCAGCTGAGAGCAGTGTGCTCCTGTTGTGTCCTTTACTCAAGTCATTGCTTGTTGCTTCTTTTGCACAAGAGCTGAAATTGTGTCAGAAGGAGCTGTAGTTCTTGCTCCCTGGCTTCTGTAACCCTGAAACTTTTGAGGTGCCTCTTTGGCAGGTGAAATTCTGCCAGTTTTCAAGCAAAATGCTTCACTTCCACTCTAGAAGGTGAAGCTCATCATTCTCATCACCCTGTGGTTAAACAGCCCATACAAAAAACAGTTCAGTGGTGTTTTGGGGATGCAAGGCAGTACAGCAGAGTGGGATTTAAAATCACCAGTGATGGGTTAAAGTTGCTGTTCTCCAGTCATGTGAAAGCAGGGGAAGAAGGGAAGAAATGGTCTAGAGAGTCACCAGACCCTAATGCTGAGCCCTAATTAGAGGGACACTTCATTAAATGTGGCAGTAAATAGGAAAGGAATAAAATGCAACAGTGAGAGTGTTCTTTAAGCAGAATTCCATAATTAGAGGAGTGGTGTGCTGTTTGCACAGTAGTGAGGGTTGGACAGGGCTGTCTTGCCCAGGCTCCTTTCTCCAGCAGCTGTTTTGTTTCTCCAGCACTGTGTCACTGACACCAGGGAAGCTGGACTGTGCACTCAGGGGGAGCAGGGAGAATCCTGCATGTCTGTGCCAGGCTCCTTGCCTTTGAGCCTCTCAGGGTATTTGCAGTGCAAGACAAACTGGATAAAATGCAGCTCCAGTCTGTTCTTGAGAGCAGTGATTATGCACAGTCAGACAACAAACATGGGGGTGGAATGTGATGGAGTAAACATTTGTTGTTACTATGCTAATTATGCATTTTGTGTAGACCTCCATATAATTGTTACAAACAAAACACATTTATGTTGTGCAAATTCCAGAGTTTGAGTGACTCCCTTTTTTAAGTTGCTTTTGTACATGTACATTTGTACAGATCTGGGGCATACTACTAATGAATAACCTGCTCAGTCAAATTTCAAATAGTTTTGAAAGAAAATGTTTTAACTTCTAGGCAGGAGTGAAGAATTAAGGGCTTCTCTGCAGGGCTCCTGAAAACAGGACAGCTTTTGCAACTTGCATTGTTATTTCCTTGGCTATTTCTGATCAAAGGTTATGTGCTTATCAACAAAAGATGTCAATATAATGTTATTTATGATCTGGTAAAATGCTGTATGAATCTGACATGTTTTGGAAGGCTGAATAAATAAGATTTATGGAAAGACTCAGAGGGAAAATGAAATAGTATATGGGCACCAAATTTCCAGTTGCATTATAAACATTTTGGGCAAATTTTACAATCAAGTATGTTCTGATCCAACAACTGATTTTTGGGAGTGGGGAAATGCATGCAGTATGCACCAAATGTGTGTTTAAATTCATGTAGGCAAATTTGTGAAGTTTCAGGCTTTGCTTAAAGCCTCTTTTCCTCCCACTTTAAGAAAAGTGCTCCTGGACTTGCAGCTTCACTGATAGCACATGCTGGCCTTGGCACAAGGCAGTAATAGCATTTATTTATGTATTTATTAATAGCATTTATTTAATAATATTTATAAATATAATTAATTTATGTTCTGTATGTATAAAAACTGTTTCACCTTGAGATCTAACTGTGCAAAAGAGTATATAGACATAGAGTATATAGTATATAGACATAGAGTCAGGTTTATGGCAGATCAGTTACATTATAGGATATCATCTGCTGCAGCTGTAGCTGGTAAATACTGGCTTCTGCACATGTATACACCAGGATGCAGCAACACAGGACAGTGTTAAAATATAAAACCCACTGGAGCAGCAAAAGATGGATCTTTGGCTCTTTGTTAGCAGAGGTTAATTATGTGCATGATGACTCTCCAGATCCTTCACACGTTAAGATGGAGGAAGTTGGCAGTTTCCCACAAACATCAGAATTTGTTCATCAGTGGCAGGGCCAGGGCATCTCTCTTCAGCCTGATATCACTCCCCTCATGTGTAGTGAGTGTGGTTTGTCCCTGCATCATGAATCCAGGTCAAGGTGAGCTGTGGGGAGTGAATTCCAGCTGCTCCTGCTGTACCAATGGCAGAGCCTGGCAGCTGCTCTGGAGCTGCAGTGGGAAAGATTCTGAAGCTGTGCACACGAGCTGCTTGGCGTCATCTGTCCTCAGAGAGCTTCTCCTGCCTTTCTCTTGCTGCAGGAAACCCTGAATAAATCCACCAGTTCCCGGAGCCTGAAGTCCCTGGAGACAGACAGCGGTGAAACGGAGCTGGAGCGAGTCCTGCGGCGCCGGAAAGTGACCACTGAGCAGGACAGTGGCAGTGAGTGCTGCCCCTCAGGAGTGCCCTCCCCTCCCTGCACCCAGGGACTCCTGAGCCTTCACATGCCCTTCCAGACCACTGCCATTGCAGCCACTAGGAGAACTTCACCTTCTTCTTCTTCTTCCCTGTCTCACCTGTTGCTTTTCATCCCATTTTCTCCAAGAGATGCTTCTGTCAGGATTTTATGCACACACAGGCACATAAATTCCTCTTTCCATCCTGGAGCTCAGATGTTATTTGCTTGAACCTTGTCTGCTTTGCTCTATTTCTGGTCACATCTCACAGTAGGCGCTAGGGAGAGTATATTCTCATAGGGGCACTGGCATTGCACCAGCATCAAACCATGACAGACCTACTGTGAAAATTCTCTTGAGAGTAATGCTAGCCAGAGAAATGATATTTAGGAGTGGTGATTTGAATTAACCTCTTCTGCAGACCAGTGGTCTCCAGTTTTTATGCTGTGCTTTACTGTCATCTTCTGTAAGAAACTGTTGATGTTCTGCTTGGCTGCAAACACAATTTGTACAAATGTGAGTCTGTGGCTGGTTTGAATGTCACTGTAGAGCTTTATCTTGGATTTGCAGATAGCTCACTGGCTCCTCATTAGTACTGGGAGCAGCTTTTCTGCAGTCAGGCTGGGAGAGCACCAGAGCTGTGCCTGGGTGGGGCTGGGGGCAGCAGGGCTCGTCCCCCCAGAAGGCAGGAGCATCAACACAGCAAGTGCTGCCCGTGGTACAAGGAAGGGAGAGCAGGAGCTGGAAATGAAGTATTTTGACATTCTCTTGCACTGGATGCTGTTCATTAAAATTCCATTTTGATTTCTGCAGTTAGTTGAGTTCTGCTCTGCTCTTGTGTTGTTTCCAGACCAATCTAGGTAACAGAAGCATTAAACTTTCTTTGGATTTTAGATCCCACTGGAATCCTGGCCACATCAGAATCAAAGTCTCTGCCTGTGCTGGGTTCAGGAGCCAGTGCCCCACAGGCAGCACTGAACCAGAAAGATGTGGAGACAGATTTCACTTCCAAAGTACCCAACTCAGGTCCTGTCCCCAGCCAGCCTAAGGGTGCTACGGGCTCCAAGCCTACTTTACAGTAAGTAGAACATGAATTTCTAGATATGTTGTAGTACAAGATGTGTTTGGGAAGTGATTTAATATCAGTTTTAGTTAACAAGATAAATGCACAGTCTGCAGCTGTTTACCACCGACTCCCCAGATAATTTGCATCTCATGTGAAAGGAGAAATTAAATTCTCTTTAATGAAGTTCTTTTCCTCTAAAACCTGTGAACATTCTCCAAAAAAATAGTTCATTTTCTCTGTCAAAAAAAACCCTCAAGAGATTTTGAAGAATAACAAGGTTAAAGGTTTTTTCCATATCCTGAAGAGGGATGATAGTTATATTGTTAACTCTTGATTAAAAGTTGTTCTGGCAAATATTCCAAAAAAATACAATCATGTGCATCATCTTGGTCTATATGCTGGTGTGCAGGGCAGTTTCTGTTGAACCAAAACAAGTCCTGACTATTACTCTTAAAAATTTGTTGGTAAAAAGGTTGAATTACCTTGAAATCTCAAGTTAAAAAAAAAAAAAAGGTGCTGCATTTGCACAGATGGGCAGCAGAATCTTCAGAATCTTTCATCACAGCAAACTGAAGACCTGAAACCAGCCTCAGAGTTAAATCTACTTCAGCAATATTTATTTCAGATTCCCTGCAGGATTGGTTTATTCTCCAACAGTACCAGGCTCCTTTTGGAATTGGGCTGTGCACTTGCTTCTGCTGCCTTGCCAGGTCGCTTGTCAGTTTGTCATTTCAAGAAAAGGAAAGAGATGAGACAAATCAGATTGGCAAAATATTGTAGTTATGGCTAATTAAACTCCTGATTTCTTGCTCTGTCAGTTAGAAAACTCATACCACCAGTACCTATTCTAGCAAGTCTTCATTGTTTTGTTCAGAGGAAGAAGTCACGACAAATGAGCTGAATATTCAGTTTGCATGTATTTTTATGAACTGATACTTCACTCTTATGCAGGTACTTTCATCATTTATTTTTGAGTGGATAAAGAACCCAATTTCCTTTTGTGCTCTGCAGTTGTATTTAATTCCCACAGAGAATTAAAAGCAGAATGCAATTTTCACTCATATGCATTTTCCCCTTTCATTTAAGTATCCTTAGAAGAAAAATGATCTTCATTTTAATTTAATCAGAAAGATGAAGATATTTTCAGCAGTTGTTTAGGCATGAATAATGCCATTGCATTTTCTTGAGCAGCTACCCTTGACAGAAAGGTGAGGTTGATCCTGAAAATTGTGTTTGTAGTTTGTGGATTTCTGTGATTTGGAACAAACCAGAAAACACAAGACAACTCCTGCCACCTTTTGTGTACCTTTATTTCAACGAACTAAGTGGAAATTGCATTTACAAGAAAGGAAATGAAATAATTGCAGGCCCCAAGGTCTCTCAGAATGCGTGGTGAATTGGCTGTGGAAAGGATCTTGTGCTGACAGTCACAGTTGTTATGTGTTAGAAAAGCATATGTGAAGCTCAATTTATTTCTCAGCTTGCCTATTCAGTGACATCCCAAAAGACACATTTCACTTGAATTTATCTGTTTAAAGCATTAAAACAAATGTGGTGGGCCAGAGTCCTCAGTGCTGCAGGGCTTGCTTGCTCTGAGTCACTGGTGTAAACCTGCTGAACTGGGAACACTCATCTTTGGGGATGGATTTCCAGGAGAAAGGAGGTGCTGGGGCTCTCCTCCTCTTGGGTGCCAGGCTGGCAGGAGGAGCAGGGATAACCTGCAGGCCCCACACCACAGTACAGAGCAGCTGCTTTGCTTCTCTCTCCTGGGGGCTGTTTGCAGCAGGGGTTGGTAGAAGCAGCCTCCAGACTCTGGGGTGTGAAAGCTGTTGGAAGCAGGGCTCCTTGGAAGCAGGCAGCAGAGGGCAGTTCCTCTGGCCAGCAGCTCTCACAACTCAGCTCTGTAACCAGGCAGTTTTCTGGATTTCCCTACAAGCAGCTTAGTTTGGATCAGCAGAGCCCTTCTGAAGCAAATCTCACTATTGTCTGTGCTTGCCATGCTTTGATTTGTAATCTGGAGTGCCCCTAGTGCATCCTGGATCCCTGGATTCATGGCATGAGTGAAGCTAAACCAGGGCATGTGATCCATCCATGTCCTGGGGGGGCACACAGTGAATCACCCTGAGCTGTGTCCCCTGCACCAGGGGCTGCTCCCTCCACACTCTGCTCCTGTTGCACCATCCCATTCCCTAAAGGACAAACAGTGCCCTGCCTGGACTGGATACCCTGCAGGAGAAATCCTCTTCTTATTCCCACCTGAGATTAAAGGATGCAGCTCGCATCATTTGCAATCCCTTGCAACCTAACCAAGGTGGGACTTGTTAATGTGTTTGCAGCAGCAGCTGAGCAAACCTTTCCCATCACAGGGAGCACTACATGTCTCATCATTGCCAGGTGTCTCTTGCAGGGCAGGGTTTATTCTTTTCACTTCACCTAGGTTTTAATGTACAACTCGCTATAGAAAGAGTTCAGAGCCCCTAGGTGAGGTGTTATTTCAATGCAAGAGGTTCTTGTGTGTCTGAAGCCATTAAGGAGATGGTTTGGAATGTGTGAAATTTTGCTGAGGTGGTGCTTAGGGGGGAGACATCAGTAATTGTGTCCTGTAGAGAAACTGAGGCCTCACCTGAGTGTGCAGGTAACTTCCTCTGCAGATCTCTTCCCCAGTGTTTAACCCAGCATGAGTGTAATTTTGGGACAGCTGCTTAGAAGAGGTGACAATTTCCTTTCCTTGGCAGCAAAGCCAGTTCCCATGACCCCTGCAGTGTGTGGGCACAGAAGGGAAAGGTGTGTCTGGCCCTGCCCCTGGGGTTTGGGTTTTTTGGTGGGGTTTTTTCAGCACTTGGTAAACATTGTGTTTCTGGGGTGCAGAGTTCTCTTCTGACAGAGTGCACCGCAGAGAGGGTTAGTCTTAATCTGATGATTTTATACAATTAAAGGATTTGTCCTCCCTCTCCCAGCTGTAATCTTAGTACCCCAAATCATCCACCAGCTCTGCAGGGAGCAGCTCAGCCTCAGCTGGAATGAACTGCAAAGGTTTTCCAGTGCAGCTTGAACGTGGCAATTTAGTTCAAACAACAGATGAAGAAAACAATGGGATGTTCTGGGAGTTGGAGGTCTCCTCAGTCTTAACTGTTTTAAAAGCCACTGAGGCATTTTTCTTAGCTTGTACTCTTTGTGTGCCCTCTCAGTGCAGGCAGAAGCTCTCCAAGATTCTTCATTTAAGTAAATTTTCTGATCTTTTTGAGCTTTTCCAAAAGAAGCACCTGAAAGTGGGAACAATGTCCATGCTAAAGATTGTCTGCAGTTCTGTCCTGCTGGCTGCTGTGCTGACCCCTTTGTGCTCAGCTGGGTTTAGCAGGGGCATTCTGAAATGGAGAAGGTTTCTTGCCTTCCCTCACAGGTGTCTGGTGGCACTGGTACTTCAGTAGGGAGCAGAGGGCTCATTCACCACTGTCACTGTGAATATTCCCTGTAATCACTGCTGGACTAATACTGGTAGTGCTGTGATGGAATTCTTTGTTCATCTCAGACTTTCAAAACTTGGAATTGGTGTTTTTTTTACTGTTGCTCAGTATTAGCCTGTGCTCTTCTCTGGTTTATTCTCCTACCTTGTTAAGAATTCTGAAATAATAGACACATGTGCAGTTTTTTGCTTTTATTCTCAATGAGTACTGGCATAAAATTCTGTTTTCTAATGGATACATATTACAATGATTTTACAATGATTTCATGAATAGAACACTGACCCAGGTTAAATAATGCCAAGGTTCTAATATTACCAGAGGAAACAAAGAAAATCCAAGTCTCAGTTGACAATCTGATCCTTAGTTTGTCCTTTTGTACTCCTACTGTAAATTTTATGCAAAGGTCACAGCAGTGCTACGTCACAGGCTTCAGTAACCCTTTAGTATTTACACTTTCTGTAGGTTCTGTAACTATATAAACAGAACAGATTGCTTCTGATATTCTTACATTAAAAAGCATGGAACATTGCATATCCCAGAGTATTAATATCAAATGCATTTCTCATCTAAATCCATATTTCACAGTGCAGAATTTATGTGTTTAGTCATTAAAAAATACATGCAAACTTGTGAGCAACTGTGTGTGCATGAGTACAATAGAACTAGGGTCTCAATTTCTGGTTTAAATACAAAGCTGGACAAATAACAGGAATATTGATAACAGCATTAATAATCTCAGTGAGGGAAAAGCTTTGCACAGAACTGAATGCAAATACCTTGGCTGGACAAAATTGAGTTTTTCAGAACTGTAGCAAACTCTGTCTTTACTCATTGCTTTTCCCAGCTTTATTTGTATGAGTAGATGCTGTTTTTTGAAAAGGAGCACCAAAATTATGTTCATTTTTCTCACTGAAACATTCTGCTCTTGACAAACTGTTGAAAGTAAGCTGTTACTGATAAATAGGGTTAATAATTTTTAACAACGCCTCAGCTGTAACAGCAGCATTGTCAGGCTGGTGCTGCACCAGTGTGAAGGATTTGAAGAAGGCAATACTGGTACAACAAAGTCAGATAGTAATTCTTATTTTTATGCTGCAAACACTGATTTAATCACCGGTTTTCTCCATTAAACTACTTTATATCGACATCTTTCATTTTTCTGTCCTTTGAAGGTGGTAAATATGATTGCCATTTTATCCATTTTTGTTACAAATGAAACAGACTTCAGAGCGTTTGGCTGTGCATCAGTTGTTGGAATGCTGCCATACACTAATGCAGACTCCCCACTGTGAGCCCAGTGAAGAATTATACTTTGATTCACCAGATTGTATTAAATAGTCCAGCTGTTGGGATTTGAAAGATAGTTACCTCCAAAGTGAAATAAAAATGAACTTGGCATTTATGGCTTTGACCATTTTTATAGTGTTGGGCAATCAGCTTTTCAAAAGTAGCACTTTTTAAAATAACCCTCTTCTGGTAACACTGCTTTAAAAAGTTTAATTTGCTGTAACATTCAAAATACCCCGCCTTGTATTTTTCTGGAATGATTGACAACTTTTGCATAAAATAAGCATTATTTTCCTTTTGAAATCACTAGCTTCTGATGATAATCAAATGAGTCTGAAACTGTATCTATTAGTGCCAATTTCTGCATTAATTAACTTATACCAAAATTCTAATGTTAGAGACAATTCTTGTAATTAAAGCTTGAACATGGATTTCATTTGTTCTATCCAGTGCTGCAGCAGCAAGCTGAGTAAATTCTTTCTGAAATGGAAAGTGCAGCAACTGTTGTTTCTGTGGTTATTTTTTGTTTTTAACCTGTTCATTTACCCTCTCCCCGTCACATGGGAGCTGGTGCAGTCCCCACCCAGTGTTCTGATTTTTGAGTGGGGTGACCTTTTTCTTCTTTGTCATTTTCTTTAGGACAAAGACTGTCACAATAAAGGGCAGTTCATGGCAGATGGATCCTGTAGCTAAATTTCTTTCCCTGGCCCCGAGTTGATTCTACCTTTTCCTCTCAAGGGTGTTACCTTACCAGAATGGAAAACTGTTCCTTAAAAATAAACATGAAAATTTAGAGGAAAAAAGGACAAGCCTACAGTGCATGTAGGACCTTGCAGCTTGGAGGATTTCAGCACCTGCCCAGTTTGGGCCCTGTGGGTGTGGATGGTGTAAGGCTGAGCCTAAGGATGGGCCAGTGCAGTGTGGCTGCCATCCCTGAGCCTGCCCAGCTCCCTGCCCACAGGCACTGGGGGCTCAGAATCTGGGGGATCAGCTTCTGGGGGGCTCAGGCTCTGGGGTGCTCGTGCTCTGGAAGGCTCAGGCTTTGGGGGATCTGGTTCTGGGGGGCTCAGGCTATGGGGGAACTGGCTCTGGAAGACTCAGGGTCTGGGGGCTCAGGCTCTGCAATGCCCAGACTCTAGGGGCTCAGGCTGTGCAATGCTCAGACTCTGCAATGCTCAGGCTTTGGGGGCTCAGGCACTGCAATGCCCAGGCTTTGGGGGTTCAGGCTCTGCAATGCCCAGGCTTTGGGGGTTCAGGCTCTGCAATGCCCAGGCTCAGGGGCTCAGGCTCTGCAATGCTCAGGCTCTGCAATGCTCAGGCTTTGGGGGCTCAGGCTCTGCAATGCCCAGGCTTTGGGGGCTCAGGCTTTGGGGGCTCAGGCTCTGCAATGCCCAGGCTTTGGGGCTCAGGCACTGCAATGCCCAGGCTTTGGGGCTCAGACTCTGCAATGCCCAGGCTTTGGGGCTCAGGCTCTGCAATGCTCAGGCTTTGGGGCTCAGGCTCTGGAAGGCTCAGGCTTTGGGGCTCAGGCTCTGCAATGCCCAGGCTTTGGGGGCTCAGGCTTTGGGGCTCAGGCACTGCAATGCCCAGGCTTTGGGGCTCAGACTCTGCAATGCTCAGGCTTTGGGGGCTCAGGCTCTGCAATGCCCAGGCTTTGGGGGCTCAGGGGCTCAGGCTCTGCAATGCTCAGGCTTTGGGGCTCAGGCTCTGCAATGCCCAGGCTTTGGGGCTCAGACTCTGCAATGCTCAGGCTTTGGGGCTCAGACTCTGCAATGCTCAGGCTTTGGGGCTCAGGCACTGCAATGCCCAGGCTCAGGGGCTCAGGCTCTGCAATGCTCAGGCTTTGGGGCTCAGACTCTGCAATGCTCAGGCTCTGCAATGCTCAGGCTCAGGGGCTCAGACTCTGCAATGCTCAGGCTTTGGGGCTCAGGCTCTGCAATGCCCAGGCTTTGGGGGCTCAGGGGCTCAGGCTCTGCAGTGCAGGGTGCAGGAGGCACAGCCTGTGCTCTCAGGCTCTCTGTCTGCCCACCCAGCAGGGTTAAGGTGGCAGTGGGAACACCCCAGTCTGCCACTTGTTCGGGCTGAGAATTCCCAGTGTTTGCCATGTTCTCTGCTGGTGCATTCCAGCTAATCTAAGGATTTGCCTGCATGTTTTCAACATCAGTACAAAGCTTCTGAATACACACAAGTGCTTTCAGTGTTTCTAGGCTGATGCCAGCTTTGACAAATAACCCAGGTGTCTCTGACCTTTCCTTCCTCCCTGCTCAGAGGCTTTTTATCCCCACGAATCCCTGCTCTGCAAACAATGGTGGTGTAACCCCATTTCTGCAGCACAGAGCGTGGGTCAGACGCCCTTGACAGTTCAGCAAAGCCAGTGGGTGAATTTCCAGAAATGCTCAGTGCTTGCTCCCAGTGAGACCAGCAGCAGCCAAGGGAACATCTGGTTACTCTGTGCCTCAGTCATGCAGTGCAGCCCCCAGGCAGGTGGCTCTGGGCTAAAGGTGTGCAGAAACCATTTTTCAGTGCCTTGTGAGTTCATTTTTCATCTTCCATGCCTGGCTTAACAAATGATTCAGGAGAGGGAATGTGACTGTTGCATTTTGTGCACTGCTATCTGTACATAACAGCTGTTAAATTCATAAATCTATTTATTAGCTTAGCAGACCTGTCTTGGTTGTATGTGCTACTAATAGAAATGCTTTTCTGTGTTTTTATGCTTTTCTGCATATGTGAACTGTCATTTGTATTTATATATTTATTCTTTTTCTTCTAGATCAACTAGTCACACAGAATTGACAAGAAAAGCTTCTAGCAGTGAAAAAGAGACAGAATCCGTGGTAGTTTTAGATCCTGTGTCCACCAGTGGGGATCAAGTGTCTGAAAATGCCCTGAACCAGAACAAAGTGAAAGAGGAAAAAAGCAAGCCACTGCATAAAGAAACTAACGTTGGGAAAATGAAAGAAACAGATAGTTCTAGCTGTTAATTGTTACTCTGCAAGGCTGTACCTTTTGGGAATCATTATCTGGACATGTGAATTGCTTAGGTGTGTTACTAGGGGCCACGGTCTGTACTCCAGACAGAAATAATACAGATTGAAATGGTCTTTTGTATGCAGCTTTTGTTACATGCACTGAAGTGTTAAATAACTGTGTGTCACTCAAAATCCCTTTCCCGTTTTAATTTTGCAGGTATGGTTATTAATTTCTTAGATTGTGTCAGTTACCTTTAAAAATGGATTTGAAGAGGCTTTTTAAACTCTTCTTTTATTGAGAAGATGCCTTGTTGAAGGTCTGTTCCAAAGCTTGTCAGAAGCCCCTTGCATCCCTCTTGAGCTGGACAGGTTTGGGTTAGACCCTGGAAGTGATTATACCCTCATCAGCTTCAGTGTGGGGGTGTTACTGATTATTAATAAAAATGTGTTTAGATGCATTGCTCTAAAGATACCCACTTAAACCAAGATCTTGTTGGTCCCCTGCCTGCTGTCCCCACACAGGCAGGAAATGAAAAGCACAAGCACAACCCTTCTGTCTCAGACTGCCAGGGGACAGAGACTGAAATGCAGAGGCAGTGCAGCATCTCACTGTGGTACCAGGATTTCTGGCAGTGATAACCAGAGTCAGGGCTTTGTGGGCTGGGACTGGTGCTCTCAGCTGGGTTAAAAGCTTTGCAAAGAAAGACTTGTTCCTGAGTTTTGTTTCAATGTTACACAGCAGCTTTTGGAACTGCTGCAGCTGGAGTCTGTTTTTACTGCTGCACAAAAATAACTTGCCTTAGGCTCCAGTGGGTATGGGCTGCATTTGGGATTCATTCTAGGACTGAAAGTTATTGGGAATCATCAACATTCTGAGAACTCCCAGCTGAAAGCTCACAGTGCTCACAAATGAGCCCTTGCTTTGAACCTGGCACACACTGGTGGCATTAATTTCTTTATTAGGTGACACTTCAGGTGTCTGTATTTGATAACACAAATCCCAGTTTCCCTCAGCCCTTATTTCTATGGCAAGGGTGAGATAGGAACATCATTGATTTGCTCCACTGCCAATTCACATTCCATTGTGGTCTCTTTAAATTCAGCACAGGATCTCATTCTTTTATAATGAACAAATGGAATCAGGGATTTACCTAAAGATTGGTGTAACTGAAATTGGGTGGGCACGTACTTGAATGCACTTGGATTCTTTTTTATTTAATTATTTGAAACAGTGATAGTATTGAAAGGATGAATGTTCTGAGTTTGTTGGTTTGGCTCTGCATGCAACTGTCTGGTGCTTTTCCTAAAAATAAAATGATAGTAATGAGTGTGGTGGTTTCACATCTATTTTGGTGGTTTTTGCATGTTTGCTACGAAAATCTTGGACTTGATCTAATGACTGAATTACATACAGTTCATAAACTTGCAGGAATTTGTCTCTCACTGATATTTTCATTTCTTGGGGGCAGTTGGTTCTGGTTGTTAATTTTTTACTTAGTTGTCTGTTACATTGAACTTAAAATGCAAAATTTCATATATGTATTTTTTCCTCAAATTATTGCTGCTGTATTATATGTTCAGATTTTCAAATTATGCAAAACCCAAAAGTTTTTCAAGAAGCGTTTCTTTTACTTAAACTGTTTTGTTACCTAGAACATAAATTATTTCTTTAACTTTTCATTGTTGCTTATTAAAAAGACTCCTGACAAGTTTCCCAGACCTTGTGGAATTGACTTGTTACTCACTGCTGCCAACTGGAGCAGGCTTCCTACTGATGCCAGTCCCAGCTCTGTGCCCAGCATTTGGGGTTTGCACTTGTCTTGAGGGCTCCAAGTGGAGCAAAATCTTCTTTGCAGGCTGGATCTCAGAGCAGCACTGAGGGGGTGGGGAGGATGGAGCAGCAGAACACTCAAGGCCTTTGTTTTTTTGTAAAATGTGGTGTTCTGTTTGTGTTTGGGGTTTTTTTACTGTTTGTCAACAGCTTGCTCTTTGTATGGAGGGAGATTCTGATTTTCTCAAAACAAACATTTCGTTTTGGACTTAACACAGCAGTATTTGTTTTGTCAATTTGTAAACATAGCACAGAATTTTGTGGTATTTTCAGTGACTATAGTCACTGCTCAGTTAATTTAGTTTCAGCTGAAGGCAATGGTCCCTGGGAAAAGAGAAGCCAGTATTTGAAATCTTTTAGAGATATCTGGCTGAACTGCTCAAAAATAAATGGATTTAGGAATAGTTAATATATAAGTTTCTTAGCAAATGTTTTTTCTTAGAAATTTGTCCCAAAGTTAGTGTTGACAGCCTAGGTTAGTGTGCTGTTCTCTGGGAGCTGAGCAGGCAGGCTGTGAATCTGCAGGGCTGGCTGAGAGCTGTGGAGGCAACTAAACCTTCTTTGGGGCAGGAAGTTGTGCTGGCTTTTCTTCAGCAAAATCAACAAATTCAAGTTTTGGTTTACCTGAAATAGAAGAAAAAGAAAAAGGCAGCTCATGTTTGCTGTAATGGGGTTTGTTGTAATGTTCTTTTGGAAATGCCACGTGATGCTTACAAGACTGGACACACCTTTAGAAGTCTGGTCCTTCCTTAGAAAGGAAGAACAGTTTGATGACAGGACCAGGCCATGGTGCACTGCATCCTGAGCTTGGATATTCACTGCATTCCTGTCCTCACTGATCCCTCACCTTGCTGCCGTCTGTTCTCCCCCTCCCACCAGCTGAGTGCTCACACAGCCCTGTCCCAGTGCTGATCCCATCACTGGCAGCTCGGCCAGCAGCAGTTCAGCTCCTGCTTTTCCCAGCCCTGTGATCCTTGCCCAGCCCTGCCCGGTGTCCCTGCAGGAGCAGCTCCCGGAGCTGGGATGGCCCAGCGGCCCCGCGGCTGCTCTGAGCACCCCGGGACAGGGGCCGGGCCACGGCAGAGCCGGGCTCGATGCTCTGAGCCCCGAGCAGGCTCCTCACAGCCCCTGGTGTCACCCAGAGTCCCCTCGCAGCCGCCGCAGTGCCCTGCCTGGGCTCTCCTGGGCATTCCCACCCCGCAAATGAGGAGCTTGGGATGCAGCTCAGACCTGCTCCACTCCTGCCCTGCTGTTGATTTCGCTGCTGGATCTTATTTCTGCCAAGTGATTAACGGTGTCGGGGATTGCTGCTGCTTCATTTCACCAGATACAGGTCTGAATGTTTGTCAGACTCGAGAGCCTTTGCTTAGACTATACTATTTGAGGAGGCAATATATTAATACTGCTGATGCAGTTAAAATTCATAGTTCTAGAATTATCTATCTTGTCTTTGAAAAGTGCATTCTGTGAAACTATCAGCAAAAAAAAATAATTTCTATGTTTCTGTTTTTTACAATGGTTATTTATGAGCAAGGGGGAGCTTTGAAAAAACTCACCATATTCTCAATTAAAAAAAAAATTAAAACTTTGTTCTATAGCATGTCACGTGCTGCTACCCTATGTGTAGAACACTGGAAATTATTACACTGGAAATTATTACACTGGAAATTATTACAAACAAGAGGGTAAAATGACTTAATTCTGCTTCGTGTTTCCTTTTCTTAGGCATAATACAATTCCGGCAAACCCTTTCCTTCCATTCTTCCTCTCCTTGTCTCTCTGCCTCCCCTTTAGACTGCATGTCTTTATTCTGGCTTGATTGATACCTGAGCAAGTTGAGAAGTGGCTCTAATGAACTGCTAAGCATTTAACAGTGCCTTGGTACAGTGTAAAAAGAAGATGCAGATCCTGAAACAGGCAGGCAGATGCATACAAGTGGCTAAGGCTGAATGTGCATCGTCAACTTGGGGTTTTCTTGGGTTTTATTTGAGGCTTACCCACGCAATTGTAGCTTTCCAAACACATTTTGCTGGAAATGTAACGTACAAAAGAGGGTTGTGAAATGAAGTTTTGTTAGCAATATATGTTTCGGGCCTCGAGGGAGGTGGGGTATTTGGCCTAAAATTCCATTTTGGCAGCTTTTCGACACATTATATGCACGGTTTTTTGTTTTGTTCCTTTTTGCACCGTGGGCTTCAAGACTCCAACCAATTAATTCTGGGGGAAAAAAAGCTTAATGTAGGCTACTCCTCAAGAAGGGGTCTATTTTAACATTCAGTAAACAGATAATCCATTAGGACAACAATATACATTGTGGCAAGTGCTATCCTAGGCTTTTTTTGTCAGCCCTTATTTATAGCCTTTTGATTCCGCTTCCCTCCTGGGGCGCAGTTTCAATCATTCTCCCTCCAATCTTTGTGCCCGTATTCATGGCAGGCTGAAAACAAAGTAAGAAAGAAGCTCGTACGCAGCGCTCCATTCCCGGCCAGTTCCTCCTCTATAGCCAGCAGCCGGTTGTATTTGGCCACCCTTTCTCCGCGGGACAGACCTCCCAACTTGAGGAACCTGGCACCCAGGCCCACAGCCTGCAACGAGAAAATCCTCACTCGGCCAAGTGAAGTCATTCCCAAAAATTAAACACCGTGTCCTGAGCCCAACTGAACACCCTCCTCTCTCCGCAGAGAAAAACGGGGAAATAAAACCTCCCCGTGAAAGATCTGCCCAATGCAAACAGTAATTTTAGCTGGCATATGAAGGGAAATTTTATGTGCAAAAGATTAAATATAGCAGTGTTAAGGATATTTGCTTAAAGTGTTGTTACTACGCTGGAATGTTGTAAGTAACTCAGTTTTTTATAAACTAATGCAAGCAAATGGATCATACACACTTTTGAATATACTCCCTGCTTTGGCAAATTTCCTGTGTGCTCTCTTTACACTCAAAAGAATAACCATTCTCTGTGGGAAAAAAAAAACCCCAACCCCCTAGAAAAAGCCCATTTTGTAAAATGTTGTTTCTTTCTCAAGCACAAAAAGGCTTTCTCCTTAAAAAATAGTGCATGTTAAAAGCAGTATTTTTGCAATTCTGCAATTGAACAGCTTTCAGTACTTACCAGATCCACGAGGCTCTCATCTGAAGATTCTCTATCTGGACTTCCTAATATGGAAATATGTCTTTGACCTGTATATAACAGGAGGGAACACCTTCATTAGAGTATATTTTATATATTTGACACAGAAATTGTTTGGACTTCTCTCTCTCTTTTTTTTTTTTTTTTTTTTTTTTTTTTTTTTTTTTACCCTTGGGCTATGCAAGCTTAAACAGGAGTAAACCCCACCTGACAAAAATGTAAACTGCATTGCTATATTTGCTCCTTGCTACATTAACATTCTGTTTTATTTTCAGATGGATAAGAGAACATTTAACATCCTGTCCTGATCTCTGCCTCTCGCTGATCTGTCTGATCAGGCTGTGCTATTTATTTTAAATGTGTTCCTCACTATAGTAATTATTTTTCTTCTATTCAAAAAAGACTTTACCATCCTGACTGAATGGAATCTTTTAGTTGCTATTTACTCACTTTGATACAGCAATTCTGGGTGTTTTTAAGGAACAAGAAAAAAACTAAACTATATTAAATTTGTCCATCTATTCCTTAGGTAAAAATGAATAAAGGAAATCTGATACAAAGAGAAATCTTACATATGAAGCTGCACAGTTTCTTAATACTTACCACAACGGCTCAATAATATGTAGTCAATAATCTACCTAAATGCAATTTTAAACAGTTTTCACGTGTCTGAATTTTAAAATTATTAATGCTAAAATTATTCAAAATTTAGATGAATTGACCACATCTCTCTTATTTTCTTTAATTCTGATATCTAACTGCATGACACTTAGCTGCAGTGTCAAAGGGCACCCACGTTCAAAACATTCACAGTGTATTAACTGGCAATAGCTGAAGCCTTTACTGCTGTTTTAAGACCCTTGACAGCGATTTTTGAATCAAAACGTGAATTTCAGTTTGTTCTGACAAGTGCCTTCTAAATTAGAATTTATTAATTAGAATAATTAAATAAAAACACGTAATATTTACAGGTGTGGCTTGCAGGGTTTGGTTTCAGCCTTTCCCCCCTCTACTCACCATCCAGAATTCCAGTCAGTTCTATGAGGTCTGACACCGTGGTCTGGTTAATGTATTTCAGGACAACACCACTGCACATTGCTATGTTTATGTTTTGGTCAGTTTTGAGTTTGGAAATTTGTGTGGCAGCATCCTCAGCAATCAGGAAGCATTTGGAACCAAGGGCACGACAGATGCTACTCCACTGTTCCCTGTCCTGCACAAACAAATTGAGCAAACAACTACAGTTTAAAAAACTAAACTGAATGGAAACTCTAAAAATCAAATAATAATCTGGGTTTAATCCTAAATATGCCCTTCATATAAACATACTACATTTTATACTGTATTTTAAATCTTCTGCCTAAGAAAAACATACCACTTGGATTTTCCTTGAGTTTTAAGATTTTGCTAGAAAACATAAATTTTAATCTGAAATTAATCAACACTATATGCAGAAAATATAGCTAAAATATTTAAATTAAATGTAGGGGTCTGCTATTTTGATTTCCCTACTGAAATGTATTTCATTTTGATGGAACATAAAATAATTTTTTATTGTTTTATTCAAATGACTCATTTTTGTGTTATATTTCAAGTGTCACAGTTGTTTGAACGTAAAATAATGGACAGGAGACATAGACTCAATGGCAGGACCCATAGGGAACAGAGGAATACAATGCTCTCTTTTCTAGCAAAGCTCCATTTTTCAGGGTCTTTGTTTCTTTATTTTAATGCATTGTCCACATGCCAAATAAAGGACAAGGATATGCAAAGAATTTGAAAGAAGAAATTTACGAATTAATATGCTTGCTTTGTATGCACAGAATGCAAAGTTCTCACATTAGAAACATCTCTATTTCATAATTCTGCCATTCTTGGTCTGTGGATCAGTTTTTTGTACTTATGTACTTGCAATCAACAGCAGATGCCATTCCTGCATGGATTTCAAGCCTGTGCATAAGAGAAAATGAAGTTTTTGACACCTGAACAAATGTTTTAAATTTTAACACCAAAGTGGTCTGGCAATGAATTATTGAATTGGTACCAGAGCTAATCCTGAAGGATCTGATTATCAGGGGCAAAGATGTGGCATGGGTAAACCTTGGAGATTTGGGAGGAGGAGGAGGAGGAGGAGGAGCAGAGGCATTTCCCTTAACTCTGGACTCTGTTCCCAACTGCCCTTCACTTTGTGCTGTAATTCTCCTGCTGATTCTCATCTTGCACAGATTTTCCTTCCTAAGAATTCTCAAGGAAGTTTGCAGCCCTGGCAGGAGTGGGGAGTGACGTGGTGTTTTGGAATGTGATAATTCAGAGAGTCAGACTGAAACAACACAGGGAGGCAAGGCTAACCAGAGTGAGGTAATACCAAACACAGTTATTCAAAAAATGAACTTTTAAAGTTCCAGTTGAGGACAAAATCAGATGTATTTTGCAGTTAATCAGTTTTAGAATTATTGATTCAGGCACTGAACAGATTCACAGAGTCAACATCACTTTGCTTCTCCCTTCAATCACAGTCTTTGTGTTTTGTTCATGAAAATGAACTCCCTATATTTATTTTTAAGACGATAAAGTGAAATTTGACACCAACAGCAAATTTTGTATTAAGCTGGGCAACTGCAGAATCTCAGTCTACAATTGTAGGTTCTGCAGCAATTAAGTTTTTATTCTTTTTTTAACACATGGAAATTTAACCTCATGTATAAATGTGAATATTTTAAGTTACACAATCTCTTTTATCCATCTACAGCTTGATAACATTCTTAATATTATTGTGCTTTATTGTTGTACTTGATTGGCCACATTAATTAACTCCTCTAACTTTGATAACAGAGGTGTCTTACTCCCACCTGAAAAATTCTGCTGAGCAATGCTGCCAGTGACAGGACTTTGGTCATAAATATCCATCACAAAGAACTGCAGCAATAACATATTCTGGTGAATTTTTGGCTGAATGTACAATAAGATTCAAATGTTTGCTTCTCCAGCTTAATATAACATTGCATTACACATCAATTTTTTGTAATACACTTGAATTTTACAATTTCACCTTATAATTTGAATAGTGTACATAAAGAGGAAAATGTAATCAAAATAACAGTGGTTTAGCAAGTAGAATCAGATTTAAAAAGCAAATTCTTGTAATTCTTTAAGGTATATGTACTGACTGTATTCTGTCAGGATTTTCCATCAGAAATTATGTAAAAAGTATTGAAAAATTTGGATATTGCTAATAAAATATATTCAAATAAATTGTTAGATGCATTTTCCAGGAATATTTTTGTGCTTAAAAACTTGAAAATCAGAAGCTTTGTATTTTACATGTTTTGTAAAAATGAGAAAAGGTTAGTGATATGCATTGAACAGAACCACCAGTTTTTAAAGGGCTGCACTATGGTATCTTACCTCTTTTCTTATGGGATCTATTAATGCAGTAATAAAAGGAAAATTCTTAATCATTTCCACATACATGGCAACCATTTCGTCAGGGCTTTTGAATGTTCCAGTGAGTATTTCGTATTTCCCTCTATCCTAGAGAGCAAAGTAAAGAGCATGAAAGATGAGGAGTTGGGACCCTGAACAGCAGAGTGCCCCCATCTCTGTGGAGGCAGGGGCTGTGTGTGCTTCACCAGGAGGCATTCACTCCTCTGCCTCACCCTGTGCCTGAGCTGCCAGCACATTGTCACACAAAGCTCTGCCTCAAGTGACACCGTGGGCTCCAGCGGGCCCATGCCAAAGGCTCTGAACAATGCCAAAGGAAGAGGGATCTGTTTCAGCATTTTCTAGGCAACACTGCCAGTCTGACACAATTGCAGTATGAACCTGGCAATATCTGACGTTTTTATTGAATCTCGTGTGGAAAAAAATCTCATTTTTCTCTTAAAAAAGAAAAAAAAAAGTGATTTTTTTTCTCCTCATTTTGAGGAAGAAAATATTGCTGGGGCAAGGAGTGCACTCTCAGTGCCCAAAACCAAGATAGTGCCTTTCCCTGCTTCTTTCCCCTTTCAAAAAAAAAAAAAAAGACTAATTTAAAACCAGTCTCATCATTCTGGGAAGCACAAACTGCAGCCTGGGAGGAATTTTAAGGGCAGCCTGTAAAACTGTGCCAGGATATCCACTGCTCTAGTGGCTTTGACAGTTCAATAGCAGAAAGTTACAGAATTACTGGTAATTCAATGGTTAAGATTTTGCACATTCTGGTAGAGGATACAAATATAACAGCCAGGTGATATCTTCTGCTTTCACAAAAGATATTGGTAATGGAAGCTTTGGCACTACAGAACACCCCAACACACAAAAGCTTATAAGGTACTAAATGGAATTGGAAGTTTCTTTTTCTGCTTGGAAAAAAATCTGATTGATCTTGGAATAAGGGGCAAGAACTGTAAGACTTTATCAGGAGATAAACAGATTTTGTCAAATAAAAACATAAAAAACTGATATTAAAACATAAATGTTGATAAGATGGGCACTAATGTGTGTATAAACGCACCATAGTAAAAATACAAGCAAATGTTAGGACAGTTTGAAGCAAACAAGAGATGTAGCTTAATATAATGGAAAAACAAGCAGATTCAGCCAGAATTTATAGTTGCAGAGATAATTCTTTCTGTTTGCTTGATTACTAGCTTTAAAAAAGGGAGTTAAGCACTTGTAGGTGAGTCTGCAACACAATAATAATAATAATAATAATGTTAACAAAGCTACATTTATTTTAAAACCCAAGAAAATTGAAATTGAAAAATAACTTACATAATCCATTAATTCATGAGCAGCACAATTTATTGCTAAGTACAGGTCTGTTCCCAGCTCCAGACCTAAACTGTTGCAAGCTGCTTGCAGTTGGAGTAGCAGTTGTTCCAGACTATCATATCCTGTTATCAGGCAGCCTAAGTGTGAAAATCTTTTTAAGGATCCTGGCTGAAAGCAGAACAAAAATAATCATTTTATTTACACACATAGTCATTATACATATTTATGGGCTTTTTTTCATGGTCATTTCAGTCTGCATTTAGTCATCAAATTATAGATTTGTTCTCACAAATCTCCTCAGTGGCTTTAAGGACAATTCTCTAGGAAAGAGGGATTATCAAGTGCTAATGAGTAGAGGGCAACAGTCCTTGAAATATTTCTACTCATGCAGATCTCAGTATTGCATGGCTAGCACTGGTTTAAAAAATTATATTAAAGGCACTCTTAACAACCACTGGGTTGCCATAAATGCTCTGGTGCTGTGGACCAACTCTTTTCCAAAAAAAAACATATCGTCCACTTTTAAATAGCTTTTACTCATTAATCCTCAACTACAACATTGATATTGACTCTGGAGAGTGCTCAAGAAACCTCAAGAATCTCCCAAGAGTTCTAGAAGGAACAAATTTCATAGAAGGGAAATACCTCCAGCCCAGCTGCACACATTTGTCTGCTTCAGGGACAGTATTGCTGCACATCAGCCACATTTGCAAGTATTGAGCAAATATTTCATGCATTTCCCTCTGTTGTCAGCTTTTCTGTAGTTTTCCAAACATTGATTTTTAACTTTAAAGTCTGGGGAATTTTAGATTATAAAGATGCAGCAATAGACAGCAAAAGATGCCTCAGTTTTTCTGCACTTCAGATGGAGGTTAAATCTGCAGTTTCATGTGGTTTTCAAGATGCCCATATGCTGTGCCTTGTTACATTCTATTAAAAGCATTGTTTATCTGTATAAAAACATTTTTCTCTGTCTAGTTTTCACTCCCTTAACCTAAACAAGTTCTTCTTCACTGCCTAGTTTGTAATTTCTCCTTTTTTCCCCTCACAAAAAAGTTCAAACTAACATGGTGCCTTTATCAGCTTTAAATTCAGTTTCACTACTGTGCCCTTTAGTTTTCTCCTACTGAAATGAATGGAATTTTTTTCAGAGAATCTAATGCATTGTTTCCTTGTGTATATCTTACAGAAATATTCTACTTTATGATTGCTGTACATATTGTGGTACTGATATGGAAACTACCCTCCAGGAAAACACTGGCCAGCACTTCACGATGAGGAGTTTTTTTGTTGTTTTAGCAACAATAAAATAGGAAAGCTTTTGTTGATCCTTCCTTTTTAAATTCACAACAGTAATGCCTCTCACCTGATAATAATTGAATCATCTCAGAATGAAGAGCAAAACCTGCATGGCATTTCCATCCCACTGTTTGGAAAACTCATCAACAAACTACCAGTTTTGAAGGGACAAAAAAGATCATTTGAGCCATATAAAATAATGTCCTGTGGACTATTGTGAGTGCTGCCCTTTTGCTACTGGTTTGTATCTGCCATTACCTATAACCTCAGACTGGACTGGGCACTGAATGCAACAGGATAAGGAGAGGGTTGGGAAACAGCACAATCCACAAATCTTACAGGTAACAGCTTTATGGTCTACACAATCAAAAGTTCTCTGCTGGTGCCACAGGCCTGCAAAATGCTCATCTGGATAAATTACCAGGATTTCTATCTGAGAAAAATTATCAGATTCCAGAAGTTTCTCCCTATTTCCTCTACTGCCCCCGAAGGGAAGGTATAGTCAGAAGAATTTAAATTTTTATGTAAAATATGAGCATTTGGAATATTTAAGTCTTGCCTTGACCTTTCCAAAATGGTGATGTAGATTAATGCTTCCTTTCTAAAGAACATTTTAAATTCCCTGCTGCTGTTAATACCTTGTTGAAGGCTTAGAGATAAAATCTCTTTTCTTACCTGAGCTTTGTGCCCTCTTCCTCTCCTGCTCTCTGCTCGTGAAGCAGGCTGTTGGGAGTGAAAGAAGATAAAATCAATTCCATGGAAAAATACAAAGAAAAAGGAAAGGAAAGGAAAGGAAAGGAAAGGAAAGGAAAGGAAAGGAAAGGAAAGGAAAGGAAAGGAAAGGAAAGGAAAGGAAAGGAAAGGAAAGGAAAGGAAAGGAAAGGAAAGGAAAGGAAAGGAAAGGAAAGGAAAGGAAAGGAAAGGAAAGGAAAGGAAAGGAAAGGAAAGGAAAGGAAAGGAAAGGAAAGGAATTGACTGAATTTTGGTCAAAAGAGACCAAATATTTCAGTTAGGAAATAGCTTTATTCAATAGTTTAATAGTTTTATTTTGCAGTGGTTACTAATTTAAAATATTTATTTCTAGGTGGACATCTGTCCAACCATCATTTGTTTTTCAAGACTTTCTCACCCAGTCCATCAAAAATGAGAATCTAGACTCTGTACTTGGAGAAACACAACATTGCTTTCCAAAAAGCACATGCACACACTGAGTCTGATTTGCTGCTACAGTAGTAGTACCTGGAATAAAATATGTTCTGTGTGAGAGGTGTAGCAAGATCAGAATATATATTGTATATGCCCTCTGACACCACTCACTCCCAGTATATTTCTTCAGATAAAGAGAAAGCCTTATGCTTAGAACAATGATTTGTTCTAAATTTTAATTGAGTATCATCAAATGGGCAGTGTTTTATTCATCTGTGAGAGAAAAACATCCTCTGTTCTGTGTCACAGGTCTGTAACAGGCTAAGTGTTCCATGAGGATGTTTGAAAGGACAAGGGTAGTAAAAGATCAAATGAAGTACATCTCACTGTAAGAACACATTTTATATTGTACCGTTTTGCCTGGAGACTCTATCTTTCTTGTAATTTCTTTCTGAATTTCCAGAACTATTTCTATGCCCTGAAATGAAACAACAGTAATCTTCAAAAGAAAGTTATATTAATTCATTTTAGCAGCTTAAATCAGAAGAGACAATACTCATTCTAAATGAAAATTTTAATACAAAGTCTTCAAAAAAGGTCAGACCATTACAGACTCCTTATCACAATCTCTCCATCCACAAAACGCAGCCATGTCCAACGATAAAGGGTTAGTAGCAGTGGAATGAGCAGGAATATTTGATTATGGGATGTCAAGGAAAGCACTCTCCTCCCCAGAAGCAGCCCTTCAGATATCTAACAAGTAAAAAACATCTGGGTGTGCATTTCTATCTGAGAAGTGGGAAGGTGATAATCCCTGCTCCCAGTTGTGACTCTGCCTGAGACTTCCTAAAATCTGACAAGAACTGAGTGCATTTACCTTCAGAATACTCCCAAGGAGCAGGAAAAAAAATATCACTGTCTGGACTTTAAACACTCCAATTAAGTTAATTCATTGTTTTTAACGTAAGGCTCTTTTTCCTTTTCAGCTGAGCTAGTAAATGCTGAGTGTGAACTTTGTAAAGGACATTTCAGATTTTCTCAAACAGTGCCAGCACAGGAATACTGAAGGGGGCAGAAGTCAGTCACAGCTGGCACCAACACAGGGCAAACAGCTTGGAGCTGTGCAGTGCAGCAAACACCTTCCTGCTCTGCCACGGGCACTGGGAGCCATCCTGCCTTTGAATGGGGCACAATCAGGGACCTTGTTATCAGCTCTGGGGACAATCCAGAAAAGTCAAAGGAAAGGCAAAAAGAAAGAGAATCGAGCTCAGCTATTTGTTCAGGTCAGCAGCACACAAAGTAGAAATCACAGCCCTAATGGAGGCATCTTGTGCAGATACATTGCTTAATGCAACACATGGCTAAACAAAAAGAGAGAGGGCTGATCCCATCTGTCTCACCCATCCTTCTTGCTCTTTGTATTCCCTTCTAGTGTCACAATTTCGTTTTAAAGCAACTTATTCCCAAATATTTCCTGCTTTCCTGTGAATTTGTTATGGGTTTTGTTGTTTTGTATGCTATATCAAACAACTGGTAATATTTATAATCCACTAATGCAAAATCTATTATTGTGTAACACAATTCCTTGACATCTTCTTCAATGCACTGATTTTCTCCTCTATACAAGCATCCATTTTTAACTTAAATCTTAATGGTTCTTCTTTTAAATCATCTTTTTACTTAATTTAATATTATTAGTGTTAGAATTCTGCACTAACATCTGTTAAAACTTTGGCCTTCTAAGCTAAGAAAAAATGAAAATTATCATTTGTAAGGACTATATTGAAAAGACCTATATATTTATGTACATATGTAGTTAGTATGATGTCTATAGAATACACTTTTAAAAAAAGGAAACAGTACCTGATGGAGTAATAACTCAACTGGTGGTATAAGCATAACTTCTTTGACTAACTTCAGTTTTGTAGGTGAATTTTTTTCACAGTACAACACAGTAACCATTGGGAGTGGTAAAGTAATTTCTTTAGGTGTCTCCTGTAATTGGGAGTGCCAGGTGAAAATAAAAATGTAAAAATCAGAATAATTTCTTACACATTTGAGTTATGGTACAGGATTCAAACACGGGCAATGGCGTTAAGGGCATATTCTCTGAGGCAGATTTAATAACACTGTCACAACTGCAATAATTATGATAACTGGGATGAAATAAAGCAGATGACCAGAGCCCCATGTACCTTGTGTTTCAGCAGTGCAGTGTACAAGTACAATGGGACACGGCTGATGGTGGCCCCAGCCCTGGCTATGGCAAGTGATGTTCCCCCAATGGCCAAGCTGCCACACAGCACTGGCTCAGCAGGCTCTGCAGGTGGGATGGGAGTGTCTTCTGACACCTTCTTTCCTGCAACACAGACAAGAGTAGCTAAACATTTTCTTGGTGCTACATATATGCTTGTGGATCAGAGTTATGTGAGTAAATATTCACTGTGTACTCAGTGCGCTAAAGAACAATAATTTATTTTTTAAAAACTTAATTTTGTCAGCTGTTTTATATGGAATGACCTTACAAATAAGAAGAGTACCTGTCCTCACTCTGGTTTCTAATGCATTTCAAGTCTGTTTCTTTTGGAGATCTTTCAGCCACTGAAATATGTATTTTTATTTATCTGTGTTTGAATCTAATAACATTATATCGTTTTTCAGGTTCCTTTCAAAAGTATTGTTTTCAATCTTCTTTATTGTGTTCCTTAAATGCTCAGATTTTGCATTAAAATTTCAGATTACATTATAACCTGATTGGGAGTACCTGATTTCATCTAGTAATGACTGTGAGAAAAAATTCAGGCCTATTACAATTGGAATTCCCAAAGAGAAAATAGGTCTTTTAAATATTACACACTAAATTTTCAGAAGAATTTATTTCCCTTTCAGATACTATAACTTTGTCCAAAATGCTTTAAACCAAGCAGTTTCCACTACCATATTGATTGCCTACACTGCTTACATGAACACTTAGAGGGAGCACCTTCTGAAGCTGCAATAAGTGATGATTCCCAAAAATCACTGGGAATGTTTGATATTGGCTCCAAATAGTCATGCACTGAGTCTGACAATAATATTACAGTCAATGCCACAATTAGTGAAAACACATAACAGATGTATCAGCAGGAGCTTGACTCAAATATCAAATACACCATGATGATATCTGGATGGACCTGACAACTGCAGAAGTTAAATCTCAGGTGAAAGGTGAACTTACTGTGCACACATCCAATATGAAGTGTAAAATACCTCCCCATACGAAGTAGGAGGTTTTTTACTGACAGTATATGATACTTGCAAGTAAACTGATAAGAAATAATAATTTGCCAAATTTTTCTGCCCTTCCAACAAATGACAACAACCCTTTTTTGTCTGAGTTTAATGTATAGATGGAGATAACATGTGGTGGTTTTTTTCTTTGGGTTGTTTCATTTTGGCTGTGTACTTTTACCTTGTTTTTCTAGTCTCACATAATTTTTTCCTTTTTCTTCCAGTAGGATGTTTGCTTACTTCCTTTTACTCTATACTACCCTTCATTCCTGTCTCACCCTTTTCTTTCTCTTTTGCTTTTCTCTGTATTTCCTCCTTTTCTCAGTGTTAGAAGGAAACTTTCCTTCCTCTTTCAATTGTTTTCAGCTTCTATCTTAATTCTATTTCCTTTTTACTACTCAGTTCTGTGATTTCCTTTTCTTTTCTTATCATTTTCATTCTTCATTTGCATCCTCCTCCATTCTTATTCCTCACTCTGAAGAATAATAACCTCCTGTCTAAACCAACAGTAAAACAAAGGCAGAAACTGTTCAACCAATGCATGTGAATGATGAGGAAACTGTATCTTCCCCTCCCTCATTTTGCTGCAGAAACTGCTGTGATCAAAAAGGTCAGGAGAGTAACCAAACCCTCTGAACATGAGACAGGGTGTCTTTTAGGACCTTTTTCAATATCTGTATTGCAGAAAATATTAAAATTAAATAAAGTACAACCTGATTTTCGTCCCTTTTTCTGCTTAGGCGTCGCGCCTGAATGGCCTGAAGCAGGGGAAGTAGTGACTTTTCCTGATTCTTCTTCCTCTCTCATTTCTTTTTCTTGCCTTTCAATTTCCTTTCTTTCTTCTACCTTCTCTTCAAAATACTCCCTGAGGGAGGATGCATAAAAATTACTGGGTCAAAATTTTGTTAGACATGTGACATGTAGACAGATGTGATGCAGGGTAAAGAACATGCTAGGAGGAAAAGTGCTTGTATTTGAGCTACTGCCATAGATTCCTTGTGGGAAGCTGGAGAAGTCCATAAATTTATTATATCATTCTTTTTTGGTAGTCATCTGCAGCACCGATTAAACAAAAAAGGACCACAAGGATTGCAAACCATAGGACAAGCTTTGTAAATCACTGTGGTTTGAAAGTCAGCTCTGAGCAGAGTGAGCATGAAGGATTTATTTCCTTTGCATGGGTAGGAACAGATCCTGTCATGACTTCATGACATCCATCAGCCTGGCCTAGGTTAAGACAGTGAGGTGAAATGAATTTCAATTACATGCATGAAGTGAAATCTTCACCCAAGGGTCACAGAAAGCCAATTCAGGCAAACTGAGTATGTGAGATTCATAAAGTAGTGTAAACAATGCATTAAAATCTTATTTTGACTCATTTTCCAACTGAGTCCTTATTCCCTATATCAAGGTTTTCCCAAATGCACATGGAAGGCAATTAGGTCTGCTTGCTACAGCCTGTGTTCAGTCTTGCAACCCAAACCAGCATGCTTTTTATATAATAATTATGAAAATCAGGCAATAATGTAGTGAAATGGGTCTGAGACAGACCTTATATCCCAAAAATATTTTTTAAAAAGTAGAAAACATTGAATATTCTACATGTCTTTCACTGCACTATAAATTAATGGTGAATATTTCAAATATTCAAATGCAATAATTTTCATAATATGCAAGACCTACCCAAGGATCTTATCAGCTTGACACTGGTCAGTAGGGTCCAAGTCCCTTAACATTGTGTTCAGTGAGTCACAGACCCATTCCACAGCAGTATAAACAGACTCATTTCTTTCTCTCTCATCAGCTTCAATTGTTTCAGGTAAAGCATTTTCTGGTATTTGAGAATGAGTAGCCATTACACTGGAACAAATCCTCTGGAAAAAAAAAAAAAAAACAAAACAAAAAAACAAACCCACCAAAACAATGTAAAAGGGTTAAAACACTATTTAATTTCTATCTTGGAAATGTCCTTTGAAATGCTAAGAGGTACCTCCTTCCCAACTCTACAAGTACATATCTCCAAATCTATTTGCTCCACTTGTCTTTTCTCATCCAGCACCTTCTTTTTAGACTTTGGTAATTGCAGACATTACTCAAGCTTTTTGACCTAAAATTATAACTACATAGGCAAAACCCCTCTTGACAGATCTGCCCTATGCTATCAGAATAGAATGAAGTTATTTTAAGGACCACACAGTCATTAGGACACCTTTTATTGCATTTGTTGGTAGCCTGTTGTACCATGATTCATCAGCATTAATGCCATCCCTCATGATCAATTACTTTTGTCCTACTTAGATAATTCAAACCTATCTTTCTGTTCTGATGAACAACAAATGATATTAAGAAAATTCACTTAAAGGAAGACATAATTTACAAATTTCCCACAGTTGCCTGCATTAACAGTATTAACTTTATATCCTGTGAATATCTATGAGGTTACATGTAATTCAAGAATTAAGTGAACCAGAGTTCAGCTGAGGGAAAGTAGAAATAATTACTCCACAATAGCTAGAGCTGCAAAGATATAGTTTGAATATTTCAGGTTGGGGAAGAGATGAGCCATCAATTCTGCACTGCAGGTGCTAAATGGGTATGTTTGACTTTACTGTCACCCACATCAACCTATTAGCTCCATGTAAAAGAAGAGCCTCTATCCATACTGTTTTGCAGCTGTACTGTATTTTTCTGAAAGTGTCACACAAAGAGAAATATAAAGATCTGAAAATTAAAGGAAAAGGTGAAATGAAAGTGAATGTATAAGGTTAGTAGATGTGAAAGGAAAACCTACATGATCATTAAGATAGAAAAAAAATTAATATACAGAGATACACTATCGGGTCCCACTCACAAAATATTGTCTAATTCCTGAAAAATAAAGCTTTCATAGCTGCTGCCACTGTCTAACTTTTCATTACACCTTTTTCTCCAAGTTACAACACTCAACTGGGATTTATGTCTTGTCATAAAGATGGAAAATAAAACATACATTGGGATGTGAGAAGAATAGTAACTTTCTCAGATACTGTCCTAGTAAAATAAATAAAACAAGAAGAAACAGCTCATACCTTCTCATAGTTCTTAACTGTACAATATATTTCCACTTCTAACGTTGGCTCACCAACTCCATCAATAACTTTTCTTCCAACTAATTTGCATATTACTGGAGCTTTTGAAAATTTAGAAAAGTAGTTAGCCTTAAATGAAAGAGAAAGAACTCAATTAAAAGTCTATTTCCAAGCAAAGAGGCTTTTATTCCATGAAATACCTTAGAATCAAATCCACTACTAAACAAATCCATTGCAGGTCTCTTCCAACCCAGCATATTCTATTATTCCATGATTTATATGTTCCAGCAAGCTTTGAGCCCTGTGAGAAAGTGAAAACCATGACTTCTGATAGGCAGAGTCCTCATTCTTCTTCCAACATGGTCTTTATTGGGCCTGATGAAATATCATAACTCAGTACATCCGAGTGTGAGTTCGTAGTTAATAAACACTAATGTTGGTTTAGAAAAAGGATTGCATTTTTACCTGTAATATTTACTACATACTTCCTTACTAGTTTAGTTCATTATTTAATCCAGTATTGGAGAGGCACCAAACCATGGGTTATCAAGTGGGAAAAGTATGAAGTAGGGCTACGAAGAAGAGGAACATGCCAACTTCCAAGCAAAGCAAGGAAAGATGTTACCAGTTCCAGTCCCTTCCACTGATGATGTCAAAACACTTGGAGATGGGAACCAGTGTAAGATGGAATGAAATATTTCCATCCCACAGCCACTCTCCCATCAAAGACCATCCTAGAAAACTTTTTCAAGAGCTGCTCACTATTCTAGTATTGGTGATTTCAGTATCGCCACTAATTGAAGTCTCATTATAACTATTGTCAACAGTATTTTGTCAAGTGGGAACAGATAAAATTGGTCTGATTCTTGACCCTTCCATGGGGGCCCATTTGCCCTTCACCAAATGCAGTGTGAACAGCACCCAGACTCCTGCCACCGCTGGCCTGGGAGCCATCCCTGCTGAGCAGCAGCTTTGTTAGGGACAAACATTAGTCCATCTGTGGACTATTTTGTTTTTGTGTCCAGACAAGAATCCCGGCTGCTGCGGACATGCACAGCACCCAGCTGCCACGGGCCTCAAACACAGAACCATGGCAATGCTTGCCCGGGCCAGGGCACAAACCACTCAATTGCCACCAGAGAGACGCCGAGCTCCTCGCCGCACGCCCTGGCTGAGGGCAAGGGCCGGGAGGGGGCACGGGCACGGCAAAGGCACGGGCACCGCAAAGGGACGGGCACCGCAAAGGGACGGGCACCGCAAAGGGACGGGCACGCCAAAGGCACGGGCACCGCAAAGGCACGGGCACGGCAAAGGCACGGGCACGGCGGGCACCCACACGGCCCCTCCGAGAGGCCGCCCCGCTCCCGCCCTGCTGCTTCCCCGCCCCGCGCTACCAGCTCCCCGTAGAGATCCTGGGGGGGCAGCGGGAACAGGGCGTTCAGCACTTCCTCCATCCGCTCCGGCACCCGGAGCCCTCGGTAATACTCGGCCGCCTCCTGCCGCAGCCGCCGCCGCTCGTCCGCCTCCATCGCGGCACCGCGGCCGCTGCCGGGCAACGGAGCCAGGGAGCGCCCGCCCCTTCCCCCGCTCGCCGCCTGCCCCAGGGCAGGACAGCGGCACCTCAGGGCGCTGTGCCCGGCTCCACAAAGTTCCTGAGGCTCTGCTCCCGAGGCTCTGCTCTCTCGGGGAGCACCCAGGGTTGGGGCAGAGCTGGTTCGGTGTGGGTTTGGTTCCTCAGAGCCGCGTGGTGCTCGCACTTCCCTCAGAGCCCGGTCACCGCCTCCGGAGTCGGGACGCCTCGACCAAGCGCTCCTCGGTTTTAAAAGCTTCCGAGCAGCAAAACTCTGTAATATTATGGTTCTGAGAGAGGGACAGGCTGTGGTTTGGGAAATGTTTGGTGGAGACGATGCTGCAATACGCCCGCAGTAACTCCTACGTTTGAAAGCCCTTCATTTTCAATGAAAGGAAACATTTCGCGACCTAAATGATCATTTTTAGCCCGCAATTTCCTACAAAAACTTTCACTTTCTTACACTGTTCACTGGTAATTTTGTTGAAGTAACTGAAAATGGAGATACTTAAAAGCTGTTAGCTGCACACTTCCCCAGCTCTAAAATCAATATGTGTGGACCTTTGCCCATTGTGTGCTCACTTTTCCAGGTGGGGTGATAATGAAGAAAAATCCCCAAGGAATCATTTTCTTTTCCTTTCACATCCCTTAGAAACACTATGGTACCTCTCCAGAGATTTAAATCCTCTTTTTTTTTTAAAAAGCTGTTTCCTCTGAAAAAGTTTCTAAACTGACACTACCTGTTCCTTGAGGAGAGTGGGTAGCAAAATGCCTCATTAGATTTTCTTACTTCAGGAGGAGTTGGTGTGGTGGGTGGCTGGTCCTTTGGGCACACAACTGTCTCAGGAGAGGCTTGTGCAGTCAGAGGCCTGGGTGGCAGTAGTGACATAATGCCAGATATTTGTCACATGCACAGGCTTGCCCCAGAAAGCTCCAGTTTAATTAAATGGTCCTGGAAGAACAGGCTTCTGGAGGTAAATGGTGCTGGTGTGGTGGTCTCTGAGCACGATCATATGCTGTGTAATACCATCCATTGTGAGAGCTGTGCCTTCTGATATGTTTAAGTGCCTCTCTCTACCAGTTTCCCACCTTCTGCCCTTTAACAGGCTCTAAACAAAATGTGAAGTGTGGCTATAGGACATGGAACAACGCAAGCACACTGCTGCTCTCAAGGTGAAGAAAAAGGGAAGTTTATTTTCAGAGTCCAACATTTATAGTTTTCCAAAAGTGACAGTGGATTCGAGGCTGAAAGTGCCACCTCTCCAATTACACTGGACAAACCAATAGTCCGTCGAATTTCTCCTCCTCCATAAAAGAATGCAAAACAACAAGTTATTTACATAAAGTGTGTGAGAAAGTTTGCTACAAGAATGTAAACATCAGAAGGCTTAGAAAATCTTAAAAACTCAGAGTGACAGTGAAGGAACATGTTGGAGATAAAAGGGAGACATGGGAAAATGTCAGACTTCTCTGGAAGGGAGTGGGAGAACTGATTGCCCAGGATTATGAGGAAGGCTGATACACTCAGTGGCCATTGTGCTACCATTCACTGGCAAGTGCTGCAGCTACACCACCCAAGTTGCAAAAGAAAAGTTAAGGACTGAGAGAACAAAGGGGTAACAGTGCTGGTACCTGAGGGAAGAGTAACTGATGTCATCTGCCTGTAACTGTGCAAAGTATTTGACATTGCCATCATGACATCCTTTTCTCTAAACTGGAGAGATGGATTTGATGGATGGACCACTTGGCTCCATGTCCAAGTGGAGGCCAGGGATGAAGGGTGTTCCTCAGGGCTCTGCCCTTGGCCCCAGGGCTCTTGAATGGCTTTGCCAGTAGCGCAGGGAGCAGATGGAGCTCCCCTGGAGTATGGTGTTTGCAGGGGACAAGGAGCTGGGCAGGGCAGGGGCTGAGCAGGAGCACTTGGGCTGTGGGTGGAGGAGAAGCTGAGCCTGAGTCAGCAGTCTGTGCTGCCAGCCCAAAAGCCACCCTTGGGCACTGCATGAAAGGGGTGAGGAGCAGCAGGCCAGGGGAGGTGATTGTGGCTCTCAGTCCATTGTTTGAGACACCCCTGGGGCACAACAGCCGTGTCTGGGGGCACAGCATGAGGAGGATGTAGAATGTTAGAATGAGGAGAGCAGCTGGCATCCTCAGAGGGTTGGAGAACCTCTGCTTTGAGGAACAGGCTGAGGGTGTTGGCATTGTTTAGCCTAGAGAAGAGAAGACTCCAGGGGAACTTTAGAGCCAGTACCTAAAAGGGCCCCCTACAAGAATGATGGGGAGAGACTTTTTACAAGGGTATTTAGTGATAGAAGAAAGGGCAATGACCTCAAACTGAAACAGACACAGATTAAATATTAGGAAAAAATTCTTTACTGTGAGGCTGATGAGGCATTGGCACAGCTTTCCCAGAGATGCTATGGATGACCCCTCCCTGGAAAAGAAGAAATTCGTCAGGTTTGCCTTAAGTGAAGCAATGAGATGAAAAAGAATGATTCTACACTCTTGTTTTCAATAAACTCTTGGAAATACTACTAGGGAGTCCCTCAAGTATTTATCATTTTTGTTTCCTGATCAAGTGAATGTTACATGAATTATCTGTATGGCCATGTAATTTCCATTAACAGTAATAGTAATTGTAAGCATGTAGAAAGAGGGTGGCTTATCCTGTGATCCTCCCTATTACAAAGTAGTTAACTGATTAAGGTTAGGATACCACAAGCCACTTCATACCATCCGTGAACTCTCTGCAACCCCATTATCTTCATTAGGCTTGTGTGGGTGTAATTAATTGGTGTTTAGTTACCAGTTGTGTTGAATGAAAAGAATTTAGTTCTATTTCTCTTAGTTTTATTGGCCCCATGGTGCTAACAGGCTAAAGTGTAATTAAAAACTCTCTAATCAAAGTATATGTAACAAGAGCCAAGGAACAAGCCCAGTGAGGAAAAGCCTGTGATTGGTGTAACTCTGGTCTTTGAAAAATGACTGGGTACAAATGACACCCTGTAGCAGTTCTTTTTTTTTGTTTTTGTTTTTAAACGGTGAAGATACTTCACTTATATCAACACATACATTAAAACCCCATCTGTGTAATTGCAATCATGACATTCCTAGGGGTGGCATCATATTTTAGCAGCAGATTTTGCCCCAAATCTTCTAGATTGCCTCTTATTTTGGTTTCAGAGACAAATGGGTCATGTTCCTTTTGAGAGCAACTGTACAGTTTTATCTCACCTCAAGCCCTTATTATAACTCTTGTGCCAGGAAAGAAATGACAATCAGCTTTTCCTTTTTTGTGACACTGTGTTGTGTGTGTTCCCTTTTTCACCTGCATCTCCTTTGGGTACAAATATGTGGTGCTAATGCTCTAAACCCAAATATAAAACCACATGCTTAAGGGTTGTATGAAGGATTTGCTTTTTGCTGTTCTAAAATGCTTCTTTAAAGATATAAACTTGACCCTTAAATCGATTAAGATCATGGTCTCACTGCCGTCTGTGTTCTTGTAGGATTTCACAGAGGAGTAATGTGTGCTCATTCCACTGACAAGGGCCTCTTTGAAGTCAGCTCTCAGTACATAAAAACTGCATGACATTTCCAATAAAACTGGGATTGTCTTTTTAGCTTGGTGATACAAATTCTCTTCTACAGATATATTACTGCTTTTGACACATTTTAATTTTCCTAAAGGCTTTTTTAAAATTACTTTTTTACATAAAATGCTTCTGTAGTGTTTCTTTTTGTTCTTAATATTCTAGATCCTCTTAAGAAAAAAACTCCAGTAACAAAGCTAAATATAACTTTATGTATAAGATTAAACAAAAGATTCTGTCCTTGGACGTGGCTGAACACAACATTTAGATTAGACTTTTAGTCTAGATAAAAACTTGCAGGGACTTAAGTAACATATATATGGCATGTTTGGAAATTTCTAATAATTATTTAAGACTTCCCCCAGCTCCCCCAGCACTATTATTTTAATTTCCCAAGTACTCCTATGTGAGTTCATTTGCCTTGAGTAATCATTCTCCGCTCCAGTGCTCACTTCAAGTTGAGTGGGCTTTAGTGCTAATTTCTTTCTAAACTTTGAGGATCCTTCCTGTGGGTCTGCTCAGCTCCTGCTGTGCGAGGGTGAGCCTGGCCCTGTCTGCAGGAGCCTGCTGATCTGCAGGCTGGGAGCTCACAGGCTTTCATTTATCGTCCTAGCTCCAAAGGTGATTTGGTACACACAGTATTTAAAGACAAGTTTTTGAGCTGAGTTTTGAGTTTGCAGAAGGTTGTCCTCAAATTTAGATACAGTTTTGTAGTGTGTAGGTTTTTTTAATGTAATGCATGGGTTATTGATGAGTGCTAGGTTTAGTCTTGGATATCTGGAGTTTGCTACAGGATTTCTTTGTGTGTGCATTTTGAAGTAACTGTTGTGAACTTTAGGGCATTACTAAATCCTACATAGTTCAAGGACCCTGATGTGATGGATTACAAGGATTTTTGTCTGCATTGTCAATATGCTACTCTGAACTGTTAACACACTTACAAATATATACAGAGTCTGAATGTTATCAGGCTTTGTGAGATTCATATTCAGTATTTTCCTTTACATGAAATGTGTGCTAATACATCAGTTACTGCATATGAGGTAATTTCAATGAGGATGCAGCAACATGGCCATAATACATTTATAGTACATAATACATAATACAATTCATACAAATGTGCAGTCAAGCTCAAGATAAACAGAGAGTTAGAAAACGGCAGAGAGAAAAATTATTACAATGGAATTATTCTCTTCTACCTGTTTGTTGAAAGATGAGACCTTCCTGAAAATAATTACTTCATTCCTTTTCAAAGGTTCTGAGCACTAAAGCACCTTTTTTCCCAATACTTCCCATACATTACTCTCACTATGAAGAATTTTGCAGAAGATTTTTTTTAATTGGAATGTTTTTAGCTTCACCATTTAAGTTTTGCATCTTCTTCTTTTTATATTGAATTAGAAATCTAAATTTGCTTAAGTACTGGAGAAGTAGCACTTGGAGTTCCAAATGCAGAAACTTTTGGGGTGGTGGGAAGCAATTTGTAGGTTGTGTTACTGGTCAGCAGAGCAAAGGTTTCCATGGCTGAGAAGTGAAGCCTGACTAGTGCAGATGAACTGGTGATCCGTGGGGTACATGAAAAATAAAGTTTTAAATTGGAATTAGTTACAAGTGTGTAATATCTGAGAAGAAGATCACAACGAGTGAGAAAGTGTTAACTCAGTACTCAAGTCCTTGTGGACAGATTTTAAGAGAAGCCTTTTTGTTTCTTTGTAGGTGAAATGAAGCTGGTGGCAGAATGGTTTAAGGAGTTAAAATAAAAAGATAATTTGTACATTACTGTAGGGAATTGTGGTATTCCTGCATCCTATTATTTTTTTTTTTTTTTGTTGGTTTGGGATTTTGGTGTTTTGTTTGGATTTGTTTTTTTTTTTTTTCTTAAGCACATTTTTTTTGGGGAACAAACTGAGTATGGAAGAAAAGGAAGAGTGGCATTTTTTCCCCATGGTATATCTCCTGATTTTTACAACCTTAATCACTTGGGGCATGTCTTGAACTTTTAACCTTCTTTCCCCAGCACTGATGCAGTGAATAATGGACTCTCCTGCCTGACACATAACTAGATTGCAGTTCAAAGTGGATGTCACAAGCACTATTGCACCATCTGGAGCAAAAGCTTGACTATCATTTCGTGATAAGCCCATAAGATCATATGAATTTATAACTGACTTCATTTCTTCCATTTCACTAATTTAGGTTTCTTTAATTCAAAAATTTGGTCTGTTTTTTTTCAAAAAACTTGCTTCCTGTTGCAGTATTTTTACACAACTCTGCAAAATTTTCAGATCTTTTCTGAAAGTTGTGACATTTATAACCATTTTGATCCCTTTTTTGTTACAAACGAGTTTTAAATAGTTCCCCTGAGGCTAGGAAATGCTGTGTGAGGTGTGGAGGCAAAATTCCCAATGTTCCCCTATTTCTGTTGTTACCATTAATTGTTTCTTCACTTCAAGACTCAGTTAATTAAAAAAGAAAGAAAAGAAAATCATGATCTTACATACTCTATGCACATTTTTGAAGTGAGATGTGATTGTAAACTGAAAAGCTTTTCAAAGCCTAACTTTTGAAGAATACATAATATTACCAGTTCCATATAAGACACTCAGACATGTTTGAATGGCATCCAGCTTCTGCAATGAAATATACCTTATTTTGTAGGAAAAGAATCCATTGACTGGCATTAGTGCTCAGGGGTGTACTCATCCATGAAATACTATTTTTATAAATTTTTTGTACTGAGAGAATCCCATTAGAAGCTTGTTGTGTGGCTTGTCTCAAAGCAGAAGATTTTGAGTGAGCCTGTGCACCTTTGACTTCCATTGAAAATCGATGACACTTGTAAATGCATAGCATTTCTGACAGAAAGGCTGGAAATTAAAGAGTTCCATGGCCATGAGGTCAGTCTCTCCTGGGTTTGTAGTGTTTTGGAAGAGATGTGACTTTTGGAGCAATAACCAGGCATGGGCATTTGCACAGAAGGGATTAGTTCAGATTTCAAATATCTCTGTTTTCTAAAATTTAGCAGTGGCTGATATAAATATAGAGATAGTGAATGTTTCTAATAGAAAACCTGCATTCATTATCTTCACACATTGATAAAAATGCTTCAAAATTCAAAACACATATGGACCAATGTAGAAATATTCTGCTTCTGAATGTGGCTTGGTTTTGGAAAATATTTTTGGTTCAACTGAACAATTGTAAACTTTATTAAATAAATAAGGTAATTAACATGATGACTTTTAGAAGAAAATGCTGTTTAATATTAACACAGCATTTCCGATTCCTAGAGCACAAGGGTACACCTTTCAAATTGAATGAATTTTTACAAAATTTGATCTTTCTTTCCTGAAGCTATCCTATGATGTAAATTACAGACTCACAATAATTTAGGTTGGAAGAGCCCTTCTGAAATCATCTACTCCATCTCACCTGCTCAGGCAGGGCCCACCCAGCAGGTTGCCCAGGACCATGTGCACTCAGGTTTGGAATGTCTCCAGAGGGAGACTCCATAACCTCTCTGGGCCACCTGCTCCAGTGTTTGACTGCACTCATGGCAAAAATTATATTCTTGTCTTACACTAAATGTGCTATTTTTAAATTTTTCCTATTGCTTGTTTTGCCAATGGGATCTGCTGAGAGGAGTCTGTCTTTCTCCTCTTCCTTCCCTCCCATCAAGTATTTATACACACTGATGAGAGCCCCCTGAGCCTTCCCCTTCCCTGACTGAGGAGTTCCAGCTGTCCCAGCTTCTCCCATTGTGAAAGACTCTGCAGCCCTTTAATCCTCCTTGTGCCCTGCACAGGACTCACTCCAGTAAGTCCTTCTTTTTCTTTCTTGCATTAATTGCACTGATGGACTTGCACAACCCTCTTCGGTTGTGGTGTATTGATATGGTGTATTTCATTATGTTAGTGTAAGAAAAGTCATGGCTCAATGAAGCGTAACTGGAATTGTGCTGAAGAATAGAATTCAGTGTCAGATTTCTGCCAGGATGTATTATTTATTAGAAAATATGCTTGCTATCCACTCAAAATATTGTCTACTTGCTGTCTGTTACACTGATAGGAATGTACCTTTAACTTTTTTCTAATCTCCATTTCTTACAAATAGCTAATGTAACAAAATGAGGGAGGAGTGAGAAAAAGAGGTTTTTGACAGAAGACTGTAGAACAGGAATAAATAGTAAATTTGCATTTGTGTGTTTTGTGAAATGCACCTAAAGCAATGACAAGGACTGGGTGTAAAACTCATGAAGCTTCAACAGGAAAACAATCACTACACCTAATGTGCCCAAACATCCATCATAAAATTCATCATGTTCCTCAGCAAAGAAAGAGGATGTATTTTTCGTCAATTGCTGGTGCTTAGTTATTGAGCCAAGATTAGTACCAAATGTACACAGTTGTCTTTGTCAGGGTGTAAAACCTTCAGGTTTTTTGACTGTGCCAGTTTAATAATTCTCAGACACCTGCTCCATGGGGAGAGAAGCAGCCCATCACACACAGACTAGAACATTCTGTGTATAAGTAGGTGACACAATGAAATTATTTTAAGAAGTGCTCGCTATTGCTCTGTTGTAAAAGTTAAATGGTATCCTGGCACTTACTAGCTGAAATCCACAAAGGGCTGTTGGATCATCTAGTCCTCACCTCCTGTGTATATCAAGAATATGATGTACAAGTTGAAAGGCTTTTAGGCTTAAATCTGAGCTGGATTATTGCCTGCTTGCAGCGAAACATCTTAATAAACAGCATGGCTCTCAATTTTGTTTTAATTCTACCCACATTTTGTGAGGATTAAAATCAAGAAAAAGAGCACAGGAACATCTTAAATTCCCTGGCTCCTTGTTAGAAGATAGCAGAGCTTTTCTTTTGTGTTTCCTGCTTCTAAAGGGTCATTTTTTCAGGACTGTCATGAAGTGTTTGTGAAGCTCCTGCACCAGTCTGCCCTGTAATGGGAGTTCATTCAAAGGCCAAGTTGTTTCAGGACAAGCATCAGTAGCAATTACCACTTCCAGCTTTTCTCCAGAAGTGTGAGTTTTTGTCAAGGGCTCCAGAGTCAGACTGCTAGCCTCAGCTTCAGACACAAAGAGAGATCACTTACTCTCCATTTTCTGTATGACAGTTCTTCATGTTGAAGTTTTAGGCAGAATTTTAACTTTAATTTTGACAAACAAGTTATGGCACTATTTTAAAAAAATGTGCCTATTGCAATGATCAAACTATATTCATTAAAACAATATGAGGAAATTATATTTAATATGTCTAGAGAATCCTTTTAGTTCACTGCTGCAAAACTTATCATCCAGCAGAAGCCTCTAAGTAACTGAGAAGAAGTTAAAATGGACTTCAGAAATCAGTGCTTGGTTTAATTGGATACCCACACTATGATTAATTCAGTTTTTTGAGGAGCAAGTCCTACTGCACATAGCTTTATATAGCAAAACATAACCATGAAATTAACTCTCAAATAGTGTTCAGTTTCTGAAACATCCAATGTATAAACAAGCTGTACATCTGGCTCTCTACAGAGTTAAACTAGTGTAAGTCTGGTTGAATAATATTGCAAGACTGGGGCCTATATCTCTCCAGATATCAGTCACTGATTTAGGTGCTGCAATCCCATGATGCTGCAAAAACCAACTGTCATATGGTTGCCTGTGTTGGAGTTCCTCTCCAAAGAATAAGGAATTTCCCTGTGTTGGTTCCTCAGTAACTCAGCATATGAATAGCCTGTAATGGTCCAGCTGCTGATTCAACTCTCTGCTCTTTTCACAGAACTCTAAGAAGCTTTCAAAAGCTATTTATTCTTTATGAAATTCACAGTAAAAAGAATTGATGGCTATGGCTATGTGATGGTGTGTTATTGTTGACAGTGCATATACAGTACAGGAAAATGGGAAATGGAAAAGGATAAAGGATGAGGTTTTGTGCAGTTTTTCCAATTGTGCTCTGAGTAAATTTTTGCATGTGTGTTTTTTTTTCTTGCTTATTTGCCCTGTCTGTCAAATAAATGGAGATCTTGATGTCGTACAAAATCTCTAGAGCCTGTATACTTTAGTGATAAAAAGCATTATGTCTGTGGGTTTGCTCTTGAATTGTTCATCAGGGTGTAACATCACATGGTTTGGCAGTGGCAGTGTGTATTTCAGGTGAAGGAGTGAATTAAATAGTGGCCCAAACGATTTCTGGTATTTTAATTGTACTTACATTTGGAGTGCAATATTTAAATGATCTTCTCTTGCTTTGTCACTTTTCTATCAGCTGTCATTTCACCTCAGAAACTTTTGTATGAAGACAGTATTCTAAGATTAAAATTTAAGATTAAAAAGAAATTGCATTAATTTGGCCTGTAGAAATGAAATAGGAATTGGGGGAAATGCAAATCAAGCAATTCTATAATATTCTCTTCCAAGGCTGAAGTAAATGTGAGAAATACTTGGTATGTTTAAGTCATGGAAATATAAAGTCTGCTCAAAATGTTGCTTATAAAGCTCTCACCCAGGAGAGCTGGCCACTGCAAACTTGCTAAATATACACAGATAGGTACCTATAGAGGAGCTGCCTCTTCTCTGCCTCCTTGTTCTTGAACTTCACTAAGAGCTTTCAATTGCTCTGACATTTTCAGCAAAGGAAGTAATAGTTGTTGCTGAGCAGTATTCTACAGGCAATTATCTTATCTGATTGTTGGAGCAATCCCCACTAGAAAGCAACCAATGCGATCGAGTGAAATCATTACAGAAAGGCAGGAGAAGCAGAGGGAGGAACAAACGGAGGGAAAAGGGGCTCATCTCATTAACGGGTGCCTGTGCTGCAGGGTTCACAGCAGCAGACAATGCAGTTAGCCTGTAAGACAAAGCTGTGCAGTTGCCTCCTGTAGCTGTTGACAGGTCTGAATCCTCTCTTCCAGAGCCTATTGTGGCTATAGTGCGAGGCACCTGCAGAAAATGTGCCAAAACCAGGCAGGGAGCAGTGGCTTTTCAATGGGCTGTCACCTCTCTCTCCCTTCACCCACCCCTCGAGCTCCCAGCGGGAGAGGAGCAGCCATACTGAAGAACCAGACTGGAAAATAGTCATGTGATGGGAAAAGGGGTCACATATAGACTCTTTACAGTTACCAACTTTCTGAGCCTTGGATGGTTCTGCTTTTGGGCAATTCCCAAGGATTTTTTTTTCCCTATTACTGCTTACAAGGCAAAAACCTGCATCATGGGGATAGACAAGTCACCAGATGAGTATCATTAGCAAATAAATTTTTAAAGTACCTATCTCATCTTATTTCTGCTCTAGAAAGAAATACATGGATTTTGTTTTTGTTAATTCACTGATAAAAATTATTTCTGTGCTGCCAAAATTACCTGCTCACTTGCTGTCAACAGCTGAGTCAAGACATCAAGCCAGACTTCTTACATGGATTCCCAAACTTAGTATTGTGCTTTAAAAATGTATATCTAGAATTCCATGTTGTTTCAAAGGCTACACAAACTTGTTTAAAAAGAGAATGCAAACTCTTGTTTGTGTATACATACACGCACAAAGAGAGTAAGAATTTACATGACATAATCTGTAGATCCCAGAGCATTTATGAAAGAGAAACAAGTGATACTCAATGCAACTGCTTGCCATCCACTGAGCCATACCCAGCCCATCCTCCTGCAGTGACCAGTGGCTCCAGGCCAGCTCCCTCCAGTTCTGTGGTGTGGAATATCCCATTGGCAAGCTGGGGTCATATCCTGGCCCTGTTTCCTCACAACTTCTTGATCACCTCCTCACTGGCAGAGCATGGGAAACTGAAAGTCCTTGACTTAGAGTAAACACTACTTAGCAACAGCTAAACACATCAGTGCATTATCAGCATGATTCTCTTGCTAAATCCAAAACACAGCACTGTGCCAGCTACTAGGAAGAAAATGAGCTCTGTTCCAGCCCAAACCAGGAGAGATGCATAGCCAAGTTTTGGGTTTGGGGTTATTTTTCCCTGATATGGCATGTACATGACTTGGAAACAGTCAGGGACTGGAATCTCTGGGTAAGCCAATGTATGATAAAATGATAATATTATTATTTCATTTTTTTAAACATGGTTCTGAGAAAAAGGATAAACTTCCATGGGCTTTCGAGCAAGACTGATGAGCTGGGTTTTGAACCAATATCTTCAGTACCTGAAGAGTCCCAAATTGTGGGAGATCTATTTTATTTTCTTCTTACATTTGTACTTTGATTAGAAAGCATAAGTGATAGGCCATATAGCTAGAATGTATATAGAATGTAATGGAATGTATGTAGAATGTTATGGAATGAAAAAATCATTTCTTTGGTGGGAAAAAAGTGTTGCTGGTAACGTATGGCTCTTATAGACTGAGGGAGGAAATTCCAAAATCTGGGGTAATATGGGCTTTTTCTGGACTAAGGAATCAGCCCTAGTACTGAATTTTGTAGCTTCCGTTGGAGGAAGAAGGAGATAATGGGTTCAAAGAAAATAAAAGTTGCCTGGACTGGGGAATGTTCCTAGGAAGCAGACATAAAATATCACAGGGCAGTACACGTTTCTAAGCCCTGTCCTGTTCTTTAATGGGAAGTATTTGTAATAGTTTAATTTTCATGTGTCTCTTATTTCCAAAATCTGTCCCAGGATTTTGGGCAGGTATTGATAAATTATGGAAACTCTTCAGTTAAATAACCCGCAGAAAAAATGGAGTACCAATAAAGTGCCTCAAGGCTGCATACTCTTCTGTATGAATAAATAACTTTTCACAGATAAACTGCTGCTAGTGGGGACTTAATTAAGGTAGGTTGCTAATATGCTTGAGTGGTATTTTTTGGTAATCTTCTGTCAAAGGTAATGTGCAATGAATAAAGGAATTACAAAGAAAGAGGAGGACAGTATATTCTTAGATGTTCATTCTTTTTCCACTGCTGTAGCATTTGATAGCTGTGGCAAAGGGTTGCAGGCTTACTGGATTAGGCACCTATTCTTGGATGTAACAGAAAAGAACAAGAGCACAATGAATACCCTTGGAACAATCAGATGAACATGTGATTTTGTATCTCTGTGCTCAGGTGTGGGTTATGCCTGCCTTCCCTTTCAGACATCCCCTTAGGCATGTTGCAGGTAGGATTGCATTTGGCTGTTTGTTCACTCCCCAACACGCTTCCCAAAAGGCAAGAGTTTGTGTCTGATTGTTTAAGACCTTGTTTCTGCTTTGAACATGTCTTGTTCCCTTTGAAAAACAGTCTCTACCTCCCCATCCCCCTTTAGAGAAAACAAGTGAACTATTCATGCAAAAAAGTGTGTGTGTGGTTGGGAGAGTGGGGGGGCGTGCAATGCCACCGACTAACCCTATTGAAATGCATTGGCTGTTCATTTACATTCACACTTTTTTTAATAAAAATGTTAACTAATGATGTTAAATGCTTTGCCAAAGGTCCTGGCGGGTCAGTTGCCCAAGTGCCATTTCTGCCTAATTAGGGCTCTTGTGGCAGCCCAGGGGCCTCCTGATGCAGTGGGTGACAAGCCGGGAGCTGACAGCTTCAATCGGCTCCTACAGGAAGGTTGGGCTGGTCATGTTTTCTAACCCAGCCAGGTGTTAGCTGAATGTAGGGGGGGTCTTGGCCAGACCTGAGCATTCGTTTGATCTTCCTTTCTTACACTTGCTCTATTTTGAGCTCTTCCCTTTGCCTGTCCCATCTTGTGTCAAGGTCAAGAATGAGCTTGACTAAATCAGCAATTTCATTTATCTCTGGGAGATCATTAGCAGCCCTTCTCCCTCCCCTCCCCAAATAAACCTTAGGCACTGGGGCAGAAACAGCACAGGTTCCAGGAGCCAGGCACTGGGCAGTCCAGATATGGAAAAGAAAAGAAATAAATGTAGATCCTTGCATAAATAATATCCCTCCTACTTCTTTGTTGCAAACTTATTCCTTATTATTAATGTATATTAAATAAACACCCTGGGTAGCACTTAAAAACATAAAATGATTCTGCAGTCACAATAAAAAGCCTAGATACACGTTTAAAATTTTATGTCATTACTACTGTAGAAAAACGAGTTTCTTAAAAATAGTAAGAACAATAGAATACATAAAGTTTTCCTTTGACCTCACCTGTTTTTTAGTGGCACACTGACTGTCTTCATATGTGGCCACATGCTTTGGAACAGTTGGCCAGTTTTAGGAGTCTTGAAAATTGCATTAAAAACTTATTGGAGAATTGGCTTTTAAAACATAAATTCTCACTTAGCTGATAGCACTTTGACTTCAACTGAGTTAACTGAGAAAATAGCCCTTAAAACATAAACACATTGCTGACCATTGTAAAAGTAAGTCAAGATTTTCAAACTTGTTTACCCAGAAATGGCACAAAGCATTAGACTGATGAAGGGTGAAATCATTTACTGGATTTCCTTAATGTAAGGTGAATGTAATTTTCAGTAGTTGTCTGGTTTCTAGAACTTACAACCAAGACTTGTGACTCCTAAATTTAGGCTGGTGAATTTAACCATTCCCCATTTACATAAAAGTCACTACGTGCAGGAATTGCTCTGGCCTCTATGGAATGCAGTAAAAGGCAGCAGTTGGAGAATTACAGACAACTGGTTAATAATACTCAATAGTATTAAGGGCAGGAAACAATAAAGGAAATTATATCACTTGATAGTTGTAGCTATATTGTAATGATAGGATGTGTAGGGTTTTTTTTAAACAGGAAGAATAAAATAGGAAACAGTTGTATCCCTTGTTATTAATGATGTTGAACACTCCCTTTTTAAAAAAATTATTTATTTTGTTTGCTCTTATCTCTGATCCAAGAGACAACTCAAAAAACATTCCACTCTGGAGACAACAAATACTCTTCTGTTGCATTCAGTGAAATTGAATAAGAAATGGAATAAATTGACAAAAAGACATGCACAGGCAGGAAGAATTCTACTTTTGTGCAGAAATCCGCTGTGCTCAGAGCAATTGCTCTCGCTGCCACAAGGTAGATGTGAGTGTTGTTCAGAGCTGGCACTTTAGACTGGAGCTGTGTGTTGGAGTAGTCATGACCTTGGGGATACAGTGTGTGCTAGCAGTCCTCGCTGCTCTCTCCCACTCAGAGGAAGGTAGTGCCAGTCACCTTCTTAATAGAGTCTCTTTAATTCTTTTGCAGTTTAGGGCAGGAACAAGCTGTGAGGCCCGACCAATGACCCATGAATCCAGTGAAGATTCACCCACTGACCTGCACTTAGCAGTGAATCAGGGCTTTAATGATTCTATATTTTTCCGCTCTTTTCATGTTTTCAATCTTTTATTTCTATTTTCATATCAGATCAGTGGAATCCATCTGTTAAAGCTAAATACAGTGACATGAGGTCTGAAAAGGTCAGGAGCAGAACAGATTTCTTTCCTCCAGATGGAAGCTTTAAAACAACAGGGAATAATTACATATAAATGCAAGAATGGTCAGGTAACTGATCGGATTTTATCTGCCTGATCCTTGCATGATGCGAATAGAAGATCGACCTGTCCCTGAACTCTCTTGGCAGCTCCTCGGAATGACTTAAACAAGATCAGCTAAAACGATTATACTGGATGGGTTTTAATGATTAGTCAAACCAATTTATCAGCTTGTTTCTCATTGGTACTTTCATTCCACCACGATACACCGGCTGACTTTACAGAGCGGCTGCATCTTGTTGACAAAACAGTTTAGAATGCTGGAGGCGCAGCTTTTGAGTTTAATTGATAAGTCACTTGATAAAATACCTGCACATGTGACATGCATGTTGTGATAGAGCAGCAGTAGGCAGTCATTGAGTTAAGCTGGTGAAATTCTTGCCTTCTCAAGAATGATTTTTTTTGGCAATGTTAGGTTAAAATGCTGGAACGCTAACACCAAACAGGCTGAAGGCTTTAAAGCTCACAAAAACATCCACTGAATTAAAGACAGAGTTAAATAGGGAAAATCTTAAAAAAAAAGAATCAATCCTGATCTTGAGTATCTGGAAAGATGAAAATAAAAACCCCATAGTGCTTTATTGTGTTCATCTAAACTTTAGGGGGTCTGTTGAGGAAAGAGGATATTCCAGCTGAACATAATAGAGCAAATTCCAGAATGATTAGAGACTGTGATGTCTAATTAATTAGCTTTTGTGGTAGTTAATTAAGTGGTCAAGAGTAGTATATGAGGCAATAAAATCTGCTTCTAGCATTTAGCAGAGCCAATGGTTATTTTTAGGATACTGATAGTGATGTAATTCTATTGTACTGCAAAACTTGCATAGAAACATGTTCATTAATATGGCTTAAGATTTGTAGTATTTTTAATAATGAGAATAACAGTTGAGCCCATGGAAAAATCTCATAGTGAATACCAGTGCCAAATTACTATCTACAGACACATGTTCTAAATTATTTTCACAGATATTGATCCCTGGGATGTAAAATTTCCATCAGTAAAATGAGCAGGCAGAAAAAAAATTGCTTCATAAGAACAAAGATGAGAATTTTCTGCTATTTTTAGTAGCCTTATGTTTTTTATATCTATCTATCTAGAGATAGATGGAACCAGGCTTATCTCTAGAACTACTTCTGGAGTTGCTGAACCTAAAATTCTGCTTTTTTTCTAGTGATTCTGTGATGTTTAACATTGTGAATGCAGTAAGATTTGTGAATATAAAACAACATAGTATCTCCAGGACATTTCTAGGATTGCTTGAGATATCACTGTCAAATCCTTGACATAATTTTTTAATTTCTTGCAAATATCCAGTAAGCTGAAAATGGTGGATATGACTGAAACATGACTGAAAGCTATTTAGGATAATGCTGAAAGCAATTTAAATGTCTCTGTTGACTACTCAGAGTTGATCAGTCATCTCCGTTTTTATTTTTGTGTAATATCATGAAAACTGCATAAATTCCTTGCAAGTGGCACCTTACCTGGCATCGGGACTGGCTACAGATAAAAAGTTCTGGCATCCAAGTTTAGACTCCTGAAGAATAAATGGAAAGAATATTTTGACTTTGGTGTTCTTCATTCTTAAACGTCTTGAGGACAGCCAGGTCAGATACCCAAAGCCCCCTGCTCTCCCCAGAAGGATTTCTTCATGCAGAACAGCAAATTTCAGCAGTGTTTAGTGTCTTTATGTAAAGTGTGATACCAATCCTTACCTTTTCCATACAAACATTTTCCCAAATTTGTAATGTTTTTTCCATTTCTCTGTCCAATTCAGAAATCCCACATTGTTCCCTTTTCACTTATCTTTTTATTGAGACCTTCTGCGGCCTGTGGTAATAAATTTCTTTTTATTTTCTTCTTTTTCTATTATTCACACCTAAAGACTCATACTGTATCTCTAAACTGTTCTGATAGATTCCATAGAGAAGAAAATGGTTCAGGGGAAAAAATCTTTGAATGCATTTTTTGAAAAATATTGGTACTAAAGCTACCTTAAAACTCCCTGCAGGTTTAATGAGAGTGCCTTGTTAAATTTTCTGGGTATAGAAGAGTAATTTGCTAAACAAAATCTCTGCAATCATACCTTAGTTGCTTGTCTTTTTTGTCTTTTAAACTTCAGAATAAATGAAAAATCGATCTGTATGGTCACCAAAACATTAAATTGTCTTATCTGTCACTTGTTCAACATCAGCTTCTTAAAAGGGAAAACAACAATCACAATCAGTAGTTTCCCAGTGCCTGGAAGAAAATAGAAGCTATAAATGGACAGATGAATTATGTGCTTCCAGCGGTTTTCAAGGGAAGCATTTACTGAGGGAGAAAATTGTTTTAATCTTATAACAACTAAGGAGTGTAGAGTTTGTAAAAACATGGAACACCTACACATAAAGTTAATTTTTGTTGCATAGGAACAAGTACAAAGTAGCTTTCAACAGAAATGGTTGGGGAAACAAGATCTTTCATTGTTTGGTGTGCTATTTTATATCTTTAACAAATCTCTGTGAAGCACTCAGGAAAACCTAAACACAGGGGGTTAGTTGAGTGTTCAGCCTTTACAGTATCTAAAAAAAAGAAAGCATGAATCTTCTTTTAACTGGAAATAAATATAGTCATGGGGTGTGTATCTTTTCTTTCTTTATTTTCAAATAATGGAGGAAAGGAATAGGAGGAAGTAGAATCAATCCCAAACACAAAGCAGCTTCTGCATTCTTTTCATTTCCTTGTCCTGTGTTTAAGTCTAGATTTTGCTAAGGATCTGCTGAAGCAAAATAGCAAAATACAGAGTTGCAAACCTGCCAGTAGGAAACATTATTCTCATCTTTCTTTGATTAGTTAATCCTGTCCATTAGAACACTCTTTCCACCCTTGTTTTTTTCTTGTCCATCTGTTTTACGTTCAATAGCAGAATGAAACAAAAAAAAAAAAAAAAGGTGGGGGGGGGAGGGAAAAATCAGAAAGCTTTCAGGGATCAAATTGTTTATTCTCTCTTCAGGAAACTAAGTAAATAAAGTACATCCAGAGCAGCATGGATTATCAGTTAATAAAGATGGAAATGTAATATCTGAATCTTATGTAATAATGAGAAAGTAGCAAGAGTCATCCTTAAAATTAAGCCTTTTTTTTGACTGAAACCTAGAAACCAGGTAAGGCTAAATAGAGATGCCCCTTTTATCACCATTGTGATGCACTGCACGGTGTAATAATGAGAGTTTTTTAAAGCTGCCCTTTGTGCAGCTGTGGAAGAACTGATTAGCTCACTGGGAATACTGGGGAGAGAAGGGAGGAAGGGGAGAGAAGATTGCTGAGGACTGGGAAGTGAGGCTGCTCCTTTGGGCTTGGCTCCAACATGTGCAGTGCAGGGAACCAAAGCTACCAGATATTTAAAACTTTGACTTTTGCACGAGGTGGCTTATCTGCCAAACCTTCCCAAGAACATTTTCCTTTCTGAGGGGAGGCATGGGGGTGCATTGCTCAAAGCTGAATAATGCCCAGGAAATGTAGATCCCATTCTTTCTTCCACTGGTGTTAAAGCAGATGTGTAAGATGAACTATTGTTAGAACTGTGAGCAAAATTAAGAAAGAAGAAGTGAACTGGTGGGAATGTTTTTAGAAGGGGTGCTTGGCTCTGGAGAATTTAGGGTTCCTTGAGATCTTCTTGCATGCAGGTTACAACTTTAGCCACAGAAAAAAATGCCCAGCAAGTTCCCACCTGCTTCTGCTTTATTTTACACATTGTGGGAGATGCCTGAGACTCCACCTGTACAAGGACTTCGAAGACAGAATTAAATTTCTTCAGTGTTAGTGAAATGACAACAGCAAACCCACTTGCAGCTGGTGGTAGCACATGGAAAGACAGCAAGTGGAATATAATGGGTGAAATATGGCAAATAAAGGTATGGGAACAGGATTGTCAAGTTCTTGGAACCTGACAACTGAGGGTTTAGATCTTGTGAGGAATTCTGATTGCTGGTTTTGCTCCTGAGTACCTGGCTTCATTTGACCATAGGAAAAAGGAGGGTGGATGATATCTGCAGGGGCTAATATTTATTCCACTTTGATCAGATACAGCAGTCAACAGTGGTTGCTAAAAATGCTACAACTAGGAGGAAAATGCTTAGAGAAAGCAGATACACATTAAGTTCTGCAGAAGAGTATTGTGGGCAGACTGCTGTTGAAGGTTAAGCATAATTAATGACTCCTCTGAATATGGATACAGATTCCTGAGGGGGAATTATTAATACACCTGTCTTTGAAACATACTCTAAATTCTTGAAGTAATACTTAATTTTTATATCTTTTCTGTGTTGTTATCTTATAAGATGGATAGCAAACTTACACATTCCATTTAAAAGTTTTTTTACTGTGAACTACTATTTTTAACTTTTTAAAAGACTCTCTGACTGGGATTTTCTTACAAAATAACATTATTATTTTAATTGCATTGGATTATTTGGATAGGGTGGCATGTTTATGGTTTCTTATGGGGTTTTTTTTTTGTTTTTGATCTCTAGATGAAATGAAATTTTAAAATGCACTAAGATTTTCCAGCCTCGCAGATGTTTAGTGCTCAGGACATAAAATAAATGCAATTGCACACTGCTAATTGAGATTCAGGAAATATAACAGAAATTATAAATCTTTAGGATCAGAAATTCTCCTTACATGTGAGGACTGTGCATTTTTGTATAATGAAAGATTTAATGCCTTAAAGAACATATATTTATGTTCCAACAAATATGATACCCTAAACAAAATGTGATTGTCAGTGGAGACTGTGCCACACGAAGTTCTTCTGACAAATAAACCATAAGATTCTAATTAATATAAAGTACAGCTTATCTAATTTTTTCCTTGATCTTATTTTACTGGATTTTGGGGCTACATTTGTGAGGAAAATTGTTAAATTCTGCTAATTTATTATGCCTCTGTTTAGGAAGTGCTATTCCTGTTTTTATGGAAATACCACAGAGGGTCATGTGCAGCAGTGAAAACTTGCTGCATCCATCAGTGTGGCATAAATGGTACACAAGACCAAATGGAAGTTTTCTGCATAAAGATATTTCCCAGTTCTTGTTCTTCCTTGGCATGGTACTGAAGGTGATGAAAGATCAGGCCAGAAAATGAAATGTTAGGAATAAATAAAATTATTCTCAAAATGCCAGTCAATGAAATAGAGTGGGAAGGTTGATGGTGAGGAGCAGAATTAAACATGTGGAAGAATCTAGAAAATCAAAATTTGTAAATAACTACAGCCTTGAGGCTTTTAATATGTCAGTCACTGGCCTCCTCTACTGAGGGCAGCTAAAATGTTAACAGTTCTTTTTTTGGGTGGATGACATTTAAAATCTCAGCAATGGAAAACTTGCCTTTTTCATTTTAAGTAACTGTATACAAACATGTATTTATGACATGTAATTTTTGATTGCCACCAAGAGAGACTCAGAAATAAGCATAAATCAGTCCACAACTGTTACCTTCACCATAAGTACTTCTTTATTGCCTTTTTATTCTGTAAATAAAATTTTTAAAAAAGTCATAATTCATGTTGTTGTTTCTGTGTCTCCAATAGCTGATCAGTAATAGCACAGGGGTAAAGGTGAGGTCAACAAAAGGTTCCTTGTGGAAATACCAGCCAGATCTCTGAGGTCTCTTCGTGTCTCTTGCAGAAATTTCATGGGAAAGCTAAGCCTATGAAACAAACCTCTTAAGTCTCTGGTCTTCAGGCATGAGATTCCATGTGCTGGGGCACAGATTCCAGTGCAAGGTTAGGTGACAAGCATCCGTCCAGTCATTACAGAGCCAAACCCTGCAGCCCCGAGAGGGGAGCACGCCTTCTAGCAGCGCTCCTGTCAGCACTGGGCCCTGCTAAAGAGCACATTCCCCAGCTGCAGAGGCAGGGCTGTGACCTTTCTCCTGCTCCTTGACCCTGGTGTCAGTGCAGCTGGTCAGATAATCACCGAGCACACCGAGCACCTGCAGCTGTGCGGGACCCCAGAGTGGGAGCGAGGCCGCGCTCCGGCCGCGAGGAACCGAGCGGAGCTGCTGGCGGCAGAGGGGGCACAAAGGAGGCAGCCAGGCCATGAGACCTGACAGCTCTGCCCTGGAGAGCAGCTGGGGACTCACCAGATCCCACAGCACGGGAAGGGGAAGTGCTCTGTGTGCTGCCAATTCCCCCTCCTGGCAGAGCCCTCCTTAGAAGTGAGTTCTGCATGCCTATCTAATGAGATTTGCACCACGGACACCACAGCTGAGGCTGTCTTGTGGATAGTGTGGAAAGCAGTTTGGCCTAAGAGAACACGATTTTTAGCCTCTTCTCCATTTGTTTCATAGAGAGCTCCTGTTAAGCCTTCAGGTTTTGAGTCAATGTTATCAAAGCTACATGTTTTGACAGGTTCTCTCCTGTGTGTGTGTGTGTGTGTGTGTATGTGGAAAGGTTCTTCATGCACGTCCTAAGTTGAGAGATATAATTTGAACCGAGAAAATTATGGTTCATAGAGTGCTCTTGTTAGGTGACATGGCTATGCTTAGTCCACTGCAGGACAGCCTCCAGAGAGAAATGCATATTTCCATACAAATTACAGTATACTGCAGCCAAGAGATCAATTAGAATGTCTGCGACCAAGAACTCTCAAGTGTCCCCATTCACTCTGCCATTCAAAGGAGACAGAAATGCACTCAATTGGTGTAAAGAATTTGAACTCTTTCAGGGAATGTGCAGAGACTGCCACAAAGTGGCATTCTCCACGGGGTGGGACTTGCAGATTCTGTGAGATCCAGCAGGGAATTTTAAGGGTTCTGTAACCTAACATTTTGTCTCCCGTTGAGAGAAAAATTGCAGGACCTGCTGAATATTGTGGAAAGAATGAGGATTTTCCATTGGTCAGATATCAGGGACTATATCTGCCAGCTCTCTGATGTGTTACAGTGGTCAGCTTGACCATCTTAAATCCACACTATGTTTCATTTGAAAGGACCTCAGAGCATTTTGCAAACTGTCCTGCAGACACAGCACCAGCATGTGAGGTGTTGAAATGCAGGTCTTGTGGGATGAAACATCACAGAAATAAAAGGTTGTAACTGTTTAATTGTGCATCATAACAGTTCACAGGTCAAGACGGGAAATTCAGGTTTAAAGGACTTTGAAAAAGTAAAAGTGCATATTTCCAGGGCAGCAGAGTATGACATTGTCTAGTCTTTTGATAAGTGCCCCAAGATACTAATTTGTTCAAAAGTTATATTATATTTATAATTCAAAGTACCCACTTTTGATCAAGATGAACTAAGATCCCTCCCTCTGACTGGAACTGTAAAGTTCAATTCTTACTCAAGTCCATGGAAAAGCTGCCCTTGACTTCAGTAATACAACAACAGAATGCATTAGAAGACATAAAAGCTATCCTAGCTTTCATTTAGTAAAAATCCTTCCCAAATCAAATAATTGAAAAGCAATAGAATTTAAATGTTAAAAATGCCTGTAATAGTTATTTCTGCATAATATAATTATATGGATGTTGATAAGGTTAAAAATACTTCATGCTTTAAAAAATGCGACATTCATCTACATTATAATTTTCTTTAAATATATTGTTCCTATACATTTTCTTTTATTTTCATCACTGAATGGTTTGAAATATATTTGCTGTTTTAAGCAAAAAGGCAGGAGCCAGCTGTTGGTGAAATATTTTTAAGAAGTCTAGCTTCTCCCATTTAAAAACATTCTTGTACCATAGGAAAGATGTTAAACTTAAAGAGAACTTTTATTCAAGGCAGGATTTCTTTCCTTCATGATTCTTAAGGGTTTCCAAAGACATAAGATTGATAAAGTAAATCTCATAAATTGTTGGGGAGGGCAGAGTGTGCAGGTATTTCCTTTGGAATTCAGAGATCCAAGTCCTCTGTTAAGCCTTTTATGTTGGTTCTTGTCCCAAAATTTCATAGTATTTTACAGAAAATATTCTGAGGCAGAAATAACCCAAGGATCATCAAGTAAAACAAGGATCATCAAGACAAACAAGGATCATCAAGTAAAACAAGGATCATCAAGTCCAACCCACAACCTTGGTGTTACCAGCACCATGCTCTGACCACCTGAGCTCGTCTTTGGGATGTCCCTTCTGATATCTGTTTACAGATATAAATTAGTTATTTTTAATGACTGTACGACCTGCTAAGTGTCCAATTTTGAACAGTCTTTCTCATAAAGGGATATGGCAGCTCTTTTCTGGTAGGTTACTTCCAACTCAGAATATTTTCTGTAAAATATTATGAAATTTTACAGAATATTTTCTGCAAAAAATTATGAAATTATGGCAGCTCCTTTCCTTGGATTACTTCCAACTCAGAATATTTTCTGCAAAATATTATGAAATTTTGCGACAGGAACTAACATAAAAAGCTTATCAGAGGATTTGGATCTCTGAATTCCAAAGGAAATACCTGCACACTCTTTTTCTGGTAGGAAAAGAGCTCAGGTTCAATATTGAACATGTTTTTTCACGTATTTTGCTGTGAGTTCAGCTTAAAATTCTGAGAAGCCATTAGCGTTTAGCAGCTCAGAAAACCGACCAGGTTTAAAACCTTCACCTTTCACTGCAGACCTCCCACGCTACAAAACTTCTTGAAACCTGAGTGTTGTGCGATGGTTTGCTTGGAGAAATCCAAGGAAGAGCAAGGGCGAGGCTGGGAGCGCAGGGATGCGGGCGGGCAGCATCCCCAGAGAGAGGCGGGCACAGAGGGGGGAAATGCATCGTCCCGCACTCTCCTGCCTCCCCTCACACGCAGTGCCGCTCCCCACGATGGGTTCGGGCTGTTTGCCCTGCTTTGTGCCCAGGGGAAATGCACTGTCCCGGCTCCCCGCACTCTCCTGCCTCCCCTCGCACCCAGCGCCGCTCCCCACGCTGGGTTCGCGCTGTTCGCCCCGCATTGTGCCCGGCTCCAGGGACACGGTCACTTTCCGAAGCCACAGCACGCCCTCCTCTGGATCGCCGTGTCCAGGGCACGTCCTGCACACGGGGAGCATCCCTGGGAGCAGCACAGGGAAGGGAGAGCCCCTGCTGGAACCCTGACGCTGAGAGATTTGGGCTCGCCGTGCCCAAAGGCACAGACCCCCGTGGGAGGGAACGCTGCATTTCACCTGGGGCAATGGAGAAGGCTTCCAAAATTGAATTATGGGTGTGTAGTTTGGAAACAAACAAGACACTGACAAGGGTTTGTGAAAGACTTCTTTATAAACTCTGTTTTCTGGAACCAAACGGAAAATAATGTATGGCATGACATACCTGTGGGATATTCCAGTGTATCTGTCCTCTCAGTACAACAGTTAAAGGCTACACTATAAAAAAAAGGAAACTGAAAGGGGATATAAATGTGTATGTTTATATATACATACCTGTATGCATGTAAATTACTTTTAAATGTTTGAATATAGAAGTGCCAGAAGCAAAGCAAATCTGACTTTTTATTAACTCCAGCTTAGAAAAATAGCCAGGATGTCACGGAATCGTGGTAGGGACTGAGTCAGGAAGACCTTTTTCCATGGCATGCAATAACAAATACCTGGTATGAGCTTTGAATGCTGTCTTCTCCAAGCAAGTCGTTAATTTGATAGTAACAACTGAGTGTCCCTTGGAGGTGCTGCTGCAATCCTTGTGAATAAAATAAAGCCAGCCTTTTAGAGTGAGCTGTTGCAATAACAGCTATGAGTGACAACTGCTGACAGTCAAATTCCTAAAAAATACCACACCAGAATATCATCAGTGTTCCTCAAAGCTCAATTTTAGGGCCATTTCTGTTCAGTGGTCTGGATGTAGGAGTGGAATGCACCATGAGCAGATTTGTTGATACCAAACTGGGAGATGCTATTGAGTCTCTTGAGGGACAACACATCCTGCAGAGGGATCTTGATAGATTGGAGCATTGGGCAATAATTAATGGGATGAAATTTGACAATCCCAGGGCTCCCAGGATGGAGTAAAACCAGGCACGAATATAAACTGGGAGAGGAGTGGCAAGTTATTATTAGAAGACTTATCCAAATTGATTGAGGGAATGACTAGAAAGTTCATTCTCAGTTTAGAAGAGCATCTGAACAGATCACTGAAGTTATGTGCATGAAGACACATATATAAAAAATAATGTAATTATTTAAATAACCTATAAATTTTGGATCAACTGAAGGAAATGGAAGGATGGCAATGTTCTGCATTAGAAATAGCCCGCTATTAAAGTAAAGCAAACGAAATACAGTTCATTTTGAATAATGCTACTGAACATTTTTGACTCTTCTAGACTGAAGAGGGAACCACAGTAAAAACTTTCACTAAAAAAATTCTTTCAATAAATACCCTGAAAATATAAAGTTGGTACATTATTAACATAATTAAAATTAAAACATCCCAATGTTCCACCAGTTGCCGGTGGCAACCTGAACCACACGATGGCAGTGTGCTGTTGGCTAAAGACAAGGACTGCTAAACTGGGCTGAACACCAACTCTGCTGAATGTACTTCCACCTAGGGTTACTGAAACTTTTGGTTTTTAGGCTTATCGAATCCTCATTTTAGCCCTAGGAGGATTTTCCCAGGGATCTGGTTAAAAATAGCCACAAAGAATCTCTGAAAAACAGCAGAAACTCCTTTCCAATAAACCCTAGAGCACGAGAGTAACTTCAAGAAGTGGCAGCTTCTTCTCAGTTCCAGGCTCTGTGACCTTGTGAACACTGGATCATCTTTGGATGCTAAATATAACTCCATGTTTCCGCTCCTTCTGGGGCCAGTATTAAAACTGCTGTAACATTTAGTGAGAATTAGCTTAGCCTTATAATTAGGGACAGCAAGGAAAGATCACAATTTTAATGTGTTTTGTAAGAAGCACCGCAGAATGGCTTTTGAAGGGCCATTTGCAAAAGTCTGGGTCACTGTGTGTGACTCCCTTCAAAAGCTGGGCACTCTGGTTGCAGAGGCCAGTGAGTCTCCTAAGGTGGAGAAAGAGGCAGCAATTAACTTGCTGGTGGGGAGAAATGGAGTGTCTGAGTGCTTGGAGTCTGATCTTTTCTTGGTGTCAATTAGTGGCAGCTGCTAAACTGAGTGTTTCTTGGAAGCTGAGATTTTGTACATGACCTTTTGCCTTGGTGATTAACTGCCAAGTCAAATACTCTCTGCAGTGGGCTTAGCTGTTCAAAGCACAGAAAAAGGAGAGTGGGGAGAATGACGCTGCAGAATTGCTCTGTCCCATTTATTTATTTGGCCTAAAATACTCTTATCCATAATCCTCAGCATAGTTTTAAAACAATTGCAAAACAGAGCATGCAAAAAGCGTGGCAGAGTTTTCAGTGGGGAACAGCCCATCCCTCCTTCCTCTCACACTTGTTGAAATTTAACTTTGTGTAATCAAGGAGTGTCACAGTGTGGTTTGATAGCTGAGGTCTGCTAGATTAGAGGCAAAGCAAACTCCAGAATTAAGGCTCCTTCCCTTCCCCTAGACAGTTCTGAATGGAGAAGTGTTGCAGCTTAAGGCCTGATGAATCTTTGCTGTTACCCAGACTGCTGAGAGGGGCTGTTTCTGAGGAAACCAAACTGGTCATTTGGGCTGAGATTTTCAAAGGTGGGCAAAATGCTTCAGCTTTAAACTCTGCTGGGTTGTATAGCCCAGCTTTTTTAAGGAGCTGTAGAAGAATCCCAGCTCTGTGGGTTTACAGGCAATTATGCAAACACAGCCATTAAGGACTTGCACAGGTGCAGCCAGTATGTGCAGCACCTTACAGAGAGCACGAGGGCTGATTTCCAGCCAGTGGGATTCCAGCTGTGCAGCAGAGCAGGTCACAAAGTCCAGGAGCTGCTGGGGCCATGCCTTTCTTGAGAGTGCCTTGGGGACAGGCTGCAGCCTGGGTGGGCAGTTGGCAACAGCCACCCACTTCCACCTTCAAACCATTTCCTCAGTGACATCATCTGTTCAAAACATCAGATTTAAAGTTTTTAAATACTTTCTGGTATTTGGTACAAACAACTTTCATCCTTTTGTCCCATTACGTTTTTTTTTAACAGTAAAAATTTACCTCCCATTACTGTGAGTCTGACCTCATATTCCTCGGATTTGTGTTGAAGGTTGGGTAACACTGGTTACACCCGTGTCAGTGAGCTGCTGCCTTCTGAAGGTAATTAAATATGTACTACCCAAGCACCTTCATAATTTTCACTCTTCTCTGAATCCCTTCCAATTTCCCATTAGGCTTTGTTACAGTCATAAAGATTACCAACAAAGATTTTAATCCTGTTTCTCAGTTTTCAAGTCATCTTAATGTAGCTCAAGACATAACATTGTTATCACAAAGAGAACAGCAGGTTCAGCAAGAGATTAAAAGAGCAGCATGATTCTGAATAAGCTGGAACTTCTTTAGAAAAATAAAACTGAAGGGCCACTAGGAAAAGATTAAAGGAGCCATCCAGAGAAAACACCAGTGCTAATGTGTTTCATAGCACCAAAATGGCATTATGAATTTTCAACAAGCTAAATCTATGGGATAGTGAACAAGATATGCAAAACAAATATGTGATAAAAGTATGGACTTTCCATGATGATATTTCAGCAGAGATTTTCCAAAAGAAGGTGAGAATTTGGGGCTCCTCTGCCCTTTTGCTTCTGCAAATCTTTTCTATGTGAAAAGACAACAAGAAGCAATCAACACAGTTCTTAAATGGTGTGTTTTTATGCACATATTTATGTATTAGAACATGTGTTTATGCACATATTTATGTATTAGATACATGAGATCTTTTGGGTCAGTTTGGGAAAGGAAAGGTCAGACTTGTCCCACTGATGTGCAGCTGAAAGCTGTTCACTACATTGTTTGAGAACTCCTTCCCCATTGGCTCTACTCAGTTTGCAGGTGATAGAAGAGCTCAACACTTGTCATTTGGAATTTACTGTATGTAAGGATATTCAAATTATTCTTCCTGAAGCTTCCTTGCATTGCTTTCCTTGTGCACCACTGGGACATTGCTGCTTATCTAAAATGTATTCTCTCTGCATTACCAGTGTCTGATTCTAGATATGCATCACCTTTCACAGTGCTGTAGGTCTAAAATGCAACACTGGGAATGGAACAGTGAACTGCCTTCACTGCTGGAATTGTAAGCGGAACTTGACTGATTTCCTCCACAAAATTAAGCTTGCATATCCACTTGGCTGAAAGAAAAAGATCACATCACAGGGCACAGATTAATCAGCTGGAACAGTGTCATGGGCTATCAAGAAAGCCCTGGCTCTGTGTTTCTGCAGCTCCTGTCATAGCAGTTTTTTGGGCACGTTTAATGCCATGCATGGGGATGCCCAAAAGCAGATACAGTGAGAATAACACTGAGATGGCATGAGTGTTTTTGTCAGTGGTTGAGTGCTTACAGATTTTGTAGAGAGAACTGAATAAAACCTCCAGGCTGCTTCATTTATGCCGGAGAAGAAAAGGTAACCTAAGGATACAAATTTATTGTAAAATTCAGGCCTTGGGAGGAGTTTGGTCTGAGCATTGTGGCATTTGTGAAATGTAAGGACATGGTCTCAAACTTATGCTCTCTCAGATTGGTTCAGATTTTTGTTGATCTTAAATTTGAATTTTGTGTGTGGTTTTGTTTCTGTTTTTAGCATATGTTCAGTTCATTGCAAATATGTTGGCAATTGTGGTTTTGATTCTCTGTTACATGTTTGGGTCTGGAGGGGCAAATCAAAGTGATGTTTATCCAAAAATAATGGATACTGGATAATGAATTACTGGATTCAGGTTTGCCTTTAGCCCAAAGATTATGCATGTATGTTTTGCAAGGAGTTGATTTCCATTTTGTTCTTGCCTGAGTATGTTTAACATCCATTAGCTTTAAACAGGGTCATGCAAGGGTGCTGAGGGGCAAAACAAGCACTGCACAAACAAAATAGATAATGGGAGTGGATTTCTGAAGATGATATTGTGCCATTCTGAAGATGTCCTTGACTGTTCCAGAATGCTTAGATAGCAACAGCTGCCAGGAATGCTTTTATCATCCCTGTTTGCCCAGGAGTCTGCAACCTTTCCTTTCAGAGTTTGGCCTTACAGGGTTTTCTGTGCCTCCATCACCTCCTGAGGAGATATGGGGAGTACATGGTATCTGGAGTAACACGCTGCAGTCATTGGGAACTTGGGCTGCTGTGCAAAGTGGTGGCTGCCTTATTTAAAGAGAATGATGAAGTGTTCAAAGTCCTGAAGGATTTGGATCCAGCACGATTCTGAAGTCACCTGCCTGGATGACTTCTAACTGCAGGAGTTGATGTTACAGTGAGAGTACAGGCTTAGGGGCTCATGTGCATCCTTTCCCTGCTTTAAACCTCGAGGGAGTTTGGTACAAGGATTTAGGGAACTTTGAGCCAACGGGAATGTGTTTAACTTGCATTCTGGGCAGCTTTTGAGCTTTTGATATTGAGCATAATATTTTTCTGTTCTCGTGGATTTTCCTGCAGGAATGATTGTTTTCAGTAGGAAGGAGCAAGGAGCCTCTGCGAAGAATTCAAATTGGATCTTTTTATCTGAGTTCTGTAGGTTTTTAGTTTATTGGGGGTGGAATGCCTGCTGCTTTGTGGGGATGGTTGTCAGGCAAACAAGTCTGAAGTTGGAGTCTACCTGTTGGTTACCTGCAAACAAAGATACTGAGCAGAAATTCATCCCTCAATGGATTCACAGTATTGCCTCTCTTTTCATGTTCAGGGTGGGTGTCGCACATAGACTCTAACAAACTCTTCTGAGTTCTCATTAATTTTGTATTTCAGAGAGAGTTTAGGTCATCTTTCCCTTAAAGACTTAAAATTGAAAATGCTTTCCAGGCTTATTGTTGTGATTTATTTATTGTGACAAGCGACATTACTTACATGGAGGTATTTAAAAGACCTCTTGCTGGGATAAAAAGAAATCCAGCTGGCTTCCACCTAGACCTTTAAAGGTATTTGAACACTTGAGTCCCTGGCACTGCCTTTCTCCATGTCTCCAAGTGAGCTTCGAAGCTAAACCAAGTCCTCAGCTCCAGAATTCCCTCCAGCAATTTATAGGGAAGGGCTGGGTGACCCATAGCAGCTCCACATATGTCAGCTGCATGGAGAGAAAATCTGAGTGAACAAGATATTTACATCAGGAACTGAGAACTTAGATGGTCTTGGAGTAAGCAGACACTTCCATTTGGATTCCTAAACCTGGGGATTTTCTAGAATCAGGGTTATGTGTGAATCATATTGTGTGAGCACACCCTGAGTGTGTGAACAGGAGCCATGAAGGGAGTGGTAGATATGCCTGCAGAATGCTGATATTTCCTCAGCATGATTTGGAAAGGTCCTGAACCTGCAAATCTTGAGAGCAAGAACAAGTTCAAGCCTCGGTGTTAGAACACCTGTGTGACAGGCACCTCTCTCCCCCACCACACACATCTGGACAGCTTTTGGCCTGGGTGTGCTCAGAGCACCTGAAAGGATCAGAAAGCACAGGCAGTGACAACACACAAAGTCACACTTTCAAACTCCTGCTTCTGTTCCTGAGGCCTCAGCTGGAGCTGAAGCTGCAGGCAGCTTATTAACTGTGCAGGAGTACCAGCAGCTGCCAGCTGGCAGGAATTCAGGTACCTACAGACACAGAAATACGCTGCAGCAGCCCTTGGTGAGAGCAGTGGTCCCTGTCTGGTGAACAAAGAGACCTACAAAGAGGCCAGGCCATCACTCTTATCTGGTGCTCCTGCTCAGAGAAGGGCCAGCCACATATAAAGAAATATTACAAACTAAAGTGTCTATAAAGAGGAGACTTAGCAGTGGATTGAAAGGAGTAATGATTGGAATGACTCATCTGAAATTGTATTTTTTCCTATAAGCTTTACCACATTGATGGGAAATTATGGTATGTATCCACATAAAACCTGTTCATGCATAACACACAATATTTCATCTGTAAGTACTACTGCTTCCCTTCTTTGTCTGTGATAGCTGTTTGTATCCAGCCATTCAAGGTCCTTAAAATTGCAAATGCCTGCAGGAAGTCACAGATTTAAGAGCTCTACCTCAAGGCAAACTTAATTTTCTTTCCAGCAAAAATCCTTGTAATTGCTAACAGACTTTAAAATCTTGCAAAATCATGAGTACACAGAAATATCTATTACAGGGAAAGACACTGGTGCCAGTAAAGTTGTCAAAGGACCTGGAAATGGAGATGACTTTACAGCTGGCTTGGAAAGCAATTTTACAATTATCTCCTGTGATTTTCACAAAGGATTAGGTGCCTCTGTGGGTTTGAAAACCAAGACAGGAACCTAGCTGTATCCAAGGACTCCAAATGCTCTTTCTGATGTTCAGCAGCTGCAGCTCAGAGGAAGCAGCAGTAAGTTTGGCTCTTTGAAAACCCAAAAGTAACCATTCAGAATTAGTGAGCACTTGTGAACTATTGTTGCCCCAGCCTTAAGTATTGAGGGATACAGAACCCTCACAGCTCCCATGCAGTGCTATTGAAAATGAGTTATAGATTCCTGGGAAAAACTGACTTTATAAGCCCTTGTTTAAGTCACCTCAAGTGCAAAATTGAGATGATGAGAGTTAAGTGTATTGCTCTTGTATGGATTAGATATCCAGTATTGAATAGTTCCAAGAAGGAAGGCTAGCTATGAAGAGTTGTTTATGGCCACATTCAGATTGCTTACATGTCCACTGTCTGCATGATCTGTTTATAACTGGGAACACACTTTTAAATTAGCATCATTCCAGGCCCATTTATCTGCAGAAAGGGCCCCTCAGATCTTGCATCAGCGAACAGGAAAATGTATTTGATACAAGCACCCTATTTTTCCCTGTAGCCATATACATTATTTCATGTCTTATTAACATAATCTGTCTACAGTAGGTTGATAGGCCTTGACAGATAGCACCTCGGGTGAGAAAAAGGATGACAGAGAAAATTTACTTTTACAAAGTCAGTCCTTCTGAATCTGTTTTTAGGCAGCTTGACACCAAAGGCTATAAACACAGTCTGGAATCTGAAACCTTTTCTGCAATGACCTTGTTTTCAAAAATACTATTCTTATCTCCTCATGCTTATTCTTCTCCAGGCCATGACTCCTCGCTGTAAATTCCTCACCATGTGCTCCTCCTGTTTCTTCAGCAGTACTTTCATAGTTATTTTTTTGTTTACTACCCATTTTTGTTTAAGTTGTGCAACCTGAAGGCCTACTTTTATGCTAGCCACAGAATTATGTCAGTGAACCACTTGATGTGATTTAAACTTGTCACCTCTGGCTGTTTCTTTTCCATTTCTTTGGAAAAGGCTATTCCAGGAGGAGGACTGCTTCTGCATTGAGCACTGCACTAAATTATAATTTAATGGCAGTAGTTTTGTACATTTCAATTTAAAATTGCCCATTCTTTATATCAATAAAAGAAGGTCACTACTTTCTAAATAACAGAGCAGTCATATGCAAGCTTAAGGCAAAAGATTGAAAATACAACTCAGCCAAAAATACAGTCCTTTGGAAGAGAGATGTCAAATAGATTTGAAGAGTATTTTTACACATATTTCACTATTTATAAACACTGTCAAGCATTTCTTTTTATAAGAAATGTTATGCTGCCATTCTAAACAAACCAAATGCAGTTCCTGTGGTGATGGCTTTTTTGTTGTGCCTGCACCCTGCCCATATGACAGATGCTTTTTGCAGAACTGATTTAAAGAAGCTTTTATTTACCTTCATTGCCCTGTGTTTCAAAGCCAGGAGAACTTGGATGGACAATGCAAGGTGTGAATGCATTGATCTCAGAGCATTTCCTCTGTCTGGGCTTCCAAACATCCTTCCTGAGATCTGCTGGTGCTGCAGGATTATGAAAGCAACCCAGTCTCCTTTCCAGCATGTGCCATTTGTCCCTGTGTTTTAAAATCCAAATTCCTAATATGTAACAGCCTTCTTAAAAAGCCTGAATCCAAATTCTGTGACAGCCATTGTGGGATGTACACCCAGCTCCTGTGTATCAGCACCACCAAGGCAGCTATCATCTAACCTGATTTAAAATTATTGACATAAAAAAACTAAAAAAAAAAAAAATCCCTGGGAGATTTTCCATTGATTTAAAAACACTTTGGATGCAGAGGAAGAAGCTGTAACCAAGGTTTGCCCTCACGTCTCAAGTACTGCAGTATTCCTGTGCTCAGTGAAAATCCTGGCTTTATAAGGCACACATGCATACACAGAGCAGTAAAATAATAATCTACGTCTTTTTCTAATTTGTAATCTTCACCAAGAAATAAAAACCAGATCTTTTATTGCAGCTAATGGGGTTAATGTTATGGGATTCTTCTTTCATTAATGAAAAAGCAAATTAGTATGATTTCATTATGTTTCTTCAAGGAATTAAAGCATCATTTTTCTGGTAGTTAAGTTTAAGAAAGTGACAACATTTAAACAAGTATTAGTTTTTCTCCTGAACAAATTCTTGGTTTATTGAATTACCAGACCTGAGTAGTTTAGTAATAGTTTAGGCTAAACACTTAGAGGAATGTCAACAACATTATTTTCTGCTGGAAAAGAAGACTAAAATAGCAAATCATTATTGAAAATACCTCAAGGAAATCCAACAGGTTTAATAGGAGGAAGGATGTTTCTTGCATTGCATGTGCCAATTTAAAGATTTTGGTGCAGTTTGTTGTAATTAAATGGGAATGAAAAAATAAATAACTTCTCCAACTCCCAGCTTTATGCTTCACCAAAGCAAGATTTGAATCATGGTTTCTGATTACAAGGCCATTTTAAGGCAGTAGACCTCTGCTATCGTTTTTCTTTTTTTTTAATTACTGAATTCTGAAGTCAGAGACAAATTGTACTCTCATTTACATTTGTGTAAATACAGGAAATTGCTTATTTTTGCTTCCATTTTTTATATAGCTGTTGTAATTAATTCAGCATTCATTTATAGAAGCTAGATGTACTGGATATTTCAGTGATGCTAATCTTGTAAGATGAACTGCTTTTCCTAAAAATAATCATGTCTTTGTTAGATGACTGTTGGATTGTTACTTATTATATAATTTGACTTTTTACTTACTTGCTACTACTCATGGCATTCCCTCATCTTTGCAGGAATAACACAGCTTATTGATTCATAGCCTTTATTTTAGCACACTAGACTCCATGCTTAGAAATTGTAAAAAAAAATGGTACTGATGTCTTTCCCCAGGGAGATTTTAAAGGAAGTGATAGAATGGTATAATTTTATGGGATTTCCTTGCCTTTAGTGATTAGGGAGGAAAGAAATTATCATAGGTCTGTGCAACCTGTGGTGAGATAAATTATAAATTTCCACATTGAGTGGAAAACCTCCCTGGGTTCATTTGGGATATTTGGGATATATTCCATTTATATGTGAATGCCCTCATTACAGATTCCAGAAATAGAACTATGTGGCATGAAAAGAGAATGAGCAGAGAGGAGCAGCACATTAAGACTTTGAGAAAATGTTGGTGATGCTCAGGACACCATTCATTTTAATCAAGAGTAAATAAATTACTCACAGTGGTGACTGTCTGATGATTTAGCCTTTTAATTTTTACAAATGTGTTAGTTACCAGAATTTTCTCAAATGTTTTCTAAGAACATACTTCAACCACTAGATTCATGCTAAAATATCTATTATGTCTAGAAGCATTTCTATTTTTCTTTCCTGTGTGTGATTTACTGAGCTATTTCTGTCCAGGACTGAATAAATAGTACCATTTGATGTTCTAAATTTATTTTTCTACCAAATATTTTTTTAAAATAAGTTATGCTCTGAAAATATTCAACATCACTTATATCTGCTGATTTATATTTCATGAGCATTCTTAAGACATAGTTTGTAAAACATCTGTTACAAGAGCTTAGCCTTTTATTTTTGATAATATTCTTAGAAGTAAAATTCAAAATATAAAATAGTCATATAGACGATGTTCATATATATGATATGTTAAAGGTTGTAAAATCTATCAAAATATATTTTTAAGGATAAAAAACCTAAATATTTACCAGGCACTTCTTAAAAGTAATTTTTCATTTTCCTGGAAAATCTAAAATGTCCCTGCTGCATTTAGATGTCAGATGGAAGCAGGAGGTCAATGGAATTCCTTAGATTTACTCCAGCAAGTAATCAGTTTGTCCAGCCTTAGATGGAGCCACAGATGCCTCTGTATACTGCAAGTAGCTTCTGCTGTTATTTCTCATTTACTCCATGACTTTGCTCACCTCCATTTCTGCAGCTGGCCTTTAAAGTCCTTTCATTCCTCTGTGTGTGTATCTCAGTGGGATCTCTTCCAACCCCTAGACAGAGGTGAGGTGGATTAAATATGACGTGCATCCCAGTTCCCACTTTTCCACTTTATTCTGTTCCTATCTGGAGGATCTGGGTGACATTTTTATCAGGTTTGGATATTCTCAAACACCTGAGGGAAAAATCCCCAAAACCATGAAGCTGATATGTCCCTACATAAAACCTAAATGTCTGTTTATGAGCAATCAGTCTGCGGAGATTACATATAATTCTAGATTCAGATTTTCCCCTTGGATTCAATTTGTTTTGGGTACCATGTCAATCATGTGTTGCTTGTATTTCAGCAAGCTGCCTTTTCTTTCAGCAGCTTCAGGAAGCAGTTAGGAAGGAGCCTGGTAGCTCTCCTATGCTCTATGTATTTCTGTGATGACATTTTTATCTGTCACAGGTGCACAGTGAGAGAATGGACTCCCATGTGCCTTGATGAGTCTGATGATTTTCTGAGCCCCTTCCCCTTTACATTGGCAAATTTTATATTCTTGAGCTGCTGCAGGATATTTTAAGGGACAGAACTCTTAACTCAGAAAGAGTTATTTCAGAATATATCTGTTAATTCAGAATATATCTGTTATTTCAGAAATAGCCCTCAATTTTCTAATGCTGTAAAATTCAGTGAAGCGGTCTGCACAGCAAGGGTGTGAACAATACCTAAACCTGCCTCCTGAGGGGTACAACTGTCTCTGGGACAGAGAAATAAGGCATAAAGTAGGCAGATGATTTTGCAGAATTTTCTGTAGTTCCTTGGTTTTAGAGGTGGCTGAGCCATCTGCCACTTTTATTGACTTTAGTGGAAGCCAACATGCTCATCACTTACTTGAGCAGTGCGCATGTTCAAAAGGGCCATGTCACAAAACTAAATTAATTGTTTGATGCATTTAGAGCTTTGCTTCTTTTAGAGTGATGAGAAATGAGTCGTGAAGCAAGCCAATATGGATGCACAATCTGGCTGATATTTTAAAAATGCCTTGACAGAACAGCAGTTTTTACTGTATATGGTTGGGTGCTTGTTTGGAGAGTAATGATGGGGTGACAACGTTGTTATATAATAAATCTGTTTCTGCTGGGATTTTGTTTGTTTGTTTGAGGTTTGTGTGGGTTTGGTGGTTGGTGTTTTTTGTTTTTTTTTTTTTTTTTTTTTTTTTTTAATTTGGCTTTAATACATCCAAGATAGAGGAAGAGCAATGAATTTAAGGAAAAAATGGTGTTCAGGACATACAGCATGAGTGGAGATTTTTGGGACTGAACTTACCTTTTAGTTCTGTGCACACAGCACCTACCACAGGCCACACAGACCACTGGGTCCACGAGCAGACTATAGAACATTTATGTTTTGGAGTGCTGCTCACACCCAGACAGTGTGAGAACTGTCACACTTGAAAGTACTCTTGAGATAAGTAAGTGAGCCAGAGATCTGTGAGCACAACACACTTCAGTGTCTCCAGGACAGCAGTTTTCCTGGAAAACCATCCTGCTGAGAAATGCAGGAGAACTCTTTGCAGGCAGTGATACACTTCCAACAGATGTTGGGACATTGGAAATGAGAAATGTATAAAAGACAGGTGAAAATTAGGCAACCTGCTCCTTTTGAAGAAACGCTTCATGTTCCTCAGTGCACAATAAGCTTCTTTATTGAAAGGCTGTGACAGTGATGAAGAGTTTTTCGTTCTTTTCATCTTTATAGAGATTTCTTGAGTATTAAAATAAAAGGCTGGTTTTAGGGAGGGGGAAGATAAAATTGCATCTAGGGAAACAGATTGCCAGTTGGCTCTGTAATAAAAATAATTTCTAAGTTTTTATTCCAGGAATAAGCAGAACTGGAGAGGTTAAAGTGCTGTAAAGGTGAAAAACTGAACAGCTGGAATGAAGGAGGAGACTGCAGTAACAGTTACACAGGTGACAAATAAAAACCAGGTATTGTATGTTTAGTGATGCTCCAGAAACTACATAAGAGGAAATTTTGAAGTCAGAAACCATTACTCTAGGAATTTTAATTGAGCAGATGAAGACAGTGCTTGATGAGGGGTTCCTGAGCTGCCAAGATGCAAGGCATGCTTACCTGCCTTCTATTCTTTTGTTTTAAATGTGATGTAGTTTATTAAAGACTCAACTCTCCCTGGTGCCAGGACTGAACTGGGTGTTGGGCTTCAGTGGCTCACTGGTTTCTGTGTCTGTGATAATGTCTGGACATCTTGTTGCCAGGTGCATTGAAAACAATGTTCAAATAACTCTATTTCTTCCAGATCTCTGTGCCTGATGTTTCCAGCTCACTGATTCTCAGTGCTACCCCACCAGTGCCTCTCTGGTACTCAGGAGTGAGAAGCACATAGCTCTTTTCACTCACCAGACACAGTTTTGTGGAGTTCTTACCCCGTGTGGGAATGGCTCTGAGAGGACACTGTGCTGACCTCCAATTCCCTCATGAAATTTTTATTGATGCTAATGGACAACATGCATGTGGTAGCTCTGCTAAAATCAGGGCTAGGTTAAGAAGCTGTTTGTCTTGTCCTGTCAGTTTATGCCAGTGTATCTGAGCCCTTTGTGTGGTGAATGGAATGGATTGAGGCTGCAGCTTTCTGGGGATCGCCCAGGCTGCAGACAAAGAGTACAGAGTATTAAATCACTGCTGGATTACTCCTCAGAGGTGTTCATTCCCAAGCAGATACAAGGGGGAATTACCAGCAGACACTGCCCCAAGCTCCTGCAGAAATCTTGCTTTTCTCCACGGTCAGAGTGGCACCATAACAACTGAGCTGGTGCTTGAGTTGAACACTGATGGGTGCCTTGGCTGTCTGACACAAAAGCACTTTGATGTTTCAGGGTCAAAAAAAGGTTCTTCCTTTCTGCTGCTCCTCCTCTGCAGTGCACTAAGCCAGCTGATGTCAGCTTCCTGAGAAGGAAAGGAACTCTTTCCAGACCCACACAAAACCTGACTCTTGTGCAAGGGACAGGCTAAGGCGTCTGTAAGAGCAGGTGTTCAGAGCATGTAGATGACTACTCGTGGCTCCTTTTCAAAGTTTGACCATCCATTTTACATTTTGATCACTATATTTTGACTCATTTTCTGTGGTGCTTATAAGATAACCTTTAAAATCACAGATTCCAAACAACCTTGCAAAAGAACCATAAGAATGACAAACTTCCTATGGAGTAAATAATAAAAATGAAGCCCCAGGGCAGGCTCACTTGAGACAGTGACCTTTTCAAAAAGTGTTTTTCGTTCACATGAAATGTACTTTTTCTTTCATTTCCAGGAGAGAGAGATGACAAGAGAAAAAACTCCAGTATTTTATTTTTCTATGATTTTTTGCCTTTATAAAACAAAATTAAAGAGGCTTTAGTTCTTAATTTAATATTTCAGATTGAGAATCTAATTTTACTTCAAATGCCTTTTTTTTTTTTTTAATGTGGTTCCTCTCATTAGGTCTTAAAAGGACATACTAAGCTCTCTGGAAAAGGGTCTAATTTCTGGAACTAGCAGTCAGTCACATGCCTTCAAATATTCTCCTTCTGCATTATTCAGAACACCTACAGCTGAGTGTGTAACTTAGGCAACCTGGCTTGATATTGAATAATGTAGTCACTGCCGTGGCACTCAGATGTCTGTACCCAGTAAATGCTATTTTTGCGTGTTGTCTTGTTGCTTGAGGGATCACAAAAAACTAGCCTGAGTACTACATTTTATTTCCCAGAAAGTATATGATTTGGGTGTGTATTTACAAGCTTCTTGGTTGCTTCTTTTCTTTTCCTTTGCCTTTGTTAATTACCTCAATACATGTTTAAAGCCTACCATTAATTGCTATTGAAGTGCATTTAATCTGAAGCAAAAGTTTCTGCTATTTAAGTCTCTTGTCAGGAAACCAAGTATTAGAGTTGTTTGGTTTCTTATTTCCGAGGCTGTTTAATGACAGCATAAATATTCAGCCTGACTCTGAATAGGTAATTAAAGCTGACTCTTGGCCAGATGTTCCCCTTTGTTGCCTGGCTTTGTGGAGCTGAGGGAAGAGCAAGAAGCTGCAATTCCAGCGCCCCTGTCCCACTGCACGCTGTCCTTGCCTTTGGAAATTGTGGGAGTTACTGAGTGTCCCCAAGGACAGAAGGTTTCTCCCATGAGAGCAGAGGAATGAGCTGCTGTCCCAGCATTTAGAAAATCCCGTTTGTGCAGCTGATTTTGGGAGGCAGGAGAAATGAGTTCTGCATTTTCCCTGGATGAGACAATGGGATTTCAGGATGAAACAGTCTTTTAAGTGTGTGCAGGGTGGGTGAAGGCTTTTGAGATGACTCAGGTGTGCAGATGTGAAGATATTTACAGCTTTAAATTCTGTGCCACACCTTCAGTCCTCAGGGGCAATAAAGCTCACAGAGAGCAGAGCAAATGCCATTAGAGCAAGAAACCAGGGAGCAAATAAAGGGAGGTGCTGAGAGGCACCTGCAGTGCTGGGACTTTGCTTCGAAATTCCATGGTCCTTAAGGGCTTCACAGAGATCCCACCTTGTGTGAGCAACAGCTTTGTTGAGGGGACTTGGGAGAATTTTGGGTGGATTTTGCACTGTCCTGGATATCAGTGACCTCCTGAGCCCAGGAGACCTCCCCGAGGCCGTGCTTGCAGTGAATGCCCTTATTTATTGCACGTGAAATACTAGCACTGATTTCAAAAGGAGAATGGCTGCTGAGGCTGGAAAGTAAAGGAGAATTACACCAAGAAGCACGGGTGGACAAGAGGAAAAAACCTTTTCTGGCTTGAGGATTGCTCGTGGGAGGTTACCAGCCTTATTTTTGTTCTCTTGTGTTTGTAATGGTTTGTTACTTAGTTTGGATAACTCTTAAACTTCATCCTGGATCGAGTGACAGTAGGGGTGTCTCTCTCCCAGGTCCTGGAGACAAGTACCTAAAAATCACTGGAAACAAGAAGTTCTTGGCCTGACAGCACTGCAGAACCATGTGGGAGAGCTCACTCTGAAGACAAATATAAAGAATTCCCATGCCGTATAAGCCAGCCCGTAATACATGATATCAGGGGACCGGTCCGTGATTTATGCCCGTCCGGGTTAGCTGCACCCACACCCCTGACGATCGGGGGAACAGCTGGGGTAACCTCCGCAGCCTCCTTGCGCTGCATCCCTGCAGGACCCCATCACCGAGCCGGGCTGTCACCCCCGGCCACAGATAGGGGTCTCTTTCTGCGGCTGTCACCGCGGACGGCTTTCCGCTTCGGTGGCCGTGAAATCCGCATCTGGGGCCGGCCGGCCCTCGCAGGCGGCCCCCCCGCCGGTGCCGTCCTTGTGCGGCTGCGGAGCGGGCGGGGAGGGGCGGCGCAGCCCCGCAGCCGGCGCGGGAAGCCGTCAGCGCCGGCCCGGCCGCGCAGCCGCTCCCCCTCGGCTCCGCACCGGCCGCAGGAAGGCGCAGCGGGGCGGGGACTACACGAGCAGCGGAGCCTCCCCCGGGGTGGGCAGCGCAGCTCCGCCGCCGGCCCGTGCCCCGGCGAGCGCGGCGGGAGCGGGCCATGTCGGAGGCGGAGAGCGGTGCCGCAGGTGAGGGGGCCCCGCCGCAATGCAGGAGCGCTGCCGGCTTCCCCCCGGCTCATGGGGGGAAGCGGTGTGGAGGAGAAGGGAGCCCCGTCCGGAGCAGGGGAGGCGGGAGGCGGCAGACAATGTCCCGGCTGTGGCCGTGCGGGCGGGGCAGGGCAGGGCCGGGCCGGGCCGGCGGTGCCCGGCTCGGGGGATGCCCCGCGGGCAGGGCCGGCTGGGGGAGGCGGCGGCTCGGTGCGGAACCCCCGCCCGGAGCCGGGCAGCGCCGCCGCTCCTCCACGTGCGGTGCCCGGGGAGCCGGTGCCGCACCGCGGGGGGACCCAGGTGACAAAACAATGCGGCGGCACGGCCGGGCGAGGCGAGGCGGGGCGGGGCGGGCGCCCTGGCCGGCGCCGGGCGCTGCGGCATCCCCGCCGGACGGGCCTTTGTGGCTCCGCAACCCCGCGGGTCGGGGTCTCTCCCTTTCCCGGCAGCGGCCAGAGGGAGGAGGGCTCGGACTGGAGCTCGGGGGCTGCTGCTGACATAGCGGCAGCCCCCCTGTATAGCGAGAAGCCTGATGCACTGGGAAAGAAAGACCTGGCAGCCGGGTGGGAGAGCCGGCGCTGTCTGGCTGAGCGCCTGAGCATCCTGGCGCAGCCCCGGGGACCAGGCGAGGTGTAGGGGTGGGGAAACCCCCACCGGTGCCGTTTTACCACGTTAAGGGGCTACATGTCTCATGTCTCTGATTCTGCAGACTTGACTCGAGCTGAGCTGAATCTTGTTTTGCCTGGAACAAGGATGGGTTTGATCCGTTTGGGGTTACCCTGCCCGATAGGAGCAACACAGCCTTTGCAGGACGGGGTGGGCTCTCCTTGTGTGGGAACGGAGCTGGGGGAGGGAAGAGGGTTCCTAGGATACAAATGATATGGGTGAATAACCCCTAGGGAAATGCAGACTCAGCCTGATTTCATTCCATCTTTCCATGCCTTCTTCCTCACTGTAATCTGCAGACTTGAGGAAACTGCAGTGCTGAGCCAACGGCGCTGGCAGAAATGTATGGGGAAACTTAAACTTTTAAGTTTGATTATAGTAGGATTTGGGGAGTGTTTAGAATGACATAGCTTGATTTCAGTGTAAGCGGAATAATAGAGTCATAAAGTGTCCATTAAAAAACCCCAAACTAAACCAGCAAACACTACTTAGAAACTAGTTGAATCTTCAAGATGCTCCACTGGGTTCTTCCGCCTCCCAACATCTAAATGTTCTCTCAATGCTTCCTAAATGAAATCTCTGATGTCTGTTTGGTTTGAAGTAACCTGTAACAATTTTCTAGCATGCAGCTGACAAAGGGAAGAATAGACTGACAGGTTCATTTGTCTTTCAGATGACAGGGTATCACGTTTTTTTTTTCTGCCAGGTTGCAAGGTTGGTGCAATGCAATACTGAAATGAAGTAACTTGTGACATAGGGAGAATCTGTGCAGGAGGGATTTGGTAAGAAGACAGAAGACCAGGTAGTAAAGCAATGATTTGTGATGCCAGAAATCTTTATGTTCTCTCCATGCGCTGGAATGCAGAGGCTGTCAGGGGGAAAAAAGGCTTGAGGGATAAAGTGTGATTTAGTGTGTGTTGTATTGACAGTATTGAAGCTGCAGCCACTTCTTGCAGCACAGTACAACGCGTAAAGGAAATGTCTGTATGTAAAATAGCTGAGTGCTGTATGCAGTGCCTGCCCATCATCTTTATAGCTCCACTTAGCACAGCACTGCGGTATCTGCAGCTTGCTTAGTGAAACTGTTCATACCCAGGAGCTACTGCATGTAAAGCTTCTAATTATACTGATTTTTGGCATTTTTCAAGCCTTTGGCTGGTAATTGGGTAATGCTGGTTGAGCTGACAAGTTTTCCTTCATGACAGGCACCCTGTGAGCTTTCAGTCTGAGTGTTTGCTTCACTCCCATGGGGACAGCACTTGGTGCTCAACAGATCTGCCCTGCTCTGTCCCTACAAAGCCTCCCCAAAGCTTCAATCAGCTGTAGAGAAACCCCAAGAGGTCTGATGTGTCCAGAGGCATTTTCAGCTGGTGCATTTCTGGGTAAAGGGGCTTTATCCCGGTCCACGGGGAGTGACCAGGGTTTCTGACAAATGCCACTGTCACCAGGAGCTGGAAGAGGATGCTGCAGCCTTGGATGTCAGCTCAAGTTAGAGCAGCCTCTGGGAGGGCAGGCCTGTGCAGCAAGGCCAGAATGCTGTCTCTGCTATAAAAGACCTGATCCCTTCATGAACATGTCAGGGTCTAGGCCATGTTTTGTTTTCTAACTGTGTCACTGCTGCTTTGGGTTATATGGGACTTGACTTGTGCTTTTTTTCTGCCAATGCTTCTTTTGTTGGTTGAGTTGATGTGACCTGCCATGGACAACTTTTCCCACTTTCATGGCAATGCTGTTGAAATTTTTTAGGCCCCTTCTGGACATCATATCTGCTGTTGCAATTAAGTCTGGATTTCTTTTCTTTTTTCCTTTTAAAGTTACAGATCTGGTCAAATATTTTAAAATTTCCACTTACTTCTTCTTCTAAGCTGTTCCAGGGGATTAATTAATTTTTTCTCCCTTCTATTATGATTTCACCTGTTCTCTCTATAAATTCACAAAGCAACCATCCCTTTCTTAAAAAAAAATCTCAAGAATATACTTTTAACTTTAAAACAATAATATTTAAAGATCCCATTGTGTCAGTTTTCTGAATTGGTTCTGCCTTTTGATGATGTGTCAGATGGGATTTCACAAGTATTTGACTTCAAAGAGCACACCAGTTATGGTTTTAGTCTGTAGGTATTGTGAAGAAGCAAATTACCTTTTTAAATTTTAAAAAAACTGTGCTGGCTCCCAGTAAATGATAATGGAAAACGTGAAGGGAATAAAAACAATGCACGCAAACAATGCAACTTTCAATTAGGAGGATGAGAACAGTCATGACCTTAATTTGGTTTGAAGCAGCATGACCTTTCTGGGGAGTTTGCATCTGTTCCTTTTTTTTTTGTTGTTGTTGTTTTCCTTAGGTGAACTAGCTGTTGATATTTTCTTTATGCAGCTTTAGTGAAATCTTTGTCCATCCGTAGATGATTTCTTACACAATTACTCAGCTCTTGTGTGGCACTTGTCACGTTTCTATTAAACAAGCTGGCTGGTTGAAGAGGAGGATGGGTGAAGCTCCAGGTTGGTTCAGGTTGGTGTTTCTGCAGTGTGAGACAGGTGCCAGGAGGGCTTGGAGTCTGTCTCAGGGATGAGCTCTGAGCTCCGTGGGCAGTGGCAGTAAATGGTACACTTGCCTCTCAGATGTTCCACTGCAGCTGTTTGGTGCTGTAAGGCCACAGATGTTGGCGTTGCACTGAGGGGATGCTGCTGCCAAGGCTGAGCCTCGGTGATCTGAAATGCCTGTGACAGATCCACAGGCTTCCCCTCCCTCGCTGTGACAAGTGTCCTGGCTTCTGGGTCACTACATCCAGTCTGCCTTTTCTCAGTGACCAGGCACATTTTTGATATTTATTGATATATATTCCTTAGCTCTCATTATTCAAAATGTGTCAGCTTTGGCCTGTGTGCTGTGCTGTTAAGAATCATAGTGATATGCATTTAAAATAAACAAAATCAAGTTTAAAATTTTGCTAGAACTGCTATTAAAACAACGATTTTGCAGTGCTTTAAAATTAGCATGGCAGTGGTGATCTGTGTCAGTAATCAGTATTAAAACAGGAAATTCCTTCAAAGGCTGTCTCAGAGGGATTTGAGAAACGTTGTCATGTAAATGAAGAGGGAAATGCAGTCATTTCTGAGAAGTAAGCAAATAAATAAACAAAACTCCTCAGAATATGGTGGCCAGAAAGCCTAGAGTGCTTTGTTCTTCACCCAGGAGTGCACCAGGGTGTGTCAAGGACAGCAGAGGGGCTTTGGGAGCTGGGCTGGTGCTCCCCTGCCCTGGCTCGCTGGTGTTACAGATCTGCAGGCTCTGAGCACATGAATCAGTTCCAAGGGTACCTACATCTGCAGGAATGGGAGACCTGGAGAGGATTTTGCTTTTAGCTTTTAACCCAACGCTCTCAGGCTGTGCTCTGCAGATGTAGTTTCTGAGGAATATTGAGAGAGATTTCTAGTAATCATTACCAGTTGGAGTCCAGAAAAGTGTGGATGTGAATGCAGTTCAATTATAGCAATTCCGTGTCATCTGAAGGAGTTAATCCCCATTCCCTCTCTGAAGAAAATCAGCTCCTATTGCAGGAGCCTGCCCAACCTGCACTAGTTTCCTTGGGCAAGGAAGCAGAGATAAATTATTCTCCCTTTGCTACTTCCTTCCCCCAGAGGCAATGATCTGGGAACACAACTTCAGTTTGTCCATTTCTGGATACATCCCTGCTTCTCAGTGCTGTTCAGGACCAATCTCTAGGGCTGAAGCAATTTCTCTCAAAGGGTGTTACAGTCCTGACACTCTGTGTCCACCTGTTCCTGTGAGGTTCTGTGCATTTGTATCCTTGCTTTCTTTTTTCTCCTGTTCCCTGTGAGGCTGGAAGAGTGAATATTTGAGTGAATATTTCCTCATTATAGGGATTGGGATATTTTTCTCTCTCAAGAGATAAAAACACCATTAAAATAACATGCCTAGTTCTCAGTGCTATTCAGGACCAATCTCTAGGGCTGAAGCAATTTCTCTCAAAGGGTTTTACAGTCCTCAGTACTCTGTGTCCACCTGTCCCTGTGAGGTTCTGTGCATTTGTATCCATGTATCCATGTTTTCTTTTTTTCCCTGTCCCTGAGAGGTTGGAAGAGTGACTATTTGAGTGTCTCTTTCCTCATTACAGGGATTGGGATATTTTTCTCTCTCAAGAGATAATAACACCATTAAAATAACAGTTTCTCGGTGCATCCTTGCCCCTCCTTTT